>NC_134487.1:184692993-185000493 GCF_040206685.1 Ascaphus truei
TATATATATATATATATGTAGCCAGGTCCCCTCTGCCCGTCGCCCCTCCCTCACCTGGCTGGCGATTGCGGTGCCGCCGAGCCAATGGCGGACCCGTCGGCGCTAACAGGAGTGAGGGGCAGATGGGAACTGGTGCGGAGGTTGCCGGGGACGCGAGCGGCTGGTTGTTAGGGCCGCGGGCGCGACGTTAGGGCTCTCAGCGGCTCCAGTGCAGGGCGCCGCCATCTTGGCCGGGACAGTTGCGCATGCGCGAGCAGCAAGCGTGCGAAACCTAGCCAACCAGGGAAGGCTCTTGGAAGGGACTACAAGTCCATGAGCCTCTGAGCGTCTCACGTGACGCTAGGGAGCCAATAGGGCTAGAGTATCTCTCTGCATAGAGGGATTGATACATTTCGCCGGCTCTGAGCACGTTAGTCAGTCGGCACCAGGAGCAGCTAGGGGAAGGAGGTAGAGTGCAGGAGTCAGTGACTCCCTGCACTAGGCAAACAGCCCCCTAGGCTCCAGATAGCCCTGAGTCACCAGCAGTTGAGTGTTGTAGGGACAGGCCCCAGGTAAAGGACCCTGCCCCTTATTACACAGAGTCAGTTAGGGACACAGCGGACGCTGCACGTCCATCCAGAGGTTTGGCTCAGACCTCCGCCACCACTGCAGTAGGCCACCCGGGTTGGATCGCCCCGGATGGTAGTTCCTGTGTTCATCCATCATCGGATCCTTTGCGAAGCTCCGTTGCAGGCCTGAGCACTGGAGTGCTCGGCAGGTAACCCTCATCAACAAGTGCACCAACGATCCTACATATATTATTACTACGGGACTAGTGGCTGCGCAGTCACACATATCTTCTCCCTTAAGGGTGCGGGACATATTGTGTGGGGTTTTTGGACACGGGGTGGGATCACCCGGTGTAGGTGGGAGCGTCCTGCGAGACGCAGTAGTCAGTGTCTCCTCTAGAGAGGGACACCTGTTGATTAATGATAGTACATGTTATGCAGTAAAGCCAGTTCTGTTATACAGCTGTTTGCTCAATGTGATTGTTTCCTGTGAGGGCCTCCTCCCACTCCATTGGGATCCCTCCCAGGTGGAGGCGTTGCACCACGAGATCATATTATATGTATGTATCCTAGGCTCCCCAAGCGGAGGCTTAGGCTCCTGAGAGCCACACAGGTTACACAGCACGGTAGTAGCGTCTGTATTCACAGGGAATAGCCGTTACATTTGGAGGCGCTGCTGAGATTCAGACCTGGGGTGCCTAGTAAAATTGTGTATAATTACCCAAATTGCTCATCATGTTCTCCCCGTCCAGCCTGGAAGCCCACGCGTGGGCCTTCAAGGTCAGCGAACCACCCAGTCATGTAGTAGCTGTAGAGAACGTTCCGGTCACAGCATCCGCGAGCAAAATACGAGACTCATTAGGTAAACTGCTGGGTATTGACACTTTGGAGCGCACAGAGCCGCGGGAATATGACTTCAACTTTGTATGGAGCACCATACTATTTACGGCAGGGCGTGAGATAATCCGGGACAATGTGCCCCAGACCTTACAAGGCTCAGAGGCCCTGCCCGGAGGCTATTCGGTAGTATTTGTAGCCCTACCCGAAATTAGAGAGGTGTTCACCTCTTCACACTCTCCAACCACTGAACTGGTTGCGGATGAACCCTCTACCAGTGACTGGCAGACGATAGCGCCCATCTCAAGTACCCCTGCCAGTACTTCTTGCCCACCCCGAGTGACCTTTCCTTCAAGTGCAATTGAGGGAGCCACAAGCTGGGCCCAGAGGCAATCACTGTCGTCCCCTGTCCCTGATGAACCCTTAACCAATGCTCTGGCCCCCCCTACTGGCAATTTCGGGGCCGACAGTGGCCTCATCCCTGGAGGATTTCCCCTGAACATGACTGTGCCTCAACTTATCGAAACAGTAACTCTCGCCTCTCAACCTCAACATTACAGGAAACTAAAGCCCTTTTCCGGAATCCTGCCGACACCTACCGGAGAAGAAGGGTTTGAAACATGGAAAGAACATACCATCCATATATTAGCTGAATGGTCATGTTCCGAGGCCGTCAAGTGGCAATGACTAGTGGAGAGCCTCCGACCCCCAGCTGCGCTACTGGTTCGAACGCATCGGGAAGTAGAAGGAGAGGTGACGGCTTATGAGTTGTTAGAAATGCTCACCCAGTCCTTTGCGTGTGAAGACGATGAAGATGAGCTGATGGCAAAATTCAAAGCTCTTCGGCAAAGGGAAGGAGTAGACTTGTCTGCGTTCGCCTGCAAGCTCCAGCTGTCCCTATTGAATCTCCTGTCCAAAAAGGTTGTGGTGGCCGCGGAAGTGGACCGACATCGATACAAGCAACTACTGAAAGGTTTGCTGCCGCTGGACACTACAGCTATGTTGATGCGAGGTGCCCCCGTCACGGTCACACCACCCAACTACATGGAATTAATGCGGTATATCTGGAGGCATGAAGTACAACTGCATTTTCACACCCGTAAGAAAGGCAAGGACGGCCACAAGGAGGATACCAAGGAAGCACCAGTACCTAAAGAAAGGGGGACCAAGAAAGAGAAAGATGTAGAGGCTACTGAAGTGTCCCGATCGCCCCCTCGGTCCTCAGGCCGGGCAAGATCATGCCCGGACATATGCTGTTACAACTGTGGGGAAGATGGACATATCTCAAGGTTCTGCTCAAATCCTCGAAAACCCCATACGGTCGCCAAGTCCTACACGGTATGGGCACAGCAAGCCCTCACTTCCTTCCCGGCATTACCCGAGGAGACCGAAAAAGATTCAAGGGAGGCTGTCACGACAGAAAATCCACAACCAGACGTTTACTGCCGAGTAGGGCCCACCGCCATAATCAGAATTGTTGTGGTGGGGATCTATTCTTCAGCATTGATGGATACTGTGTCACAGGTGACCATCATCTATTGTCCATTTTATGATCAGCACCTCAGCCACCTGCCCTTGCAGTCCGCCAAAAAGATGACCTTGTGGGGGCTGAGCAAAGATGATTACCCCATCGACGGAATAGTGGCAGTCAAGCTAGACATCCTCCAGTTGAACACTAACAAGTCGCATCCCATGTTGGTGGAAGCCCTGGTCTGCCCGGAGGCTCGAGAACACCCCTGTGCCCCCATCATATTGGGCACGAATGCAGATATAGTGAGGTCGGTGATTCGCTCCTTCCTGCAAGAAGCCGGTGAGCTACCGTTGGCATCCCTGAACATAGACCCTGGCCTACGGGAAGAATGCTATCGAGTGGCATATGAAGAAGAGTATGGCGATATCTCTAATCTAGAGCAAGGGTTACTGGAGATTCCGCCAGGGGGAGTACAGTGTGTGACGGCACTGATCGCGTACCCCCAACGGTATGAACAGGACCGATACTTTTCGCTAGAGACCCTTCCCGAGTCTGAACTCCATTGGGGATATCGGATGATACCTGAAGTACGAGAGTGGTCATCCAAAGTCCCCAGGAAGGTTAAGGTGACTATCCAAAACATGTCGCTTCATACGGTGTCACTGAAACGAGGACAACGGCTGGGTAGAGTTTACCCGGTGGATCCTGTAGATGATACAGCAACCGTCCAGGCCGTCTGCGTGGGGAAGGAGCCTGAGGACCTACAATTCGACTTCGGAGAGTCTCCCCTGGAAGAGGAATGAAAGGAGAGGCTACGTAATCAGTTGAGAGAGGGACGAGGAGTGTTCTCTACTAGCGAGATGGATGTGGGATGCAGTAGAAGTGCTCAGCACACCATATGTCTGAATGACGAGACTCCGTTTAGAGAAAGGTCTCTGCGTATAGCCCCTCGAGACGTAGAAGATGTGCGGGGTGTTTTGAAAGAGATGGAGACCGCCGGTATAGTGACCGAATCTCGAAGCTCTTATGCCTCGCTGATTGTGTTGGTCCGTAAGAAGAATGGGTCTGTGTGATTATGCGTGGACTACAGAACTCTGAATAAACGTACGGTGCCTGACCAATACACGCTACCACGCATAGAAGAGATCCTCAGTGCATTGTCCGGAAGCCAGTGGTTTAGCGTGTTGGACCTTCGATCGGGATACTACCAGGTTCCCATGAGCACGGCTGATCAGGAAAAGACGGCATTTGTCTGTCTGTTGGGCTTCTACCAGTTCACACGGATGCCCCAAGGAATTTGCGGTTCTCCCGCCACCTTTCAACGGCTTATGGAGAAGACGATTGGCGACATGTGTCCTCGTGAGTGTCTGGTATATTTAGACGACATAATTGTGTTCGGGGCAACTCTCGAAGAACATGAGACTCGGCTGATGAAGGTGCTGGACCGATTGGGTCAGGAAGGATTGAAACTCTCCCTAGACAAGTGTCGTTTCTGCCGGACCTCGGTCACTTACGTGGGCCATATCGTATCGGCAGATGGAGTGGCCACTGACCCGGCCAAGGTAGAGGCGGTGGTGAATTGGCCGAGACCCGAGAATGTGATGGAACTGACGTCCTTTCTCGGGTTTTGCGGGTACTATCGGCGGTTTGTAGATGGATATTCCAAGCAGGCGGCCGTGCTGAACAACTTGTTGAAAGTCTATCCAGAAGAACCCAAGCAGAAGAAGACCACTCCGAGAACACCCTTCAGGGATCGTTGAACACCAGCATGGGAAGAAGCGTTTAAAGGGCTTAAAAAGAGTTTAACGGAAGCTCCAGTCCTGGCTTATGCTGACCCTGAGAAGCCTAACATCCTGCACGTAGATGCCAGCCTTAACGGGTTGGGAGCAGTGCTACATCAGAAGTATCCTACTGGGCTGCGACCGGTGGCCTATGCAAGTAGAAGCCTGACCCCCAGTGAAAAGAATTATCCTGTCCACAAGCTGGAGTTTCTTGCCCTCAAATGGGCTATATCTGAAAAACTACATGACTATCTCTACGGGGTTACCTTCGAAGTCAGAACGGATAACAATCCGCTGACCTATGTACAAACAACCGCCAAATTAGATGCGACCGGTCATAGATGGATGGCCACCCTTGCCAATTACCTTTTTCTCTAAGATACAAACCTGGACCTCTCAATATAGGCGCCGATGCTCTCTCTAGAAGATCGGGATTGGGCGAGATCTCGGATGACGGGCCTTGGGAAGAAATCCCGGGACCAGGGATGAGAGCCATGTGTTCCACTGCGGCTATTGTAAATGATCGAGTGGCATTCTCAGAGTTAAGGGTCGTGGATTCTTTAGGGTGTCGACCTCAAGGCCTTCCAAAAGCTTACTGTCATCCTGATGGCATGGGTCTAACTCAAAATGTTATCTTCACTTGGAAGGAATTGATAAAAGCATAGACATGTGATCCTGCGGCTACGGCTGTCCGAGAAGCGCTACGCCACAATGATCCCTCCCTAGTGAAACGAGCTCCTTCCAATGAGGTAGGCCTACTCATGCGAGAATGGGACAAATTCGAGATGGATAACGGGCTACTCTACAGGGTTGTTCAGTTCCACAATCATCCTGATTGTCGACAACTCTTTCTACCCCAGCGACTGCAAGGCCTAGTTTTAAGATCACTACATGATGCTCATGGACATTTGGGGCTGGATAATACTCTGGGTTTAGTGCGAGACACGTTTTTCTGGCCAAGAATGAGGGAGTCCATTGAACAATACTGCCGGAAGTGTTTACGATGCATTCATAGGAAGACCCTGCCCACTCGTGCTGCCCCAATGGGCCATCTCAAGAGCTCCGGGCCTATGGATGTAGTACTGTATATATGGACTTTCTGTGTATAGAGCCTGATTCAAAGGGTATAGGGAATGTACTAGTAGTGACAGATCATTACACTCGATACGCGCAAGCCTTTCCCACAAAAGATCAGAAAGCTACCACTGTGGCTAAAGTGCTGTGGGAGAAATATTTTGTGCATTATGGCCTGCCCAACAGGATGCATTCAGATCAGGGACGAGATTTTGAGAGCAAGTTGATTAAAGAATTGTTAACACTGTTGAACATTCAGAAATCAAGGACTACTCCTTATCATCCCGAGGGAGATGCACTCCCGGAAAAATTTAATCGGATATTGCTGGATATGCTAGGCACACTGAAGGATTCCCAAAAAGGGGAGTGGAGCAAGCATGTAGAGGCTTTGCTACATGCCTACAATTGCACTAGGCACGAGTCTACCGGCTACACACCATACTTTATGATGTTTGGACGAGAAGCCAGATTGCTGATTGACATACGCATGTGGGTGTCTACCGATGGGGTACCCAATATGACTCACTATAAATATGTACAAAGACTTCAGGACAGTCTGCACCATGCTTATCAGTTAACAGAAAGAGCTACCGCCAGACTGAATGCCAATAACAAAAGGAGGTACGATCACAAAGTACGGTACAGAGAACTTCAACCAGGAGACACAGTTCTGTTACGCACCTTAGGGATCCCTGGCAAGCACAAATTAGCCGATCGCTGGAGAGAGGGACCCTTCCACGTAGAGTCCCAAATGCTGGGTCTTCCTGTCTACCGCATACGTGACGTGAATGGCAGGATCAAGGTCTGGCACCGGAACCATCTGTTACCTATCCCACAACTGGGAGAAGGTGAGCCAGAAACAGTAGTAGATGACAGTGAGCCCGAAGAGTCTACCGGGAATTCAGGGACCACAGAGGAAATAATTCCAGACCCTTTCGAGGGAACATCCAACAGAGATTGGTGGGCACCTCCCGAAGGAGCAACGGGTAATGGGCCAGCGGTTCAAACACCATCTTCAGAGTGTTCACCACGTAATCAATCATTAGATCCTAACACCCCGAGTTTTGTGCCGCAAAGAGACAATGTTCAAGTACAAAGAGACAATGTTCAGTTACAAAGAGACAATGTTCAAGTACAAAGAGACAATGTTCAGATACAAAGAGACTTTCCCCAAACTGGCCCACCCACTGCCAGAGAGTCTAGGCCTCAAGCCTACGAGAGATCAAGATGAAGAATTTGAGACCAAAACTCGTAAAAGTCAGCGAGTGAGATGCCCTCCCACTAGAGTGGCTTATGATTCATTAGGGGCACATCACTATGAGTCTCAGCAGCAAGCTAAAGCCAAGCTAGCATCAGTAATAAATATGTTCACTGAAATGCGCAATCTGATCTAGAGATGATAAGTTAAGATCGCATTGATTGTACATTTTTATTATATAACTTTTGTACATAGTTATATTGAGTTGTGTCCCAAGCAAGGACGTTGGGTTTTTTTTACCAGGGGGAGGATGTAGCCAGGTCCCCCTCTGCCCGTCGCCCCTCCCTCACCTGGCTGGCGATCGCGGGTGCCGCCGAGACAATGGCATACCCGTCGGCGCTTGCAGGAGTGAGGGGCAGATGGGAACTGGTGTGGAGGTTGCCGGGGACACGAGCGGCCGGTTGTTAGGGCCGTGGGCGCGTCGTTAGGGCTCTCGGCGGCTCCAGTGCAGGGCGCCACCATCTTGGCCGGGACAGTTGCGCATGCGCGAGCAGCAAGCACGCGAACCCTAGCCTACCAGGGAAGGCTCTTGGAAGGGACTCCAAGTCCCATGAGCCTCTGAGCGCCCCACGTCATGCCAGGGAGCCAATAGGGCTAGAGTACCTCCCTGCAAAGAGGCATTGATACATTTCGCCGGCTCTGAGCACGTTAGTCAGTCGGCGCCAGGAGCAGCTAGGGGAAGGAGGTAGGGTGCAGGAGTCAGTGACTCCCTGCACTAGGCCAGCAGCCCCCTAGGCCCCAGATAGCCCTGAGTCACCAGCAGTTGAGTGTTGTAGGGACAGGCCCCAGGTTAGGGACCCTGCCCCTTATTACACAGAGTCAGTTAGGGACACAGCGGACGCTGTGCGTCCATCCAGAGGTTTGGCTCAGACCTCTGCCACTGCTGCAGTAGGCCATCCGGGTGGGGTCACCCCGGACGGTAGTTCCTGTGTTCATCCGTCATCGGATCCTTTGCGAAGCTCCGTTGCAGGCCCGAGCACTGGAGTGCTCGGCAGGTAACCCTCATCGACAAGTGCGCCAACGATCCTACATATATTATTACTACGGGACTAGTAGCTGCGCAGTCACACATATCTTCTCCCTTAAGGGTGTGGGACATATTGTGTGGGGTTCTTGGACACGGGGTGGGATCACCCGGTGTAGGTGGGAGCATCCTGCGAGATGCAGTAGTCAGTGTCTCCTGTAGAGAGGGACACCTGTGGATTAATGATAGTACATGCTATGCAGTAAAGCCAGTTCTGTTATACAACTGTTTGCTCAATGTGATTGTTTCCTGTGTTTGGCGAAAATGGGGGTAATCAGCGCATTAATAAAGGCAGAGGGTTCGGCTGGTTACCCCTATTTCGTATTGGGGATGAAGGGGTTAATTTTATATGCTGTTCCCATGTACTATTTTCCCCTATATGCATTGCTGTCCCCTTTGTGCAGGCTAGTCACTACCTGCAGTGCTGAATAACAGGAGCCGTTCCATTAAGACTGCTAATTTAGGAACGGAGTGAGCCAGCACCCTGATTTTTGGTGTGCAGCCTCAGTGTAACACCCCAAGAACACATATATTAAAAATATAACTTTGTCATAAGGGAAACATATATTTTTGATAAAGTGCCTTTCTGTTGCAGTTTTAAAATGTACCGGCAGGATGCTATTTTTTTCTGCCTGCCTTTGTAATGCATTAAGGAACAAATGTTATGCATATATGAGCCTCCGGTTGGAAGATGCCGATGCGTCTAGGGGATGAAAGACCCCCGATTCTTAAAGTGTCACTTAATCAGGATGTTTCTGAGTAACAGATCCTGTTACTCATCCTAGATATTTCACACCTTGGGACCAAACTCCAGACATTGCGTCCCCAGAAATGAGTGGCCCCTTTTTACTCAGCAGTGCTACCAAGCTCCTTACTGAGCATGCTCAGAGTTACCTGGGCTGGCTGTAGGATTTGCCCATGTGACATGGCAGGTTCTGATAGGAGGAAGCCAATGGGATGAGGCTAATGTAACACTTCACAGGTCCTTGTCCTTAAAAAGGCCTGTACCCCTCATTCCTGTGCTGTTGTTGTTGCTGTTGCTGTTGTTACCTGATTTTTTCAAGCGGATAAGACCTAAGTACAGCGGCTACAATTCCAGAACGCAAGGGGTTAAAAACATCGCAACAAGGAAACTTGCCCTGCTTCAGGATTTCGTTAGCCCTGGGGAACCAGAACGAACCCCAAAGAACCAGAAAAGACTTTGCACATTCACAGAAGGATTGGACTGGCTATTTATTTGGCTATTTGCAAAAGGACTACATTTTAAAAGACAATCTTCTGGTGCTTTGCACCTTTCTGGACATTATCCTCTGTTCCTCTACCCGTAAGGCAATTATTAAGTTTATTCTGCAGTTGTCGTGTGTTTGCCTATCAAGGGAATAAATCTCAGTTTATTTTGCTCAACCTGTTCTGCTCAATCGGGATCCACGAAATATAAATGTGTTATTAAGTGCGTCTCCCGTCACACTGTGAGGGCCTCCTCCCACTCCGTTGGGATCCCTCCCAGGTGGAGGCGTTGCACCACGAGATCGTATTCTATGTATGTACCCCAGGCTCCCCAAGCGGAGGCTTAGGCTCCTGAGAGCCACACAGGTTACACAGCACGGTAGTAGCGTCTGTATTCACAGGGAATACCCGTTACATATATATATATATATATACACACATACACACATACAGTACACACACAATATACATATATATAATAAGTAAAGGTATCTGTACCGTGTTAGCTGAGCTTTAATAATCAAGAATGAATAGATGATACTGCTCTCTTCTTCCAGCGGTGTTACATTGAATAAAGCAAGGGTTTTACGTAAGAACAGTGTCTCTTGAAATGTGTCTCTTGAAATGTTATCTGTGACGCATACTACACAGAGGGGAGGGATAGGCTCTGGTCACAGATAACATTGCAAAAAGAGATCCGTGTATCTCGAAAGCTCGCACAAATAAAAGCATTTAGTTAGCCACAGAACGGTATCATCTATTCATTCTTGATTCTTTTGAAATTTGCAAAACCAATACAACCAACCTCACACTGATGAGACCAACAATGTCGAAACAACTGTCTGTGAGTGGTTTGATTGGCTTTGCATCTAGTCCCATGCTGTGCTTTAAAGCTGTGTTAACAGCGAGCATTAGCTTATAAGGGTGTCATGTAAAATTGGATTCCAGGCAAAAGGTGACATGTTGTGCTCATTTGCATGTCACTTCCCAGAATCCCTTGCTGCAGTGGAAGCACTGTATGCTAGGTGATAATGGTGAAAGGCAAGGTTGCAGACCTGTCTAAGACATGTGAATGTGCTCACAAGTTATCTTTATATTTTCTATATGCTATACGGTGGAGGTTTCTTTTTGCTTTTTTTCACACACTTAAATCTTGATCAACTTGAGAGATACATGTATATACATACATGTATATATATGTATATATATATATATTATATTATATATGTTTGCAAAGTTGCATCTGAACCAACCACAAGACTTCTGGAACAATGTCCTTTGGACAGACGAGACCAAAGTGGAGATGTTTGGCCATAATGTACAGCGCCACGTTTGGCAAAAACCAAACACAGCATATCAGCACAAACACCTCATACCAACAGTCAAGCACGGTGGTGGAGGGGTGATGATTTGGGCTTGTTTTGCAGCCACGGGACCTGGGAACCTTGCAGTCATTGAGTCGATGTATAGACTTGGAGAAAAGGTAAACCTAGTAAACGAGCACTCAATCACAGAGATGATTAGTTAATGTATTAAAAATTATTTATTGTCATCAACGAATATAAAAGGTAGGGGTTTAAAATTGAACAGCACTGGCAGTGACTGTAATCAGAGTGACATCGCTGTATCAGCTCTGTTGATATACACATATGTTAGATTCATGACAGAATGTCAGAAACTCATGCTGAATAATAGCAGCCTATTGAAGGATAGGGTAAAGGGGCCAGTGTAAATAACACTGCTGTAGAGTCAACTGTTTCTAAAGCCAATGGTATCTTGCTCATGGTAAATGCCTGTAAACCAATGCAGTTGTAACTGAGTGGAGGGATAGACAGAACCACCTGTAAGGTATAGACTCAGAGATGTACCGCTGAGACGTCGAAGCTCGCCTTCTGGAACACAGAGGTGTTGGTGGAGACGAGTAACTTTTAAATTATACAGACAGGTAAGTGTGGTATCCAGCAAAGTAGATTTTGCAAGTGGTGTTGTGGTACCACTGAGCAGAGGGTTTGCTCTCCGTGGAGGGAGAAACAGCCACAGTTCCGTCAGGAGGGAATTAAATACATTCACTGCTGCGGAGGGTTAATGTGAAAAAACAGCTTGAAAAACGGATTGCATGTATGGATCAGGTGTGCAGGGGCTCCGCCCCTTGTGAATAGCTACTCTTATCTGGGTTATCTTGACCCAATACAGTGTCCACAGCATGCTCCCACTCAATCTAGCTGTGCGGGGGCTCCCCCCCTTGTGTATAGCTAGTCATTGTGTCGACCATGAACTCCTCTGTATACCAAAGTATTTTAGAGTCAAATGTGAGGCCATCTGTCCGACAGCTAAAGCTTGGCCGAAATTGGGTCATGCAACAGGACAATGATCCCAAGCACACCAGCAAATCTACAACAGAATGGCTGAAAAAGAAAAGAATCAAGGTGTTGCAATAGCCCAGTCAAAGTCCATACCTCAACCCGATTGAAATGCTGTGGCGGGACCTTAAGAGAGCTGTGCATAATCAAATGTCCACAACCCTCAATGAACTGAAGCAACGTTGTAAAGAAGAGTGGGCCAAAATTCCTCCACAACGATGTGAGAGACTTATAAAGTCATACAGAAAATGATTACTTCAAGTTATTGCTGCTAAAGGTGGTTCTACAAGCTATTGAATCATAAGGTGTACTTCGTTTTTCCCACATGGCTTCTCCATTTAGGCTTTATTTTTGTTTAATAAATCATGCCACGGTGTAATATGTCATGTGTTGTTGTTCATCTGAGGTTGTATTTACCTAATTTTAAGACCTGCTAAGGAACAGATGATTGTTATTATGTCCTGATATGTAAAACCATGGAATTCAAAGAGGGTGTACTTTCTTTTTCACATGACTGTGTGTGTGTATGTATATATATATATATATATATATATAGTTATTAACATGTGTATTCATACCGATACATGGAGGTCCTATACCGTAACTCTCTGACCACTACCCCCATCCTCTATCCATAATAACACACCATAACTCCCAGCCCCAATCTTTCACCCTATCCTGCCTCCTCAACTTCAAATTACATTTCGACTTTGTAGAGATCCATGACTTTGCTGACAGCCAGGGCCTTCCTTTCCTATACAACAAAAAGAATAAATAATGCCCTCTATCAGCTCTGTCACTCGCAAAGATGGATTGTTGCTTGTCCAGAACTGGGAATGACAGGGTAGTGAAAGTTTCAGGCTTGTCCTTCTTTCATACTGATTAATGGCTGTGTCAGAGCCCAGATTCCACTCCCTTCCCAGATAATGAGTTAGGAATGTATCCTCTGTCACAAAGCACAGGCAGATGTCAGGGGCAGAAAAGCCTTGGAATGCCAGAAATAATATACAGCTTCTTTATGCTCCCCTGACACAGCTAAAGGAGAGCCTAATTTATGGAGACAAAATGCAGGCTGGTGTTTGAGCAGGGAGCCGGAATGAGGGGATTTTTTGGGGGGGTGGGTGGCAGGGGGAGAAGCCAGGCATGGACTCCTGCAGAGAATTGGGTTATTGCTGAAATGTTAAGCATTTGGCCCTAAGGGTCAAAAAAAAATTGTTTTTCAATCTCCTGTTGTCGTCACAATCACACTTTACTGTTGAATCCTCCATGCGTTTTCTACCTCAGAAAAACTTTTTACATTTTACATTTTTGTTAAAGATATTTATTTATATATATATATATATATATGTATATACATATACATATACATATATGCTCCATAGCACGTAATTGTTTAAACAATAAAGTACATTTATTTAAAAAAAACTGCAGCCCAACGGAAATGCACTTACAGGATTAAAAAAAGCAACCATATGTGGGAGGGAAATCCCTGAGGAAGGATACCCCTGAGGAAGGTCCCATTCTGTAGGACCGAAACGTTGGGTTTCTGGATGTATTTTTGCTTTCACTAATACACTTTGATTTTCAACATTGAGTGCTGTCTCTTGTTTACCAATCCTTGGAACGGTAACGTATAACTACATTCTCTATATGGCTTACCAGCACCTATTGGAGTGCCAACTGCCTTATCTGACTATATATATATATATATATGGTATTTGAGGCAAAAAGTGGCACTGTGTGCTCATTTGCATGTCATTTCCCAGAATCCCTTGCTGCAGTGGAAGTGCTGTATGCTGGGTGATAATGGTGAAAGGTGGGGTTGCAGACCTGCCTAAGACATGCAGATGAGCATACAGTTGTATTTGCATATATATATATATATATATATATATATATATATATATATATGCATTTATACATTTGGTCATGGCTGTTTTGCCGCAACCAAGTTTCCGCTGAGGGACCCTTCGCCGCTGGACACTTGGCCGCTGGCTGCTTCACCAATAAACTCAGTTAATTTATGGGATTTTAGTGGTTAGGTTAGGGGGTTAAGGATAGGGGGTTTAGGATCAGGGGTTTGGTTGTTACGGTAAGGGATTAGGGTAAGAGGTTAAGGTTTTTAGTATAGGGGATTAGGGTAAGAGGTTAAGGTTTTTAGTATAAGGGATTAGGGTAGAGTCAGAGGCGGGTTTCCCTCAAGGCTGACACGTGTAGAGTGTCAATCTTTGGAGGGCAACAATTCTTGTGTGTCTGTGTTGAGCCACCCCCTTTCCCCAGCATCGCGGTGTCATGGTGACCCAACGTCAAATGATGCTGCGATGTCACATAACAATGCGTTGTCATGACAATGCGGCATCACATGCCATCATGACATTGCAGGAGGAGGGACGCAGCCCCTGCCAGTGTGAGCCAATGAGCGGAAAAACGTTAAATCCGCCACTGTGTAGGGGGTTAAGGTTTTTAGGGTAAGAGATTTGAGGGTAAGGGCTTAGGACAAGGGGTTTTATGGTAAAGGGTTAAGGTTTTAAGGTAGATGTAGAGCTAGTATTAGGGGTTAAGATTAGGGTTTTTTAGTATAAGAGGCAAGGAAGAAGAGCCATTTTATAAAAAATGTCTTTGTCCCAAATATTCCGAGAGCCGCGACACATGCATGAATATTACACCCCCACACACACATGCATATACCGTACACACACTAATAGATATATACTGTATAAGCATTAACATACGACAAACTTAATTTAATCAGAATTATGGAACAGTTCAAATATGTGGGGAAATAAATTGCATCACACAATACTAAGTCCCTTTATTTTGTTATTTTCATTGTTTTTCCGTGCAAAACAGCTTGTCATTTTCAAATACACAATACAGTACATAGACAATACAGTACATACATACACATACACTACCTCCACCCCAAAATACACATACACTACCCCCCAAATACATGCACACACACTACCCCCCAAATACATGCACACACACTAACACCCCAATACACACACATACATACATACTACCTCCCCAAATACACACACTTCTACCCCCCAAATACACAAACACACACACTACTACCCCCCCAAATATACACACACACGCACACACACACACACACACTAAAGTGACTAACCCATCCAAATGCACACACACTGACCCACCCAAATACACACACACACTACCCTCCCAAATACTGAAATTGCAGCGCGCACTGGTATGAGAAAGGCCCGGCATGGGACGATGCAGGAGGCATGCCAGCAGCTGGGGAGATGCCCAGCGGCGACAAGAGACCCAGACCAACGCCGGCCGGGCCCCCCGCACAGCCAAGAACAGCACAGTGAGGAGAGCCGCATGTAGGTGCTGAAACAGCCGCATGCTCGGGAGCTGCAGGTTGCCGACACCTGTCCTAGACTGACTAATCCCTGCATTGTTGTAATCAGGGAACCTTGGTAATCACTAGTGCTTCACTAGAACAGTATTTACTGTACTTTCCGTGGAATTTGTGGCATTTGAGTGCATTCACGTTATGCGGGGAAGAGACTTCACATAGATCATTTATTAAAGTTTACTAGCTGCAAAACAGCATTATTTAGCATATTCCTGCCTCACAGAGCTTACAATCTAATTTGTAGTGTCTGTGATGCAAGGAAATAAAGGGCCAAGGACTGACACTGGGATTTTAACTCCCTTTCTTATAGTGTTACTTAGGTTAGATATAGATTGCAGAATGTTGATTTTCCACAAAGTTTGGAGGGCTCCCAAAATAGTCACACTATGAAGATTTGGCAACATACACCCTGCATTCTAGTGGCTGTGAAGGTTCAATACTCAGCCTCTCTCTCTTCTCCCCCTCCTGCTGATCTCTTCCTCTGTCTCTCTGTCTGATTGTTGCCAGTTTCTGATGATTGAAAGCCCGCAGTGCTTAATCTGGGAGTGATTAAAGAGCCTCATTTCTCGGAAGACTCAGCACCCATCTCCCCATGTGATAAATGGGTCTCTAACATCCTCTGATCCCATTATGTTGTGATTAATTGTGCCAGTTTAAGTCAATAATTCATTTGTTAAAAATAGACCCGACATGGTACCATTTATCTCTGGAGAGAGAGAGAGAGAGAAGAAAATGCATACAGTGAATACTGAATATTAACCCATTCACTGCCAGACAGGCAAACAACGCCCCTCTGTTAATCCTTTCACTTCTGAAGGAGTGGTATATAATTGCTACGCTCATCATATTTATAATAATTTTTTCGCTTTTTCCCTTAAATTGCCTTTACTTTCCAATATCCATTGTGAGTGCAAACTGGACTTTTGTGGCGCAAAAACATACTGGGCCTATGCTATAAGCGTTCAGAAGACACATATTGAGCACTTATCGGCCAAAATGCCTACTGCTATTTAGTAAGCCTCGATAAGGGGGCGATAACGGCATGAATCACCAAAAATTTCGTCCGTCATAAAAAAATCGCCGGGTGAGCGTCGGTAAGCCACTTATCAGCAGGTTCTGAAACTCGTGCAATTCTAGTAACCGCGTTTAAGTTATCGAGGTTAATCGTGGCTCTAGAATGGCGAGTTTCTACCAAAATCCTCACGCCAGGAAAAGTTGGCGTGAGGCTGGGGGGAAGTTGCTGAGTGGCGGCGATACAGGACTTAGAAAAAAATATTCATTTTTTTCTGCTTCGGATTGATGCCGGGGGTCTCCGGATCTGATATCCATTAATATCAGCACCGGAGAACCCCAGCATGAATCCCATGCAATAAAAATGCATTTACAGTCAACTTCATTACCTTAGCGGCTAACCGCTAAGGCAAAGAAGGGGTTAACCCTTCTGCTACCCACCAAGGGCCTAATACCCCCTTCACACACCCCTGCTACCCACAATAAACACTAATACCCACCTCCTCTACCCTCACATGATTGATACCAGAGGTCGCGGGGGTCCTCAGGTGGTCCCCGCTGGTGTCTGTGGGCCCTTGCGTGGTCCCTGTGGGTGTCCGGGTGTCCTCGGTTGGTCCCCATGGGTGTCTGGGGTCCCTTGGGTGGAACCCACAGGTGTCCGGGGTCCTCAGGTAGTCCCTGTGTGTTTATGGGGGCCCTCGGTTGGTGTCCAGGGGTCCCCGCTGGACTGCGGTACCAATCCTGTGGCCAAATTTTTATTTACAATACATTGAAATAAATATACCCCTCTCCCCCCTCCCCCAGCACATACAGTACTGTAATGGGCAAAATAACCATTATCCAGATATGGATAATAGCTCATTTGCCCATTATAAAATCAAACATTAGCCAGCATAAATACAGTAAATAGACCTTTCTACTTACCCCTGCCATCATGAAGGGCGTCCTTGTCAGCATACTGCAGTGCCATTTTCTCTGTTGCCAGAAAGAATACAAAAACCAAAACCATATCCCTAACCCCTTAAACAACATAGCGGTTAATAACCACTATAGTAATTAAGGGGTTAACCCACCCTCCCCCGCTATCCACCCGGGAGGCCTAACCACCCACCCCGGGAACACTATATCTACCCTGTACCCATTGGCATAGTGGTACATCATACCCATATAATATGGGCATGATAAGCCACTATAGCAGTCAATGGTCACCCTAATAAAAAAGCATGAAGGCCAAAAATACACAATAATAAAAGATATACAAAGCACCTAAACACCCCAATAAAATAAATAATAGCACTAGCCAACCAATTAAATAAAGCAGTAGCCAACCAATTTAATAAATAAAAGAACTAACGAACAGAACAATTAATGAATTTAAACCAGTAGCCAACAAAACAAATAATTAATTTACAACGCTAAGTCATCCTAAAATGTAATAAAAGCAAGCCATCCAAATTCCAAACAATTGAACAATAAAAACAAATAGAAAAAAATACAATCAATTCAAAACAAGCATTTGCCAAAAAAATGCATTGCATGTCACTGTATTTATCTGTACCATAGGGCACAGATTAATACATTATCATCAGTCAATGGGCAATTACAAACATAAAAATAAATAAATACTGTACAATGAAAAAACGACATTTACATACATTCAATATTTTACTTACTTTTAGAAGTCTTCACCTTCCGAATCCAGTATCTGCAATCTCTCGTACCGTGATGTTATCACCCGCAATCCACCCCCATCCACCTTGAAGACCAGCATCAGGTAAAATAAAATCTTCTTTCTTTTATCTTCTATCACCGTCTTCTTTCTTCATCTGTCATTATTTTTATCTTTTCTTTAATCTTCTATCTTCATCTGTCAATCCAAAACCCAATGGTAAATCCAGAACAGGATGTTCTCTCGTCGGATTCTTGAGGTAAAATGAGACGTACGGGCCTTATATACGGCCTGTGACATCACATTTTAGGGTCAGATGGTACAGCTCCAATCTGATTTGACGATGTATCATGTGCCCGTCTCTTTTTTTTGTTGTTAAGGATGTGACGTCATCACCGAGGTACGTCACATCCTTAATTAAACAACCAAGTGTTTGAGGTGCAAATAAAGATAAATAGTGCAATATAGTGTGCAAAAAAAAAGAGGAGTGAAATAAACACTGATATCACATATAGGGCCTTATTCAGAGAATCTTTCCTACACATCTATACCCATTGAAGGCAGCACACGGGAGCGGGAGGACAGAGGCCAGCAGGACCCAGACCGGAGTGGAGATAAAGGTAAGAGTTTTTACATTATTGCCTCTCCACACACTCCGGTCACTCTAGGGTCGTTCACAGCTTCCTCATACCCAGCCCACATGACGACACTGACACCGTGCAGTGCTTTTGCTGCATAGCTGAAGCGCAAGACAGTTTTTTCTCTCATAAAAAAAATCGCAAGTGAATTTAAAATGAGTGTTTTTTGGGCGTTGCTATCACGGTATTCAGAAAGGCTCGATTACCAGTGATAGCAAAATGCCCAAAACTGGTGAGTTGCTGCCAGCGAGAGCATCGAGCCTCTGAAAAGGCCTGAACCAGCGATTCATTTCTGCTGCAGAGAGAGTGGCTCTGAGAGAGCCGCCTCTCCCAGCTGAAATGTTGCCCGAAAAATATTTATTTAAATATATATTTCTTTAATAGTGTAGAGGTGCAGGGGGTCTCCTGAGCTGAACCATGTTGGTTTTATGTCCGGGGACCCCCTGCTTCCCGAGATACAGGCACCTTAATGGGGTGCTGGTATCTCCTATGCAAGGAAATGTCCCGGTCACGTGACGCGGTACATTTCAATGCAGAGGGATACCGGCACCCCATAAAGGTGCCTGTATCTCGGGAAGCAGGGGGTCCCCGGACATAAAACCAACGTGGTTCAGCTCCGGAGACCCCCTGCACCTCTACTCTATTAAAGAAATATATATTTAAATAAATATTTAAAAACACATCAATACATGCCCCCCCCCTAAAGAGGTACAGATTAATATATTATCAGTCAATGTGCCTACCCCCAAAAATATAAAAACACATCCAAAAAATAAACCTGTAAAAAGAGACATTTAGAAACATTGAATATCTTACTTACCATTAGGAGCGGTGGCCCGCCGACTCCCCGGGTAACAGGAAGCTCACGTACCTTGAAGGCCTCCAACAGCATCCGATGACATCCGCCATAAAGATCCTGCTCAGGTACCGCAATCTTCTTTTTTCTTTCTTTACTCACAATCTTCTATCTTCATCTGTAACCATTTCTTGTTCTTCTTTATCTTCTTTCTTCATCTTCAATCCAAAAAAACCCATGTTAAATCCCAGCCGATGCTGTCTCGTCGGCTTCTTGGGCTCAAATGAGGCGTCACGGCCTTAAATATGGCTTGTGACGTCACATTTACCCTCAAAATGGTTAACAGCCACCTGATTGGCTGTTAAAACCATGATCCGACTTAAATTTTTTATTTTGCCGTGACGTCACTTAAAGGGAATGATGCCAGCCAATCAGAATGGCTCTGCTTCATTTACCTTTAACATGACGTCGGTAAATCCAAGATGGCCGCTGTGTCACAAGGTATTTCAGCCAATCAGCGTGTGGAATTGGTTCCCACGATCTGATTGGCTGAAATACCTTGTGACAAAGCGGCCATCTTGGATTTACCGACGTAATGTTAAAGGTAAATGAAGCACAGCCATTCTGATTGGCTGGCATCATTCCCTTTAAGTGACGTCACGGCAAAAAAATATTTTTTTAAGTCGGAACATGGTTTTAACAGCCAATCAGGTGGCTGTTAACCATTTTGAGGATAAATGAGACGTCACAATTTGGCGCTTAGTGGCTGTTTAGGCATTGCGGGGGGGTTGCGGGTGGAGTTAACCCTTCATTACCTTGGCGGTTAATACCGCTAAGGTAATAAAGGGGTTAACCCAACCGCTACCCACCCACAAGGTCTAAACACAAAAAGTTGGCAAAAAGGTGGGGAGAAGCTGATGATGAGCGGAGAGGCGGCACTTATAGAAAATAAAATGCATGTTTCCTGCATCGGATTGATGCCGGGGGTCTCCGATGCTGATATCCATTAATACCAGCACCGGAGACCCCCGGCATGAATCAGATGCATGAAAAAGGCATTTACAGGCAACATCATTACCTTAGTGGCTAACCGCTAAGGCAATGAAGGGGTTAACCACCAGTGCCATGCTTATTGTGGGTAGCGGGGGTGGATGAAGGGGGTATTTGGCCCATGGTGGGTGTTTAGGCCTACGGGTGGGTAGCGGGTAGATTTAACCCCTTCATTACCTTAGCGGTATATACCGCTAAAGTAATGAAGGGGTTAACCCCCCCACTACCCCCTCCCCCGCAAGGTCTAAACACGATCCTTGAGGCTACTACCCCCTTCACCCACCACCGCTGCCCACAATACAAAAAAATACACACACACACACACAACAATCCCACTACCCACCTCCTAGGCCCCCAATAAACCATTACAATATCTAATAAACACCAATACACAACCCTCCCCCTGTGCCCCCACATACTGTAAAACCATGTTCTATTTTGTTACACACACGATTAATACCCCAGGCAGAGAGTATATCCACGTAGGAGCCGAAGCACAGCCACACCAATGGAGAATAGTGTAACAATGTGCGGAACACGCCCCCTGTGGCGTGTTCCTTCCTTACCTGTTTAACTTCTGTTCGCCGCCCTCTAGCTGCGAGTCAAGGTCCTGTGTCTTTAAGTATCCTGAAGCAAACAACGCCATCTAGCTTCCAGGCAAATCCTGCCCTCTTCCTCGTGACAGAAAGTAAGCCTCTCTCTGACTTCCTCATTCCTTACAGCTGCTGCTGCTACCGTTAAATAGCACTCAGTGGCTACCTGTCTTGATTCCTGCAAGTACTACCATCGCATGCTGTTCATGCCTGGACCTCCTTCGGATCTTTACTCATCTCCTTTGGATTCCGGAAGACTGGGACAGTCACTCATTTACTACTGAGGTTAGTTTACTGTCGGGTAGTGTGGGACCTGCTAAGTAGGGTTTTCCTTGACCTGGTAGCAGGCTTAAAATACTTTGGTCAAAGCATTCAACTAAACAACGCTTACTTTGTAATTAGTACCGCTGCACTCTACAGTTATTGGCACTATGCCTTTAAGGAGGCTGGACGTCCTCCAGGATGCACTCCACCATTGTTACATTGTGCGTTGGAACCTATCCTCCCTTGCTCCTCATCAGTGGTGCACCCCTCACCCCACGGCGGTGCCTGAGAACGCGTGCAACCCCGCTCTGCTGCCAGAGCATGCGCGCACATGCAGCTGGGTCAGTCATGTCTCTGAGCTTGGCTCCGCGCTTCCGGACGCGTCGCGCATTCTCCTGCGCGCGGCACGCTCACATGACTACGTGCACCGACCCCCAGCTGCGTGGCAACTCACTCCCTTTCGTGTGTCCTGCGGATTCCCCACCTCGCCATCGGGTCCATTCCCTTCTCCCCAGCTTGTGCGCGGGAGCACAAGCGTGACAAATAGGACACGCAAGTTCTTTCAAGAATTTATTAGCTAAAAAGGCATAAGGACAGACATCCTAATAGCACTCTGACATGTTTCAAATCGCCCTGTGCGTGAAACATGTCAGAGTGCTATTAGGATGTCTGTCCTTACGCCTTTTTAGCTAATAAATTCTTGAAAGAACTTTCGTGTCTTATTCTCCATTGGTGTGACTGTGCTTCGGCTCCTACGTGGATATACTCTCTTGCTGATTACCTGCCTGGATGCACGCCAGTCTGGATACGCTGTGCAGAGGCTTTTCCTGCCTTATTGTTCACGCCCCGCTCCAGCTGCTTTGGTGCACGGCAACCTACTCCTTGGAGGATTTCGGCGATTCCTGAGCAGAGGAGGACGCGCATATGGACGGCGACGACATCACGCAGGGTGCCATGGAGTCAGCGTGATCGCCTGACCAACACCCAGTGAATACTACCACGAGTGACGCCGCGCTTACCTACATCCAGGATCTTCGCTGGGGAACCGCCACCAAATGTGAAGGATCGGGGCTCCAGTTTGATTGGGTCTTACCGGTCTGAAGTTGCGTGAGTAAAGCAACCATTGCCTGCTGTATATGAGTGGTTATTGAATTTAACCCTTTATTGCCATTTTGCTTCAGACATTGAAAAAAGCACTTGAAAAATGCACTTACAAACTACGCACTTGCAGACTTTCATCATAGACCCTTCAAGTACTGGACAAATGTCTTTATATTACAGCATTTGATTCCAGCGTGACACCACTATTACTGTTTTTAGAGCTCCGGATATTTTGGTCTTTCTTTAGACCAATTTCTTCTAATACCCCAGGCAGGCGAGTGTCCCAGGGGGGTACCCATGGGTGTCTGGGGGCCTCCGGGTGGTCCCCGCTAGGCTCCGTGGCCTCCAGGTGGTCACTGCAAGTCCCAATTGGGTCTCCGGGTCATCCCCACTGTGTCTGGGGGCCCTTGGGTGGTTCCCACGGGTGTCTGGGGTGCCCTCGAGTGGTCCCTGTGGGTGTCTGGGGGCCTCAAGGTGGTCCCTGCGGATGTCCTGCGGAGCCAATCCTGTGCCGAAAAAATAAAATGTGCAATACATTGCTATAAATACACCTCCCCCCACACACACCCCCAATGCATATAGTACAGTAATGGGCAAAATTACTATTACCCAGATAGGGATAATAGTGCATTTGCCCATTTAAAATAAAACATAAATCAGCAGCATAAATTAAATAAAACTTGCACTTACCCCTGCCATGATGAAGGTCATCCTGATCCTCATCACCATCCTTGTCCTCTGTGGGCATCAACAATACAATACAAATACAATCTAATGGCCCCATACCCCTTAATCACCTTAGCAGTTAGTAACCGCTATAACAATTAAGGGGTTAACCCACCATCACTCACTACCCACCCTACTCGGAGACACCACCCCCGCTACCCATTGATTGGCACAGTGTTAAAGCAGGCCCATATTATTTGGGCATACTTTGCCACTCTAGCATTAAATGGCGAAACTAAAAAAAAACAGAAACAAAAAACAGGCCCAAAATAAAACACATTAGATAGAAAAATAAACACATTACAAATGTCAATAAACCAATTGATTGGAACAGTGGTACATCATGGCCATATAATATGAGCATGATTTAACACAATGGCAGTCAATGGTCAACCTAAAAAATAAACAAACACCAACAATATCCAATTAAATCTAAACAATCACCAAACAACAATAAACAAGTAAACACATCAAAATTACCAGCAATGAATAAGGCAAATACCAAATAAAAACCAGAATTAAAAATTAAAACTACAAAAAAAATCCATAAATAAAAGAAATCTCTAAATAAGCACCATTATTAAAAATCAAAAGACCAAAAATAAACCACAATTAAAAAGCACACATCAAAAAAATTACATAAATAAACAATTGAAAACAAAACAAAAAAATCACATCATTCAAATCAAAACACAAAATAAATAGCATAAATATTTAAAAGCAAAGAACCAAAATACATTTAAAATAAATAAAAGCAAGCATTTGCCAAAAAATGCATTGCTTGCCATTGTATGTATGTATAGCCCTAAAGGGGCATACATAACTACTTTGGCAATCAATGGGCAATGTAAAAAATTTAAATAAAAAAATACAATGAAAAAACCTGCAAAATAAAAATAACATACATTCAATGTTTTTTCTTACCTTTTAGTTGTCTTCACCCTCCGATTCCAGGGGTCTCAGGAAGCTCTCGAACAAAGCCAGGATCCTGAACAGCCACGGTCCTCAGGTAAAGTACAGTCTTTTTCTTCTTTCTTTTCTTCTTTCTTTTCATCTGTTAATTGGGATCTTCTTTCTTTTCTTCTTCTTCGTCTATAGCTTCATCTGTATTTTCAAATTCATCTATCTTCATCTGTAGCGCCCATTGTAATCCAATAGGGGAGGAGATCTTTACTCTTCAGCTTCTTGACTTCAAATGATACTGCACAGGCTTTTATATGGCCTATGACGTCACATTTGAATGAGAAACGGTTCCCACGCCATCTGATTGGCTGGGATAACCATGTGACTATTTTTTTTTTTTTAGGAAGTGATGTCATGTAAAGAGAATGACGCCAGCCAATCAAAATGGCTGTGCTTCCTTTCCCTTTAAGATGACGACACCAAAACCAAGATTGCTACTGTAATCCATATCCCCCCCCCCCAGACACAGATGCTATATCTAGGGTGTGTGAGGGCTGGCTACACGTGCTTGAGTGGTGTGTACATGCAGGTAACAGGAGGGCCTGAGCTTCCCGTGATGTTGTTGGGGAGACAGGACCAGGCTTCTGGGGTTGTTGCCTCATTCTTTAGTGGTGGTGCAGCGCCTCCATCCTCTATACCTTCCCAGGGATATGGGGTAGGACCCGTATAGAAGAAATGACCCTGGTCCCAGGGTGGATGCTCCAGAATCACACACAGTCTCGAGTAAAATCAGCAATGTCTCTCTTTATTGTCTCTAGCTCGCACACAGAAGCCTGAGCAGCACACAGCAGCAACAACAGCAGCAACAACAGCAGCACACAAGGGAATCCCAAGGTGTACAGCCTTTCTCCTCTCCTCTCCTTTCCTCCAAGAGGTACTCCGACAGGATGGTCTGTGAGGGGCCTCAATGCCCAAATGCCCACCTCAGAGGGTATCCTCTGCGTGGGGGTAGATTCTCCCCATCACCCCCTCATCAGGGTGAGGGGCATTGGTCAACCGGAGCTCTGCTCACTCTCCAAATGTATCATAGGCCAGAGTTCTCTTTCTCTCTCCTGCTCCCAGGACAGAGCTCGACCTACTCCTCCAACTCCTAGGACAGACAGACTGTCACTCACAAGAACTGGCTGCTAAATAGAGTCAGCCCCACCCCTCATGATGTCAGCAGCACCTCCCCTCTGTCTCTTGCCGGCAGCAGAGTAAGGGGCCTGCATCTATCACTCAGGGCAGGGCGTGAAGGGGGAAAACCCATGATCACTACTGGCGCCTGCCCTTAACAGGACTTACCTGTAGGAGAAAGATATGTATAGCCTGTGCTGTTTACAGGGGGCTACACTCTCCCTCTGGTGGAATCCAATGTTCCCCATTTGGACCTAACTTTAGCAGTACCATCCTGCGGTGAACAACCTGGGAAACACAAACACATATCATGCAGTTTGATAGACATAACATATGCTCCCATGAGGTAGTAATACAACACCGGTTACTCCCAACGTGGAGAACCCTAACAGTAATGCTTCGGATCAGGTTTCCTTACTTTTCTGCCATTGTGATCCGTAACTGTCAGAAAGAAGGACTGGACCGACCCATGCTCTGGTCGATGTATTACGCTGTGCATGTATATGCACTGTCCTATACTCCAGATCCTGACCAACTCACTTATACTTTATTATTTATTTATTTATAAAATATTTTACCAGGAAGTAATACATTGAGAGTTACCTCTCGTTTTCAAGTATGTCCTGGGCACAGAGTAAAACAAATAATACTTGGTTACAAATACAGTTACATAAATGAACAGGGTATACATTATATACAAGACATTGCGTGCACAGTTAAAGAAAATATATATTATGGGCGTATGACACAGTTACAGACCAGATTAAAATGTGAGACAGCCTTAGATTTGAAAGAACATAAACTGGTGCTGGATGTGAGAGTCTCTGGTAGGTTGTTCCAGTTTGGGGGTGCACGGTAGGAGAAGGAGGAACGTCCGGATACTTTGTTGAGCCTTGGGACCATGAACAGTCTTTTGGAGTCTGATCTCAGGTGATAAGTGCTGCATGTGGTAGGGGTGAGGAGCTTGTTCAGATAGCTGGGTAGCTTGCCCATGAAGAATTTAAAGGCAAGACAGGAAAGGTGAACTTTGCGCCTAGACTCTAGTGATGACCAATCTAGTTCTTTGAGCATATCGCAGTGATGTGTGTTGTAGTTGCATTGGAGAACAAAATGACAAATTGAATTGTAGAAGGTGTCAAGTTTGCTAAGGTGGGTTTGAGGTGCCGAACCACAGGTGATATCCAGGGGATTGGAGTTAGAGCCTGAGATGGACACATGTTGGGGTCTTCCTGATAGGTAGGACTGAAACCAGTTGAAAGCATGTTCCCTATTCCAGAGCTCTGGAGTTTGTTAAGCAGGATAGCATGATCAACCGTGTCAGAAGCCTTTGCAAAACCTAGGAATACTGCACCAGTGAGTTGTCCCCGTTCCATTCCACACTGGATTTCATTGCAAACTTTTAGCAGGGTAGTTACGGTGGAGTGTTTGGGACGAAACCCAGATTGGAATTGGCTAGGGAAATTTGTCTTGGTATAGAAATCGCTTAATTGGTAGTGGACACATTTTTCCATGACTTTGGATAGAATTGGGAGAAGTGAGATTGGCCTGTAGTTTGAGACAGTGTTTTTGTCCCCACTTTTGAAGATTGGGACAACTCTGGCAGTTTTTCAGGTCTTAGGGATATGGCCTGCAGACAGGATAGAGTTGACTACGGTCCTCATTATGATAACCGGCTTTACCAAATGTTGTCCGAAAGTATTCTTGTACGGCTTCTCGGAGCCAACTGTCTCTGCTCTCCTCTATTTCCCTCATGATGGGCTCAGGCACATAAGGGTATTCGTATCCATGTGACTGCCTATACCTAGCCACTATGGCTCTGTCCGCTCGGCTCAACTTAGTAAGCTTACGGTGACCCGCCCTGCTTGGCAGTACCCAAAACTCTGGTTCTACAGGAGCAATCTCGTCATACAATATACTGGGGCCTTTGGGCTGAATGAGTTTCTGTTCTATCTCCCGGTACCTGTGATCTATCTCGTCCTCCACCTCCTGGGGAGTAAAGGCACCCGCCGCCCACCAATGATCAACTATGTTGTTCTTAATGAGCAGGAACCGCGTACGGTCCATACCTTCGTGGTACCCAGTGTACAGGGGTGCCCACCACTTGTCACGGTGCTCGTACTCTGTGGAATGGCTAGTGTGCTCTACCTCTGACTCTGCTTGTGACGAGACACCAGACGTCCCCGCCTCTCTAGAGTGCGAGAAATCTCTCCTCCCTTTGGCATTGATATACCTGGTAAGATTCATCTTGTGAACCACCGTACTGACAGACCCAGCCTATGCTGGAGTGTGGGACCCCCGGGCCCTCCCTCTAGCTGTAGGAGAAAACAGCACAGGGTTAGGCACACGTATCACATTGTCATATGGTATTTCCCCATCAGACCCCTCATCGCTCAATTCCCAGTCCCGCAAATCTCTGGAATACTTGGGGTACTTGCTCAATTTATCCCCGCTAGGTCCCGGTGACAACACTCGTGACGGGGCAGGGGCAGTGGCCGGGGCGATGGAGCTAGGGGTTGGGGCAGGGGCAATGTTCAAGTCAGTGTCCAGCAAGCGGGTTATACTGCGACTAAGGGACGCTTTCTTGGGTGCTTTCTCCGCCATACTTCGCGCTTCTCTTGATGGGCCTCGGCTCTTCAGGGTGGCCATGGCTACTCTCCGTGGGGAGAAAAGCGCTCCCTGGCCTCTCTTCCCGTCGGGCCTGGAAGTGACATCATCGCCGGTGACCGCGGAATCTCCATCCGCTCCGTGGTCACACACCGGAAGTGCGTCGAGGACCGGAAGGGGCGGTGGTGGAGCATCCGGTTCGCGGACGGACAAGTAGGCCGCAAGCCTTTCCTTCTCGTCCTCCGCGGTTGCTGTCTTCGCCTGGCGGTAGTAAGGGGGTGGTGGAGTCTCCTTACCGCTCCGCTGCTGTTTGGTGATCTTGGGGTCCTCCGGAGTCGTCTCGGACGCCACCTCCGCCGCACTGGGAGTCACCACAGCTGTGGGACTTCTACGGGACTCAGGCCGCACCAGCGCTCGCCGTCGGAATGTGTCCGGACTCGTCTGCTCCTCTTTGTTACCGCTGGGGTGGTTCACCGGTAGGCGCATCGCCACCGATGGTACGCCAACCTCTTCCTCCGAGGATATCACGATCGGATCCTCCGCAAGGGAGTCACCGGGTTCTTCTGCGATACAACCAGTGGGTATGGGCATGAAACGGTCCTGCTCCGGCACCTCCACTGCGGTCGCGCTCCTCTCCGCCGATGGTTCTCTCGGCTCTGTAGCGGGCTGGGCCTTGGTCCTTCCCGCTTGGTCGCAACGGGGAACTAGGGCAGCCTTGTCTTTCATCTCCGCCACCTCCGTTAGTGTTCCCGGAGAGGCACCCCACGGGGTCTCGATCAGTGGCCCTGGCTCATTAGGCCACAGGTAAAATGTGCCGCATTGAGGGCATCGTGCCGTAGTGCTTGGGACCGCGCCGGGTATCCCGCAGTGAACGCACAGGCACCGGAGGTACTCGTGCTCCACCACCTCCACTACCAGTAAGCCTCCTGGTAGCTGGAAGATCGTGGTGCTCATCTCGGACATTTTTAGCTCAGGGGTGGAACAGTTCAGTGTTTCAGCTCCTTGCTCCTCGAATGCCAGGCAGAAGTGAAGCTCTTTGCTCTCTCTTCCTGTCCCTCCTTTTGCTGGGGAGGACGCTTCTGATTGGCTCTCCTTGTGCCCACTCCCTCTGGTGGAATCCAGAGGCGGGGCACTCCTTCTTTCAGTGTGACGCGACCTGGTTTGTTGGCCAGTCACAGCACAGGTGGGTGGGCTTTCGGCTTTCGCGCCGCTCTGCTCCTCTTGCAGGGGATCTGGGTTTGGTGCCACTCATAGTCCCTGGACATGTTAGCAGGCTAACCCCCCCAGTTGCCTCACACTATCTGCCTCAAGGGACTAGGACAGCATAGCTATGCACCCATCTTACGCCACCCTCTTAGGGCACCCAGGGCGTACTGTGCGGGAGCGGAGGTCCACGCCCTGACTACCCCCAGTATGGCATGCCCTACTTTCTTCAGCACTTGACCGGAGAGTGCACATCACTCTTCCCGCTCTGCTTCGCTGTAAGCCTGTCCTGTTCTGGATCTCAGCAGCGCCTCCAAATGTAACCCATATTCCACCCCCCCCAGACACAGATGCTATATCTAGGGTGTGTGAGGGCTGGCTATACGTGCTTGAGTGGTGCGTACCTGCAGGTAACAGGAGGGCCTGAGCTTCCCGCGATGTTGTTGGGGACACAGGACCAGGCTTCTGGTGTAGTTGCCTCATTCTTTAGTGGTGGTGCAGCGCCTCCATCCTCTTTACCTGCCCAGGGATATGGGGTAGGACCCGTATAGAAGAAATGACCCTGGTCCCAGGGTGGATGCTCCAGAATCGCACACAGTCTCGAGTAAAATCAGCAATGTCTCTCTTTATTGTCTCTAGCTCGCACACAGCAGCCTGGGCAGCACACAGCAGCAACAACAGCAGCACACAAGGGAATCCCAAGGTGTACAGCCTTTCTCCTCTCCTCTCCTTTCCTCCAAGAGGTACTCCGACAGGATGGTCTGTGAGGGGCCTCAATGCCCCAATGCCCACCTCAGAGGGTATCCTCTGCGTGGGGGTAGATTCTCCCCATCACCCCCTCATCAGGGTGAGGGGCATTGGTCCACCGGAGCTCTGCTCACTCTCCAAATGTATCATAGGCCAGGGTTCTCTTTCTCTCTCTCCTGCTCCCAGGACAGAGCTCGACCTACTCATCCAACTCCTAGGACAGACAGATTGTCACTCACAGGAACTGGCTGCTAAATAGAGTCAGCCCCACTCCTCATGATGTCAGCAGCACCTCCTCTCTGTCTCTTGCCGGCAGCAGAGTCAGGGGCCTGCATCTATCACTCAGGGCAGGGCGTGAAGGGGGAAAACCCATGATCACTACTGGCACCTGCCCTTAACAGGACTTACCACAGTAGGAGAAAGATATGTATAGCGTGTGCTGTTTACAGGGGGCTACACTACCATCACATGTTACTTCAACCAATCAGATTGTGAGATGTATATCCCCAATCTGATTGGTTGTATGAAACCATGTGACAGAGTCAAGTTTTGGAAAGGATGTGACATCATCCAAAAGGGAGTGACACCCTCGCCGGCCTCTGGTATCAATGCTGTGCAGAAAAAAAAAACCATGCATGTCTCAATCTGTTTAGTGCCAGCCTTTAGCTGGTGAAAAAATCTGGCGAGCTTTTATAGTACAATAAACGTATCACTGCTTTGTGAATAGCAGTTCTGGCAAAAAAAATTGGCGGGTTTGTCATTTTGTCATTTTTGGGTCTATTGGACGACTTTTTTTTCTCAGGCTTTTAGGGGTGATAAAATGCCATTATAGCGCGATACTGCACTGTTATCACTGCTTTGTAATAGCAGATCAGGCAGTATCACGCTATAAAGGCATTTATCGCCCCATAAACCACTTATCACTGCTTTGTGAATAGGCCCCTGTATTAGCCCCTAAAAGCAAGCAGTTTTATACATAGACTATCTATCTATCTTCTTGTTTCTATGTAAACCGTTTTTCCTACGTCCAATTATGAAACAACCTCTAAATAAACATGATAGAGAAGCTGTTACATGGCCGAATGCTTTCATTTTATTACAACATATGATGCCTAAAATGCCTAATAAAACTTCACCTTTATCTCGTTTAAACATTTATCTCAATTAAAAAGAGATGAAAGACAAATTGTGCGTGCCTGTAATTAAATGCAGGTTTCACTACATAAATGAAACATTCCAAAGCACTGTTTGCATGGGTGGGGTCATTATATATATATATATATATATATATATATATATATATATATATAATACTGAGTTAAGTTATGGTGAGTAAAAAAAGTGACAAAAACCCTCCACAGGAAAGCAAATATGCAAATATAGCTGTATGCTCATCTGCATGTCTTAGGCAGGTCTGCAACCCCGCCTTTCCCCATTATCACCCAGCATACAGCACTTCCACTGCAGCAAGGGATTCTGGGAAATGACATGCAATGAGGCAAAAAGTGACACTGTGTGCTCATTTGCATGTCATTTCCCAGAATCCCTTGCTGCAGTGGAAGTGCTGTATGCTGGGTGATAATGGGGAAAGGCGGGGTTGCAGACCTGCCTAAGACATGCAGATGAGCATACAGCTATATTTGCATATATATATATATATATATATATATATATATATATATATATATATATATATATATATATATATATATATATATATATATACAGTGGTCGACAAATCACCATAAAATCTACTCGCCGAACAAAAAAATCTACTCGCCACCTAGTACCACACGTGTGCTGCTTGGGCCAGTAGCAGCTCGCCACGATGTTAAATCCACTCGCCCGGGGCGTGCAAATGTATAGGTTTGTCGAACACTGTATATATATATATATATATATATATAAAACAAAAAGAAAACAGTGCGGCTCCCATAGCGTAAAATTGTAATTTAATAATAAAAATGTCGTGCAAGTGAATCACAGACACTTACAATGTGCAAGTAAAATAAAGACATAAATGTGAAGTCATTCGTAGTCACCCGATGGAGCCTCTGTGGAGTGATGGTGAGTAGATGTCCAATACACTCTTGCCGTGAACGCCAGGTGGGTGCGCGTGCACCTGATCTCCCCCTGGAAATAGGTCTCGCAAGAGTGTGTGTCCCTTCCAACGTAACAGGATGCTGACACAACAGTCAGACTTCCTGCATCACCATATTATAAATCCAAGTGCCGGCTCCAAAAACGATCGTGTAACTGATAAATAATAAACTGGAATGTTCAAAGATATTATTTAAATGAGTAAGTCCAATACTAGCTCCTTCCCTACGCGTTTCGTCACGATATGCGACTTCCTCCCACTTGTTTTTTTTGTATGTTTAAGTATGCTTCAGTTTTTATCAGTATATTTTAGTCATTGGTGTAGTCCTTGGTATATACACTATCACTGTTCAATTGCTATCCCTCACACTTTGTTGTTCCAGTTAGCGCAGCAGTGCCCCCCCTTTTTTTCTTCATATATTGAGAAAGGTCCTATTCCAGGACCGAAACGTCGGATTGGGTGACTTATCTTTTTTATTCAGATGCCCAATACAGTTTTTCATGATTACTGAACCGAGTGCAGTCTTTCTTTACCGTACGAGAGAATGGTAATGTTGTTTTTATATATATATATATATATATATATATATATATATATATATATATATATATATATATTTGAAGTCGCTGAGCCAATCAGGGTTGTACAGAAGGACCCTGTCTGTTAGTCTATAAAGCGGTGGAGTTTAGAGTTTTCACACAACTGATTTTTAACACAATGGCAGAAGCTTCTACTGTAATTTCATTATGTCGCGGGTGATCATACACGTAGTTATGGGTCACCGACCCAATTAATATTGAGCTCCGATTTTCATTTATTACTGCAGAACAATGACAGACCCACATGTATCCTGACAGGCTATCAGTCACTTGGAGTCTGGCAAACCACAAGTGTCAAAACACAGCAGGCGAACACCCATCCCTTCTCCTAATACCAGGTGACAGAGACCCAGACATATACTGTACTGTATCTGTGTGTGTGATATCTCCAGTATTTGTTAATGCTAAAAGATAGGCGGGGATTTGTAAAAGGCAAGCCTCTTTTTGCCTACTGCACCGACACACTTTATTCGAGCAAATACCCAGTATGTACCTGGCAGATACCTGGAATGCGCCGCTCCTCACCTCTGACAAGCCCCGTTGCGTTTGCCTTCCCAGCCTGGGTTCATGCCTGGCTGACGGGCGGCTGATCTGTTAAATGATAATGATTAGGATTTAATAGGCTGCAATGCTTCGCGTGTCTACCAAATGGCATAAATTCATGAATTGTAATGCAGTATATATATATATATACTGTGCAGTATTGCAGCCAGCGGGAATAAAATGCTTCAATCCCTGCCTGGAAAATACCTCAATGCACTCGGGCAGAAAACAGTCACAAACCTCAATACACCCGGGTATACCCGAATTCGTGGGACTAGCCGAACTCGAATAAAGTGTGTCGCCAGTGTATACTGTAGCTTACCTACAGATGACTACTGTGCTTTTCAAATACATAATTTTTACGTGGTCCTTTCAGTGTAACTAGCAAATAAGCGCAGTTCCAGATATCCAGGGTTGATTTTTCAAGGGAGAAAATGCGAGGAAAAAATAAATACTGTATGTAGTATAGTATATGCATAATTAGAGTGTTTAAAGTAGTAAATTAGATTCAAAACTTGCTGGTTTTCTCAAAATGGATTCTTCAATAGGTACACACATTTTTGTATCTGTAAGAATGCTATGTACGATGTACAATGCTGCTTACTGCACACTATATTGTAACACAAACATAAACATACACAGAACCCTGTCTGGCAAGGATAACCCCACTTACCCCCCAACTTCCACCACCTATGCGGCTATTTAACCCCACTTAAACTAGCCCCGTACCGCCAGACCCGACAGGACCCTCTCGAGATCATCTTGTATAGTATTATTAAATAAATCAGACTCGATGTCCGACAAATGCACCTCATCGGCCCTTAACAAATCGCTCGTAATGGAATTAAAGTCAAGATGGTTCCACATCCAACCCCGAACTGCAAGTCGAACCTCCCCAGACCCTAATTATCTTCTTTCGCGTGCACTCAATGGCCTGTGTAACGGCCCCTCTCCAATCCTCCCTGTGAACGATGTCAGAGTAAATGATCAGTACTGCTCACCAGCCACATGGATTTGGGCCAAATCCCTCTTCATTGCCCATACCAAATCCACCAAACGCACTGCCACCAAGTTGCTGCACCCGACGTGGAGGCTCAAGATCTGTGGGGGTCTCCTGTCCCTAACCAAAATGAGCAACTGGGGTAACAGTAAAACCCACCGCAGACCCCTGCCGCCCCCCAAAAAAACCTCTACTTGATCACTGCACAATACCAGGTTTCTCCCATATGGACGCACGGATGCTCACTTCTCTGCCCAGTGAACAAGCGAATCCCCAATGACCCATACAGTACGTCCCTTGTCGCAAAACCTGCAATTGCATAATAAAGATTGGCCTCCGCCCCTTACACCAATGTAGGCCTGTCGTAAGAACAATACTGGTCCGACTCCCAGTGCCCGATTCTCAATATCACCTCAACCCCTAGCCCAGCCTGAGCTGCTTCCATTGCCACCCCTATGCGGAAGGAATGTGTCACGAATTGAGTCCCATCTAAGCCCAACTGCTTAAAGCATGCCTAAAGCACTTGCTGGTACTAAACCTCGATAACGGTTTCCCTCTGGCATGCACCAACAGTGGACCTGGGACAGGGAGCCTAACTCCCAAGTACTTGCCCAAAGACCCCACCAAACAAGTTGCGCTACCTGCTACACCCAGAAACAAGGCCCATGGCCCCCAGCCCAGCTGATCAGTCTTTGACTGATGTATAAGCAACTTGACCAACCCTGAGCCCTGTACCACATCCTCCACTTGAATGAGACAGCCTGCCACTGAGTGAGACTGTTCACAAAGAAAAGACTGCCCACTAATAATTGAGACAGTCTACTAATGAATTAAACTGCCCACCAATGTATAAGGCATTTAACCAATAAAGTAAACTGGCTTCCAATGATTGAACTGGCCATTACCTTTATGGTCTGAATGAGAGGAATGGTGGCACTGGACACTTAGCCAACACTCCATGATATCCTGCTAGTCTCACTGCAAGACAACCCGCAATTCTAAACATGGAAGCCATCACTCATTGTGACAGCCCGCAGTGCTCTTTCCTGTTGCCTATGTAGGAAGCCCTCTGACAGTTGTGGTGATCTTGTTCACTTCATCAAAGTATCACACTCACATTGATTGCAAGCCCTGTACCTCTGACGGGGAATCTATCAAATGCAACGGTGAATTCGGAGCCAGACGTCTGTCAATCCTCATCCAATGATATCTGAAAGAGACTTTGTTGTCTGAGTGACAGGTTTAAAGACCGCATAGGACAGAAGTCATGCACTGACTGAAAGCCTGTTGTAATATATTGATTTAGGATTAACTTTTGTGTGTAGTTGTCAATTCTCCCTAAATTTTCGGCAGACTCCTAAGGACAGAAACACTCAGCAGTGTATATGTACATGTCGTGCCCAGTCTTCCCAAAGTGTCTCCAGTCTATAAAGTATAACAGAGTATTTAAAGTGAAGATACTTCAATTGTACTAGTGGACATGGAAATTAGCTCTCTGTCACATTTTAGCTTCTGCAATATAATTTAGGAAGCAAACCCCCTATAAGCTAAGCCCTGCTTAGAGGCAACCCTTTCACTGTTAGAGGGCCCTGTCAGAATGACAACACTGCTCTGTAGAGCTTACAATCTAATTGTGATGCCTGTGATACAGGGAGATAAAGTGACTTATCCAAGGTCACAAGGTGAGGTGGCACTAGAATTTGGGTTCACAAAAGTCAATCAGTAACATTGCTATTGAGCAAGTCCTTTAGCCCAGACATTTTTTCAGTATTCTATTCGCTAGCATCTGTTAAATGTAATGTATTGAATGTGTCGTATAATACAGAGATTTCCTCCTGATAAAAGGTTGTGTCCCAAAACATTGAGGATCTCTCAGGTGTGTCGGCCCTTTTTGTATTGTTGTACTTTATTGCACTTTATATTGTTGTTGTATTGTGATCCTTGTACCTTTTTGGACTTATGCAATATTTAAATATATCACTTTTGTAAACCAATCTTTGAGTGCAAACTGAGTTTTTTCCCTGACTATTCTTATACAATACATTTGATGCATAAAATTATCATGTACACCCCTCCTCTAACTCCTTTTATTTATAATGCAAATCACGATAGAGCAGTGACAATTGTCACAAATCATAGCCACATATTTTTTGCAGGACACATTTCATATTGTTTACAGCAGGGGAGCGCAAACTTTTGAAGCTGCTCCCAACTTTCTGCTCCCTTCACTGCTCGCACCCCCTTACCTCTTACAGTGGGTCGCATGAAATGACGTCACATGACCCCGTGACATCATTTAACGCCACATTACCATGGCGAAGGGCATCAAATGACACTGTGGGGTCATGTGACATCACGTCACATGACTCTGCAGCGTCATTTGACACAGCATTGCCAAAGCGACGCATCACACCAGCCATCTGAACCTCGGTAAGTTCAGTTGCAGAGGCCTCACGCGATCCCCCGGTATTTAATTTCAATGCTTTGGGGAATAGTGCGGGGCCTCTGCAACCGCCCGGAACACCCAGAAAAATCCCACGCCCCCCAGGATGGCCCGCCCCCTTGTTTTTCGCACCCCTGATTTATAGCAAATAAAAATATCACTTGTGAGCACATTCACATCTCCCAGGCAGATCTGCAATCCTGCTTTTCACCATTATCTCCTTGCATACAATGCTTCCACTGCAGCTAGGGATTCTGGGTAATGACATGCAAATGAGCACACAATGTCACTCTTTGCTGCAAATTCATTTAAACATTGAACCCATAAGCCTATGCCTGCCCTATTACACAGATTTTCAGCACTGCCTGGGTTAAAGAATTGCATAGCCAGTAAACCTACTCACAGACAGCTGTCTTTATAGAATTGTCAGATTGTGGAGCTGTTTCACTGGGTAACTACAGTATTAGTCATAGAAGTAGCAGTCCTATCCTCACACTTTCTTAGAGCAGCCATGGGGGATTTAGCTATCAGGTGGTGTTGTTTACAACTTTTCCTTCCCTCTCTCTTCCCAATACAAAGCGAGGCTCACACATTGAGCCAGCCTTATACTTTCCAAACCAACAGGTGAAATGAACCCGTTTGGCGTGCCGGTATCTCCTGCAATCTTAAAATCCCACGGTCACGTGACCCACATGATTTTAACATGGCGGGGATACCGGCACCCCATAACGGGGCCTGTAACTCGGGAAGTAGGGGGTCCCCTGACCTGAAATCAATGCGGTTCAGCTTGGAGACCCCCTGCTACAATACTGCAGTATTAAAATTAAATAAAAGTCCTGTGATCGCCTGGTAGAGGCGCGCAGGTAGAGTGACTGATTCAGCCCCTCTCTTACTGCGTATCTCTTACAGACAGGTACAACCTGGTAGGACCCCTGCTGTGTTAATCCAACGGGCCATTTAGTCTGCAGTGGACTATCTCGGACCACCATGCACTTTAGTGCCTGTTTCAACCCCAAGAAATGTTGAATAACGGCCGCTGCATCTGTAAATGTACTAATAGGTAAAACCACAGATACACGTAACAAAAATGAAGATTAACTCAGTCTGTCAAACAGAAAAACAGGAGAACTCAGTCTGTCCCAATAACCTGAAGGCATTAAAAGGTTCCGCTCTCTGTCGCCATTGTGTTAATAAATGCTCCTGTGTGATATCATATATGAAAAGTGAGTCCGGTCTCTCTCGCTCTCTCTGGCTGTCACCAGGCCCCATCAATTCTTATTTATCGCCCCAGGAAACAGCACAATTATGGTAATAAATAATAATAGGATCCTGTAGAACCTGAGTGATGAGGCTTCTCGGAGCTCATTCCCATCGCTTTGTGTGGTAACAGCCGGCTCTGTAATGTAATGCCAAGCAAATCAGAGGCACTGAATGCTGAAAGACGACTGGCACGCCGCATGGGCAATAAATCACGCTGGCACACATGCCCTTCGTGACAGGCATGGCAGCAACATGCTAATTGCCAGTAATGTATTAAAATGTCCCAGCTAAGACCATACTTAGCAACATTTCATAGATCTAGAGGCTGGGCTCGTCTGGAAGAAAAATTGATGTTTTTGTAGCTCGTGATGATTCATATCAAAATTAAACGTTAAGCCTCAACTTGCCCTCATTGTGATGTCATCCCTATTATTATTATTAGTGTTTTACAGACCTCAGATGTGTAACGACACAGTACAAAATTGGCAGAGTAGGACCTGCTGATTACCCATACTTATGAGAAGAAAAAACACATAAAAAATATATAGTAATGAACTACTGTAAATAATTTATCATAGTGTATGTGCATTGGGGGGTTCTTTGTTTATTGTTGTATATTTGAGGTCACATTCCCAGTAGCACTTCAGTTGACACAAAGATATATATATATATATATATATATATATATATATATATATAATACAGTGGGTTTCGTTTTGAGCTTGCTAAGATTGTGTGTGTCGAATTGTAAATTGTTTGGGAGGTCTTTGGCCCCTCCTCAATGTAAACTCACCTATCCCACTTCTGTTTAATCAACAGGTCCAATGCACCATGTGAATCTAGTAGTCTATTGAGAGATTTGTTCCTCCCAGGAGAAATGTGGCGATGACCTTTCCTGTAGCAATAAGCATGGGATGTATACTCTAGTCTATATGTTTATCTTGCACTCTATTTTTTTCACTATATACGTATTACTTCTGGTTTTTACTGCACTATACCTCGTACACTTTAACCCCTTAGGCACTGCATACATGTCACACATCCCATGCTATTTGCTGTATTATTGTTGTGTTTCCCCTTTTCTCTTTACAGTGGAAGAAACACAAAAGGCACAGTATAACATGGGTAGGGTAGGACATGCTGATAGGCTCTACCTTGACGCCATTGCATACTAGAACTTAATGACCCTTACCTATGAGAAGAAAAAGATATTGTAATTAGTTAAATAATTTGTCATATTGGATGTAGCATTGGGGCATCTTTGTTTATTGTTGCACATCAGATGTACATAGATTCACCCTTTTGGGAGTGAGGTCCTCTTAGAACCATCAAATGCCCTGTACATTTTAATGGATCTCCTTCCATTACACACAGCAGTTGTCTATAGACTGGGCCATAATCAGGGGGGTGGGAATTGCTGAGCTACCTTCCTCCGTTTGAATCCCCCACTCACAGGCCGGCTCTGTGCCCCCCTTTCTCTCTCCAGCGCTCAGCAGCTTGAGCTTTGCCCCGGCCCCGGCACACCTGGTGCCGGGCCTGCCTATAAACATCAATGGGATCACCCTTTTCAAAGCCACACTCTTCTCTTACACACTAAGGACACACGCTCTTCTCCACATAGACCAGAAAGGGCCAGGATCATCCTATTACACACATCAGTTGCTCAGAAGACTTTAATAAGGTCACCCTCTTAAAAGTTATATACAGTACTTTAAATGGATATTTTCTTAAACAATCAGTACTTTCCCCCATCCACCTTCTTACATGTATTAGTTTATCTGATTGATTGCAGCAGTTACACCTTCATCTTCACATCTTTTAACTCACACAATGAACACTTTTGCCTCTGGCACTGAGTGCGTTAAATGAAGGAACACATCTTGCAATGCTGCATGGTTAAGCCATGTTGCTCCACTGAAACTCCAACTGGGACTTCACCTTTTTAAAGGGTCAGTCCCTCATAGGACCAAAGTAAACTAATGTCAGTGGCATGCTTAAGTGGTCACATCTGGGTGATTGATGCCTCTTTTACCCAAGTCTGACACCTATAATTCGTTTTTAATCTTTTTTTTAAAGTTATTATATAAACATGGTGATCTGAGACTTGCGAGAGGTTTAATCTCCTCTGGCTGCTCCCTTTTGTCTGATGTCACTCTGTTCAGCAAGTACTCTCCCTCTCCCCCTTCCTTCCCCTCTCACCCTTATGTTTATTGGCTCTCTCATAAGGATGGGCTACGGGTAAGTAAGACACTTGATTAACAAACACCCCCTTTCAAAGGCCCCATAACATTTAATTTGTAATTAAACCAGCTATCCCCACCTGCTTGTTATTTATTTTTATATAACTATTTCTTTTTTTCTACAGCATTAGAACCAGGGGGACTCCCCGTTCCTGAGATACGTACCATTGTTAAATCATCCTCCAGAGAATTTCAAATGGAGGAATCTCGCGGGCCCCTCTAGCCAATAGGAAGCAGCACCGTCACCGGTACCCAGGAAGTAACACTGGTAATATCACCAGGAAGTATCTCGGGGGGTCCCTGCAGCTAATAATAATGTGGTTCAGCTCCATACGACCCCCTGGATCCAATACTGTTAAAAAAAAAAAAAAGACCAATGAATTAATTAGGCTTTGTTAATAGCACTGTAAGATTTGTTTAGAGAAGCCAATTAACTAGACTGCTCCATTCTTTACAAAAGGTTGTTTTCTGGACAGCTACATGGGATTGCACCTTTTGCAGCGCAGTTGATTCAATTCAATAGCTGCGTAATATCCTTCATATTTTCCTTTTTTTTTATATATTTAGGAGGGACTGCTACTTTCTAAAAGTTTACCAAAGCTCCCCCCAGCATAGAAGCAAAGAGCTAACTCAACACCAGAGGAAATGAGGTTTCGGGGGATAGCAGGATTGTTTATTAGGCTCTCAGCTTTAATTAGCCCTAAGTTACATCATGTCAGGGTAGCTGCCATGTGCACTAAAGCTGCCTGGCAGTTTTACCCAGACTGACAGCCTAAATCAGAAACAGAAAAATCAACATGTCAATAATTGTGCTGGCCATGATGGATGTATTACGCAGCTTGTGGTATGCTCTGGATTGCATTAGGCAGAGACTCTGCTGTTCAGTGCTGTCAAGAGCACACAGGCTGTTTGGGCATGGCCTCAAAGGAATAACCCTGTGCATAGTGTCTGCTGCTCACAGCTGCTCATTGAGACCTTAACCCCTTCAGTGCCAAAAGGGCCAACAGCGCATTGCACTGACAGAGGTTATTGAGACAGAAGCTAATTTGGTTTCAAAAACATTTGAAGGGCTTTAGGGTCAACTCTCATTTACACCAAAATCGGTGAGATTCACAGAAAACCCATGCTCAGTGATTTTTAGCATCAGCAACCTTGTACCTTGTAGACGATACCTCACAGACTCACTCTAGTTAATAGGTTTCCATTACAATTGAATATTTTTGGTTAGAACCCCTCGCCCCAAATCTCACTGATTGGGTTTCTCAGACTCTGCAAGTACTGTGTTGTTACCTGGAACATTGCTCCGCATACTGCATCATTTGACTCAACATGATTATGCATCAATAGGGGTTATTCATTAAACTGCTATAGTACCTATCATGGCACTATCACATGGTAACTCCTATTAACTTCAATAGGAGTTTTCCGTGCGATAGTGCCCTGATCGGAACTATCGCACTTACTGCAAAAACTGTAATGTATCAAAGTACTTTGCTCCAATATTACTTTGTGAGAAGTTTGGGGACTGAGTACGGGAGGAGATGATTATTGCTATAATATAGATAAGGGTCTTCAGTTACATATTTTGTCAAACATTGGTAAGCTTGCCTGCTACACCAGCACACCCCAAAGTACAGGTCCTACACTAACAATAAATATTAAGTATTTACCTTGTCTCAAGAGCAAATACCCTTGCTTCTTTCTTTTTAATATATCATCTCATATATACTTACACATATATATATCCTTATCTTCAGCCCTTGTTGATCCACTGGTCGTTGAAGGCCTTCCCAATTATCTTCCAGGTATTGCGGCAGCAAACCTCCATGTTACGCCAATACATTTCCTGATTTCATCCTCCCATCTTACTTTTGGTCGTCATCTTGGTCTTTTAATCTCTTCTGGAATCCAGGCCACATCTTTCCATACATCTTTGCATTGTCTGAAGCTTCAGAATTATCTTCTCATTTAGGGTCCAAGTTTCACATCCATAAGCAGGGGCAAAATACACTTGTCAAAAACATTCTTCTTCTTGAGGTACAGTGGAATGTTCCCTTGAAATATGGTCTTGTTTCTTCCAAATGCACTCCATCTAATCTTCATTCTCATACCGATTTCATTCAAAAGGTTCCCATCCACTGTTATTTGCCAGCCAAAGTAGAAATCTTCAGCTACTTCTAGTTCTATTCCATTTATTTTAATCTTTGCTGACATGACACACTTGTTGAACATCACTTTGGCCTTGCTGAAATTCACACAGAGGCCCACATTCTTACTTGCTTCGGTGATTTCTTCAATCTGTTGATGTAGGTCTTTTGGACTTGTTGGGAAAATAACTACATATATAGCAATCCAGAAAATAAGGCACTCATGTGTATAAAATGTGGTATTAGGGTGTAGACCATCCAGGTGTCAGCAAGGCAGCACATCTGATATGAGAAAACAGGTCAGGCACTCCAAGATTCAAAGGGGAATTTTACCCTTAAAGTTTCAGCTCCCAACGGAGCCTTTATCAAGGGCTCTTGATAAAGGCTCCAGTGAGAGCCAATACCTTTTAAAGTCATAAATTGCATACAGAACAGGGGGGGGGGGGTTAGGCTTCACCCACAGATAACATTCCAAGCTGCCATGTTTTAATTACGTTTTTTGGCTTAATCCATTGTAACATCGCCCTAAGAAGAGGAGATCGCTGCATCTAGAAAGCTCGCACAAATAAAAGCATTTAGTTAGCCACAGAACGGTATTGTCTATTTTTTTTTAATTATATACACACACACAGTCAGCACAAACCAATGGAAATCCCAATTTACGCTCCACTTAATAGAGCAAGTTTTCCCATTTTGGTAAGTCACCCTTTTTTTTAACCATTTCAAGTGCTGCCAATTTTCAGGGCTCCAGTTCCATGCCAATTGCATTCACCGCTCTAACTAGAAAATGAGCAAAAGTAGCATAACATTCCCTGGAAGACATAAGGGCACCTAACGTTAAAGATACCTTTACAGTACTCATACTTTTTCGTTATGTTTCTTCTACCCTAGAACAGCTGTGTGCCAGTTTCAGCAATAGACCAATTAAACTGCAAGCATTGACCCTAGCCATATTTCAGGCATAGCTAGGAACAAATGACGGGAATATCACTAGCTAAAATATAATGTGGAAATTAAACCTTGCAAGTGTATTTGACATATGGAATTTAATACATTTGACCCAATCTGGAAGAGAATAGGTTAAAAGACTAAAGCTAATATATAGAAGAGATATAAAATAATTGAAGACTTATTTAGTTCCCTGGCAGGATAAAACCATTCCAAGTGCAGAGATACATATTCTGCAACTTTATTACATGAAAGCCGAGTTTGGGATTTAATGAAATTAAAGAGAAACAGAAAGAGCAGACTCTTTTTTTATCAGGAACGTCTGGGATTAAGTGACTTGAAGCCGCGGTGCTATATTGCAAGAATATTATTGATATTAACCCTTTGCTGCTGGGGGGAGGATTGGTAATACACCATAGGCCGCTTTTTAAACCCCGTCTCCTCTGCTCCCTTTCCTGTTAGATGTAGAAAATGGGTATCAATTCTGAATTCCAGGAGTTTTCCTGAACCTTACACACGGCTCTAAGTACAGTGAAAGTCAGTGGGCTGACTTTGTAAACCATTCAATGGAATGTGTCCCTCCCATCACACAGAGGTGAATATTATAACATAAGTTTGCTGCAAACCTACATTTCTTCCATTCTATACTATCTATCATTAAGAAAGGCAATTTCCTGCTCCCCATGCATACTAACCTAATGAATGCAGACAGGACATGGAATTGCTTACTGACAGAGGTAGTAGAGTGAGTAAAAAAATCCTCATATATATTAAACTAAAGCTTCTAATAGGGTCGGAGATTTCACAGCTGATTAGACTGGATGGGCCAAGTGGCTTTTATCTGCCATTAATATCTATTGTTCTGTCCCAAGGTCACTGTGGCAAGTGAGTAGAGCCAGGCAGCTTAACTCATTCCCTGTTGATGCACAGAGTCCTTCTTTTTCTTCTGTACACTTTATTGTAATACAATAGTAACAAAAAGGGTGGGGGGGGGGGGGGCTTGATAGGTGGCAAATATCAGGGAAAGGTAAATAACATTAACTTTATCAGGAGTTGGTGAGGTGACTGCTCATGATGGCTGCTGGTTGAGGAAGGGGATATGACCAGACACGCAGGAAATAGATCAGGGAGAGACCAAGAGCTAGGGGTCCTGGATCATACCAATCAGACTGTGGAAGAGTTGCTAGGCAACAGGCCAACAAAAGAGTTACAAAGTTACAACATATACTGAGTAGGGACAGCAGTCACATAACAGGGAGGAAACTATACAGGGGCCAGAACATCTATGTTTATATGTAGAAAGATGCATAGTTCACCATAGCTACATTAAGTGGAGCTCAACTTTATTTATTGCCACCAAGGCTCGATGTCATCACAAGTATGGAGCCAGGTCCTGGTTTTCCATATGTAACGGGTTTATCCCCCCCCAATCTCACATTGGCCCGGGTGATCTAATCTGTCCCCATTACGTGTTGTGTCTGGTGGTGCACCTGTAGGCAACAGGGCTCCTGAGTCTCCTGCTTGATGGTATTAGGGGATTATCAACAGACAGGTGGCTGAGGTAGTGTGTGCGAGTCCAACTTACATCATGTGCAGCGCCTCCACCTCATCAGGATCTGTGCTTCCGCAGGGAGATGGTCCTGGTGAGGAACTCCTTCTTGGTGGTGCCATCCACTTGCGAGTAATTTCACACTCACAAAGTGGGGGTCTCGTTGAACAAGGCATCTTTATTATTGACGGGGATGTGGCAGACTGCCCCATGCAGCTGCCGGCTCTAGCCGCACATCTCTCCGTGCTGTCCCTTCGCAAGGTATGCCCTCCTGAATCGAAGTGGGATTCCCTATTCTCCTAGGGAGATCCTCTCTGCGCCAGGTCCCTGTACACAGAGTGGCTTGACAGGCTGATTGGTCAACCCGGACCGCTAGTTACCTCACTAGGGTCACAAATTGTTTCCTCAATCCCTTATGCAGGTCATACTATCCTCTCAGCTTTCCGCCGCTGTCAGGACACTGTAGAACTAGAACTCTGAACTCTCACTTCAAAATCCACCACCAACACCCAACCAACCAACTACAGTTAACCGGGTTGTGCCTTATATACTTCAGGAGGCAGTCGCATCCCTTATGTCACTATCCAGGGACTCAGAGCATACGACCACTCCCCTCCATACATAGGGCACCTCACCATTGGAGGAGGGAAAACCTCCATAACTACTGTGGGCATACCTGTTCTTACCAGGACTTACTGCCCACAGAGAGGAAAGCAATAAACCATTTATATACATGGCTATATACTCCCCCTGTTGAATCCCCACCGTCCCGGCTGGGTCCTAAATTTCGTGTACCTTGCTCAGGAAACACTGAAAAAGAACGTACAATTCAGCAGTAACATCATCACATCTTCATAGTACTGATAACACCCACCCACCGACCAGCAGTAAGCAGCAAAGAACAAAAAGACAAACCACTCGTTGCGGACCTAATAATAGTGTCGAGGGTCTGGCTTCTTTACCTCCCGCCCCGCTGCATCACGAACGGTTATGCTGTACTCTCGTGGTAACCCCCGTTCGTTACAGTATACCACCTTGTGCATATACACACTGCGTCCTATCTTCCAAACCCGCATGAGTTGGGAAACCCTCTGCTCCGCCTGGATACCTCTAATATCTCCTCCCTTATTTACAATATAGTGCTCGATATCATTTCGGAGCCACTTCTCCCTGTTCTCCTCGATCTCTCTCATTAGAGGTTCAGGCACATATGGGTATTCGAGCCCATGTGACCTCTTATACTGGGCTGCGATAGCCCGTTCAGCTCGGCAAGTTCGGGTTAGTCTACTTTGCCCAGCCACTCCCGGCAATACCCATGACAGGGGCTCATCTTCATCTACCGGGTCATCCAACCCGTCTGATCCCTTTGGGGTAATAAGGCCTCCCTGAATCCGATCCCACCTTACCATTAGGGCTTTAAGATACGCCTCATCATTAAAATCCCCGGGAGCCCACCAGTGATCAACCACCCCCTCCCGTTCTAACAGAAAATGGGTGCGGTCGAGCCAGGCGACATACCCCTTTTATAACGGTGCCCACCACCTAGTCTCCCTTACTTCCTTGGAGTTAGGCTCTAGTGGCTCTTCTTCCTCATCGGGCTCTCCCGAGGATATCCCTGAAGTACCCTCAGATCTCGTAACCCTATCCTTTCGCTGCAACCAGTGTCCGCCCTCACGACTCAGCATGCTAACAATGGAACCCCGGGGTGAAACTCTCCCTCCACCCTCCGATCCATCATCAGATGTTCCCCAGTCCAGGCTTCCAGTCCGTTCAATGATAGGACCCCGGGAATCCCCTGACATGCCCAGACTAGTTGTCGACCCAAAGGAACCAGTGACAGGGGCAGGGGTTTGAACTAGGGCCGTGGGACTAATCCTGGGAATGGACGGGGTTGGGGCACGGGAAAAGACGGTAGGTGCTGGCAGGGTCACGGCCTGCTCCTCCGCAACACCAGACTCACGTGCGCCACAATGTCCACTCGATCCTTCGGTAGTGGGTCCCCTCGTTCTCCGATTCGAGTGCCCACTCCGTCGACTGTCCGTAGGGGATCGACTCCCACTGTTCGACGGTGGAGGCGCCACTGCCTCCCTCTCGACACCGCCCAGGTCGTCCGGAACTGTCTCAGGATCCGCACGTGCTGCGACGCCATCTTGGGTTGGGTCCCCAAGCGAGACCTCTTCTTCCACGAGAACATCCGGCAACGCCCTTCTGCTGTGCGGTCCAGCTTGACCCTGGTTCCGCTCTTCACTCGCCTCCAGCTCCGGCATCTGCAGTGAGCACGGAGTTAACCTGCTGCTCCGCAAGGTCGGAGTTGATCGACCTCCTTCCGCCCCGCTAGTCACCACGGCAGTGGGACTCCGGCGATCGGGTTGTCGTGGCACTGGAGACACACGGCTTCGTGTCTCCACACCACGAGGACTGGCATCTCGCCATGGAGTACCAGTAGCATGGTACTCCTCCAGCAAGTCCTGTGCCTCTGCCAACCTGGCACACTCCTCGTCCGAGGACTCTAGTTTGCAATTCGGTCGGGGTATTCCGATAGACGGTACCCTATGGGCTCCTTTCCGGTCACCCTTACGATGACTGGACTTCTCCGGCTTGCGAACCCGGTCGGGTTCCGGCTCCCCGGGATCTGCACTCTCCCTCCATAGGGCACCTGGAAGCTCCGTTGCCACCGTCGGAGTAGGGTGTCTCATCCCGACAGTCTGTATCGGCACAAAAGTCGTCATGGGCCACATGTACTGTAGACTACAGTGAGGGCACCGAGCCTCACTGCCCACGGCTCCACCAGGCAGTCTGCACTGCAGGCAGAGACAGACCACAGTCTCCACACCTTCCACTCGGATGATCAGGAAGCCTCCTGGAGCCGAGTAGGGGTGTGTTGATATTAGGGGGCTCTGTTCCCCCTTTTCTGCTTGCTCAGCCATGGTCACCAACGGAGTCACTCTTCCTAGTGGTCTGTAGTGATCGATGGCTCTTCGCAACTGAAGTGCAGGGGACGGTTGAGTTGTCCTTCCCCCCACCTCCTCCATCAACATCCGGTGGAACTTTAGACCACTCCCCCTGGTTGAAACTAGGGGGACGTCTCTCTGCTTTGTAGGCTGACCCAGCACTGGGGCTGAGTGAGTCATCGTCCATGAGGGCGCGGCTCCAGCTTTCGCGCCAAACTCCTCAACTGGGTGGAGTTTCCTCGTTGCCGCCAATCCTGGCCAACAATTTGCAAACTGCAGAGTTGCAAGACTTTCTGCAGCTGGCCCATGCGGTGTCCCGGGAACGCGGGAACCGCCATTTTGGTAAGCACTGTCCTTCTTTGTATTTGAGGTAGCGTCTGGCTGTTTATTAACTGGTTTGTAACAAAGTTCATTTCGTTCCTCCCATCGCACAAGACTATCATCCTCACTATTCTCAGGGATATCATCCGGAGAACAAAAGCATGACAAACACCGCGCTGCCACGGCTTTCACGCCATTCCATAACAAACACACAAGAGTCTCTCCTGTAGCTTGTTCACCTTCCTCTTCCCGACATCCTGGACCTTCTGCCCTTTGCAGATCCTCCATTCCGACGGTCACTTCTTGATTACTGTATACTGAATTACTGTACATGGAGCTCCGCTCTGCTGGGCAGCTACCACATCCGTACAATAAACATGCCTGGTGCACCACCTCGTGTACCTAACATACGTCTAACTCGTGTTGCACTACCTCAGGTTAGGCTCACTCTCTCAGTGTCTACTGTATCTCCTTCCTCCCAGTCTGTGCTCCCTTCGGTAAGTGCTCTGGAATAGGCTAGAGTACTCTGGGGCTCCCATGCAGTACTTGGGCATCACCCTCTCTTGGTCAGCTTAGTGTAGTCCCTTTCCAGGATTCCTGACCTAAGTTAACAGTCTATCCCTCCAGGCGCCCTACCCCTAGCACTACCTCAAGGTGATTCGGACAGCTATAGCCCCTCTCATCCAGACCCACTCACTCCTCTCAGGTTCCCAGGGTCTCCCTGCGGTTCCTTCCCAACGCAGCACAAAGTGGCAGTATACACTTTCCCTGTTTCCTAGTGTGCCTAGCAAAAGCCTGTCCTGTTGACAGGTCTCTCAGCAGCGCCTCCAAATGTAACGGGTTTATCCCCCCCCAATCTCACATTGGCCCGGGTGATCTAATCTGTCCCCATTACGTGTTGTGTCTGGTGGTGCACCTGTAGGCAGAGACAGGGCTCCTGAGTCTCCCACTTGATGGTATTAGGGGATTATCAACAGACAGGTGGCTGAGGTAGTGTGTGCGAGTCCAAATTACATCATGTGCAGCGCCTCCACCTCATCAGGATCTGTGCTTCCGCAGGGAGATGGTCCTGGTGAGGAACTCCTTCTTGGTGGTGCCATCCACTTGCGAGTAATTTCACACTCACACAGTGGGGGTCTCGTTGAACAAGGCATCTTTATTATTGACAGGGATGTGGCAGACTGCCCCATGCAGCTGCCGGCTCTAGCCGCACATCTCTCCGTGCTGTCCCTTCGCAAGGTATGCCCTCCTGAATCGAAGTGGGATTCACTATTCTCCTAGGGAGATCCTCTCTGCGCCAGGTCCCTGGACACAGAGTGGCTTGACAGGCTGATTGGTCAACCCGGACCGCTAGTTACCTCACTAGGGTCACAAATTGTTTCCTCAATCCCTTATGCAGGTAATACTATCCTCTCAGCTTTCCGCCGCTGTCAGAACACTGTAGAACTAGAACTCTGAACTCTCACTCCAAAATCCACCACCAACACCTAACCAACCAACTACAGTTAACCGGGTTGTGCCTTATATACTTCAGGAGGCAGTCGCATCCCTTATGTCATTATCCAGGGACTCAGAGCATACGACCACTCCCCTCCATACATAGGGCACCTCACCATTGGATGAGGGAAAACCTCCATAACTACTGTGGGCATACCTGTTCTTACCAGGACTTACTGCCCACAGAGAGGAAAGCAATAAACCATTTATATACATGGCTATACATATAACCATTATCTATAGATATATAGCACTATTATGAACCAGAATTAACTTGGAATAATGTTAGAAAACCAGGACTGGATGATTGTCTTATGATAAGTTGAGCCACCGTGTCTCCCAGAGTAGAACCACTGGAGTTCTTCACCCAGATAATACCTGCTTTGCATACTTCCGGCAAAGGGAAGACATCTTCACGTTGCATTGAATAATACCCTCTTTTTACACTGTACCTTTGGACTTCAAACCCCATGCGAAAGCTTTAAAAAAAGTTACAACCCCTCAAATCCCTCCATTGGAGTTTTCACGATCACGTCTATCAAGGATTCCTCAGCGCCTTCCAGTAACATCAACACGTGTTACACATCTCTCCTTGAAGACAAAGCATCCGTTTTCTTCCTCAGCATACTGAAAGATGAATGTTTTTTCTCCGTGTGGGAACCGTCTGGAGTTGAATCCATCATGATGTTATAATTATAATACTTTGCAGCTCCCTTTTCCTGCACCACTGCACAGATAACATGGCGCACAAGGAAATTAATTCATTTCAGAACTGATCAAAGAGATAGTGAGCCGTCCTTTCATTTCAACCAATCTGCTATATTTATGCAGCACCCATTGTCCCAAGCGATAGTAATAATATTATAATAATACTATAGAGAGAAACAAGTGGTAATGTTGTGTCATAGATCATTGGTAAGTTGTCACTATACTGGCCAACTTGTTATTTATCAGGCAAACACTTTGATACCTTGCTGGCAGACTTACTATATGTTTACTGCCCTCCTGACAAATTTTCAAGAAGGCAAGTGACTGAAGATTGATGGAAACAGGGAGTGCATTGTACTGTATCACTACTTTTATTACTTTTGTGTTAAAAATATATATTGTGTTTTAAAAACGGCATCACCCGATTTCTTTCCTATAGTATAAATACATCACAAAAATAAAACCATTGTCTTTGTTTCCCACCGTGTTCATAAGCATTGTGCTCTACTGCAGGGGGGGAGCAATCTTTTCCCCCTGCGCCCCCCTGCGCCCCCCTGCTGGCTTTCCCCTTTTCCTCGTGCCCCCCCCCCACTTACCTTGATTTAGACGTCTTGGCACCATGATGTCACGTTGTCATGGCAACGTGACATCAAATGATGACGCCGCGTTGCCATGGCGACGCGTCACCAGGAGCGTCTGAATCAAGGTCAGTAAGGTTTACAGAGGCCCTGCAGCTCCCCCGGCATTAATTTAAATGCCCTTGGGAAGCACGCGGGGCCTCTGTAAATCCCACGCCTCCCGCAGCGAATCTGAATTTGCGCACCGCTACTCTACTGCATTCTAGCACACTGGAAGATTAAATTGGCAATGACAAAAGTTAGCAGATAACACTCAACAACATCACCATGTACAATCTGGAAGAGACATGGGGGATGGCATTTTTTGGAGACTGCCAGGGGGACGCTAGAACAGAAGACCTGGCTCTGAAACTGGAGGCTGGAAGACTCACGCCCTAGGGCCGCAGGTCTCCGCATTTTCTCCACGTGGACAGTAAGTCTGGCTACATCTACATTTAGCCAGACTTACGTCTACGCTGTTGTGGCCATTTGCAGTCACACGACCACGGCGGTCGTGGCACCGAAGGATTTACACTGTGGGTGGTCCCATTCAGAAGCATGGAGCCCCCGCAGCGGGATTACAGCCGACACTGTTCCCAGCAGTAAGGAACAGTAAGTCTTACTACGTCTGTATGTCTTTACTGAAAGGATATTTGGTACAAGGAATAGTCTTCCAGCACTGGTAGTAGAGGCTAATACTGTAGGGGAATGAAAAAATTCTCAGGTTAAAGAATCGCAGTGTACCCCAAATGTGTCAAAAAAGACAGACTAGGTGTGAACCGTATCTGCCTATGTTTCAATGTTATATATATTGCTATATTTTTACTTGTATGGCAACAACATATACCGCAGCGCAGTACAATGTGCGATGGAGGACAATAACATTGTATTGTTATTTATATGATTGTCACGTGTATTACTGCTGTGAAGCGCTATGTACATTAATGGCGCTACTGTATATAAATAAAGATACTGTATACATACATACATACCAAAATAGTACATATATGTTGAGCGACTGAGACAATAGGGAGTTCCCTACCCAAAGGAGCTTACAATCTAAAATATATATCCTATACACACATACATACATATATATATATATATATATATATATATATATATATATATATATACACACTAATATATATATATATATATATATATATATATATATATATATATATATATATATATGTGTGTATATGTGTGTGTGTGTGTGTGTGTGTGTGTGTGTGTATCTACACACATACAACTGTTATTGTCTTTAACCTAGGGTAGTTTTTTTTAATTCATATCATCTGTTTCAAAACAGTTAAAGGAACCCCTTCCTAATTTTGTTCACCATATGTTTTCACCCCATGAGGTAAGGCCCTCATTAAAACCAGCCAGTGCCCCACAATTGCTGTACCCATCAAAGCAGGCAGCTGGGGAGACGTGTTTTCAAAGGCTCCAGAGCTGACCTCTAGCATTGCTTGCTTTGTAGCTCTGCCTTTTCTAGCTTCCTCTTTCCCTGCACTCCTCCGTGCTCTGACCTTTAAAAAGCCTTGGTCCAATTCTCCCCTTCATCCATCCCGCAGTCCCCTGTCTACACTGCTGAACTCCTGCTGTGAGATTAATTGTTCCCATCACCCCTAATCCATCACACTTCCCCAAGATTGTTTTGACATTTAGTTAATTTTTTGGCTGATGATTTATCAAATTCTTATTACCATGCTCTGAAGGGGTTCATTTATTGTGTTGATTCATGGTAATGCTAAAAGTGGAGGCCTTTGGAATTTTAAATACTTTCTGCTGCCTCTCTCGCTCTCAGGTCAGTGGTGGGGGGAAAAATACAGACGTGATTCCGAGGCCTGAATTGTAAAAGAGAGAGAAGGAGAAATTAAGGGAAAAGAACAGGGAGGAAAAAGAAAATAGGTTATATAAATAGAACTGTGACTTGCTGTGTGTTACAGGCATTCAAGGGGTTTAAAGCAAGATAATGTATCCTCTTTTTATAAAACGATATTATTATATTTATAAAAATCATTACATTCTCAACCTATATGTACTGTACATAAATAATATATACATGTGCAGAACATACATACCAGTCAGCTTTTTAAATTTAGGAAGAAGAAACTGTTCATAAATTTACTAAACAAAAACTATATAGCTGTTCTACTTTCTCCCTGCAAAAGATTCCCTTAGCCAAATGTAACTAAAATGAAAGATGAAGAGATTTCTGTATCATGGTGGTTCCCAATCCCAAACTTTTTTTTACATTTGGACCCCTACTAGAAAGTGTTTGTTCCGCGAACCCCCTATTAATACATCTTATTGCCTACTAATCAGACTATTGCTAACAATGTTTTGACAGCTCCCAAGTGTAGCACACTACCCCTCCCCCCCCCGGTGGGAGATGTGTAGCTACGGTGTGTGTGGTGCACTACCTGTGGCTCACAGGAGTTTGAGCCTCCGCTGCTGGGAGCCTGGGGTGTATCCTGGAACGATGCTCGTAGCGCCTCCACCTGTGCGGGATTCTAGGGTGTAGAATAACCCCTGACACAGGACCCACATACAGTAACCAATACACAAGATTATGGGTAAAACAGTTTACTATATGCATAACAGTTATATAACAGTACTGTCACCTTGCAACACTAAGCCTCACAGGCCTGCAACCCCACACCATGTTCCCCAACACCGTGTCCTCAAAGTCCCACACCCACCCTAGTGTGAGACAGCACTGCCCACTAATTTGAGTTGTTGTTTGGTGCACGTGTTGCGGTGAGCTACTTGCGGGTGTATCCACACCTGGGCGCGTAGATGCGATCCACGAGGCCTCCGCCTCTATGGTGGGTGGCTCCCGCATGGAGTGATCCACCTTTAGAATGTCTCTCAATCTGCAGATGGTGATCCAGTCTGACCACCAAGGGCCAGGATGCCATTGCGTCCTGGCTGTGTCCCTCACTTATGCTGGTTCTACAGGACCGTGTCCCTATCCTATGGCCCGGTCCCTGCAGCAACCACAAGCTGAGGGGAGTCGGGCCTAGCTCGGGTCTAACAGGGGTGATTCTAGCCTAGTGCAGGAGTCACAGACCCCTGCACACACCTCCTACCCTGTCCTTGTCCAAGCTCCGACTGACTAACGTGATCTAAGCACGCAAATTGTATATTTTCCTCTGCAGGGAAATGCTGCAGCCCTATTGGCTATGCTGGCTCAGCTGACTAACAGCCCCTGGGGCTGCTTGGGATTGTAGTTCCCCAGGCGGAGCCTATTGGCAATGGCCGCCGCTCTGCCTAAGCTACTGCGTATGTGCAAGCCTCTCTCCCTACTGGCCACCGTCCCTGGTTACTCTGCGCATGCGCAGCTTTACAGATGGTGGCTGGCACCCGCTAGCAGGGTGCACGCGGAACCTCCAACACCAGAGCGCTCCCAGCTCAGTGCCCCCACCTGTCTGGCTAGCCGCCAGATTTGCCACTGACTCCGGCAACCCCCGTGTCAACCACCGAAGCAGAGGTGGCAATATAGAGGCCTATGCAGAGAGCTCCGAAAAAATTATCGGCAGGGGTTTGAACTCGCCATGTTTTTGCCGAGTTGCTCTCACGGTATGCAGAAAGGCCCGAATATCTGCAAGAGCAACCTGAGCAAACATGGCGAGTTGCTGGCGGCGAGACGATCTGCCTGCCGAGAACTGGCAAGATGTGCAGGCAGCAGAGAGAGGATATTCGCCTCTCTCTGCGCAATCTCGCCGGAATAAAATATTTTAAAATAAAAATGTTATTCATAGTGTAGATGAACAGGGGGTCTCCTGAACTGAACCGCATTGGTTTCAGGTCTGGGGACCCCCTGTTTCCCGAGAAACAGGCCCCGTTATGGGGTGCCGGTATCCCTCTGCTTTGAGATCTCCCGATTACATGATCGGGACATTTAAATTCTGCAGGGGGATACCGGCACCCCAAAACGGGGTCTGTATCTCGGGAAGTAGGGGGTCCTCGGACCTGAAACCAACGCGGTTCAGCTCAGGAGACCCCCTGCTCATCTACACTAGTGTCAAAACACACATATCAATAAACAATCAATAGTGTGCAGGAGCAGGGGGTCTCCTGAGCTGAACCACTTTGATTTCTGTCACAGGGACCCACTGCTACCCGAGATACAGGTCCCGGTAATGGGCATCAGATGTCAGTGTCGCCGCTATCTTTATAGCGTCCACGTCGTGTGACGTGTGACATGTAAACAATGCATACTGGCACCTTATACCGGGGCCTGTAACTCGGGAAGCAGGGGGTACCTGAGGCTGAAATCAATGCGGTTCAGCTCACACTATTAATAAAAAGACCTTAAAGCAGCTTCATTACCATAGCGGCTATTCGCTAAGGCAATGAAGGGGTTAAGGCACAATAGCATGTTTATTGGGGATAATTGCCCCCAATACACATTGCAATATACAACACACCCAGCCCCTGTGCCCACAACAACCCCTATAACCCACTAACATATATATCTTTATTTTTTGGAGGATGCACAGGAATTATACTACAGGCCGGCGGTGGCCCCGGTGGCCCTCGGGTGTTCCTCGCAGGTGTCCGGTCATCCCCGCTTGCCTGAGTACCAATTCTACCCCCCCCCCAAAAAAAACAAATACATAAATACTTTTAAATAAATACGCACCCCCCGCACCCTAACACATACACTACAGTAATGGGAAAAATTACTATTATCCACATATGGATAATAATGCATTTGCCCATTTAAAATACAGTAAGCAGCAGAAATAAAATAAATACATCTTGCACTCACCCTTGCCAGGCTGCCACGGTGATGGCCGTCCTCATCCTATCCATGCACTCCGGTGCTGCAAAAAATACACAAGAATAAAAAGTGACAATCTAATGTCCCCTAACTCCTTAATCACCTTAGCGGTTATTAACCGCTATAGTAATAAAGGGGTTAACCCACACTCACCCACACTCACCCACTACCCACCTGGGAGGCCTAACAACCCTCCCCCACTACCCACATGGGAGGCCCAACCACCCACCCTTGGGGACAATACCCCCTTCATCCACCCCCACTACCCACAATAAAAACACTACACAGAACAGCCCCACTACCCACTTCCTAGGCCCCACAATAAACATTACCATATTTAATAAACAATACACCACTCACCCTCCCCTGTGCCCCCCCATAAAAACATGATTTATTATTTTACATACAGGCTTAATACCCCAAACCGACGGTAGTCCCCGGTCGTCCCGACGGGTGTCCGTAGGCCCCACAGTGTACCCCGGGGGGTGCCTACGAGAGTCTGGGGGTGTCCAGATGGTCCCTGCTATGCGCCGTGGGCCACAGCTGTGGGGCCCCTGGTTCTTCCCCGCAGTTGTCCCGTGGGTCCTCAGGTGGTACCCGTGGGCATCTGGGGGTCCTCGGGTGGTATCTGTGGGCGTCCGGGGCTCTTCAGGTGGTCTCCGCAGACCTAAGGTACCAACCCTGTATGTAAAAAAATAAAACATGGGCCTATATTTAAATAAATCAACCCCCCACCACCACCACATACATACAGTACAGTAATGTAATGTGCAAAATAACTATTATCCAGATATGAATAATAGGTTATTTGCAATTACAATCTAATATATACAAATCATGAATATCTGGTACTCCTGTAGTGATAAAATAACCTGGTGCTTATGTTATAAAAAATAATAAAGCATACATTACCAGCAAAGGTAAGGAGACAACAGCACTCAGAAGGTATAAGCAGCTATAAACTGTATTAAAGAAACTTGCACATATATCCAACGTTTCGGTCCGCTGAACGGGACCTTCCTCAGGGGTGACGTCATCGCGTTTGTGTTCGTGTTACTGGGAGTTCCTGGCGTCCTTGTGCTCTGGCTGGCGGCATTTTCAAGAGCTAGCAACTGCTGCATGATTGAGCGAATGGCGTGAAGGCAATTTAAGCCTTTTTCAACTTGCTGCAAACTCGGTATAGGAGTTCGTGGTGGCTTTGGGTTCTCTACAACTACTCTGCCTATGGGGACACCACCTACGATCGCAGATGACCACTATTAGAGATTTCTCTCCCACGAATGGTTCTGTTTAGAATCCTGTAAGTGCACATTCTTATGGGTTGCTGTTTTTTTTTTAAAATGTACCAAATTTTTATTCAGTTACGTGCTATGGAGCTTGCGCTTTTGTTTGTTTTTTGTCTATATATATATATAAATATATATTTATATATATATATATATATATATATATATATATATATATATATATATATAAAATAGGGGCATGACTATCCAATATACAAAGAATTGGTTAAGGATTACCAAAACATGCACAAATAAAAATAAAAATCACATAGCTACATCAAACACAGCCCATTGCAAAATCAAAAACAAAGCATATTGCAAAATAAAATAAAGCACATCTCAAAATAAAACACAGCACATACAGTAGCAAAATAAATCTATAACAAATGCCTATCAAATAATTGAATGGTACAGTGTGTACATGATGCAAATAATATGTGCATCGTGTAACACTATGCCACTCAATGATCAAACTAAAAGAAACAATTACAAACTAGATCCAATGCCATCAAAACAATAAGAAATTAAAAACAAAGCAAGAAGTAAACAGAAATAAATTACCATCAATTAATCCAATCCAAAATTAAATTACACAATTCACTATTAAAACAACAAAACAAAACCATTATGAAATACATGAAAGCTCAAAGTAACACCATCAGGCAAAATATAACTACCAAAAAGAAGCTTTGGGGGAGAAAGGATGTGGCATCATCCAAAGTGGGTCACATGGTACTTGAGCCAATGAGATTGGGGATTTAGTTCCCACTATCTGATTGGCTCAAGTACCATGTGACAGCGATCATCTTGCTTTTGATGATGTCCTCTTAAAGGGAACTACCAAAAAGTAGCCACTCTTAAAATGCAAGCCCCCCCCCTCAAATAAACTATTGAAAACACCACTAAAAAACACAGCTTACTAAATAAAATTAAAAATTACATTGCTCCAACATTTCTAAACAAACAAGCAAAATACATTTCAAATACATCAAAACAAGCCAAACAAGCATTTGCAAAAACAACCATTGATTGGCCTGCATGTATGTATATCCATAGGGACATGAATAAAGTGGAGGATCCAGGGCACTATGGATTTGTAGAAAATAAATTTATTCTAGGCACACACTATATATAATAAATTTATATTCTACAAATCCGTAGTGCCCTGGATCCTCCACTTTGTTCATATACTTTGAAATTACACCAGACAAGTTTTTTCCCTGAACCACGGAGCACCAGTACCTCAAATTGCAAGTATATTGCTCATATTATACATTTATAGGTGTGCCAGATATAACTCTTTATTGATTATCCATAGGACATACATATACACAGGGGCAATAAATGGGCACATAAAAAAACAATCACATAAAAAAAATTAAAAAAAACCTGTAAAATCAAAATAACATACATTTATTTTGTTTACTTACCTTTAGATGACCTCACCCACCGAATCCCGGGGGCATCGCATGCTCTCGAACTAATCCACGTTCAGGAACCAGGTAAAAAATTAAAACCCAAGTCTTTTTCTTCCATTTGTAATCCATAGAGTCACTCTTCTGGGGTCTTCTGGGTCTTAATCTATCTCTTCCTTTTCATTGGTGTCTTCATCTGTGTCTTCATCCAGCATGCTCTTGTCCTATTCTTCCTTCAGGAGGTCCGTCCTTCTCAGCTTCATGCTCTAAAATGAGGCGTCATAGGCTTTTATAGGCCTTACCGTCACATTTTCTTCAAATGGTTCCCACGGCCCTGATTAAGCAGTTAAAACCATGTGGTTTTTAATTTTTTTTTGTAATGAAGTGGGCTGGAAATGCATTTTTCGTGCATCTGATGCATGTCGGGGGTCTCCGGTGCTGATATTAATGGGTATCAGCTCCGGAGACCCCCCGGCGTCAATCCGAGGCAGGAAACATGTATTTTTTTTCTAAGTCCTGTCTCAGCACTTCTTGCCGGCTTCTCCCCACCAACTTGCCAACATTTTTTGGCGAGGCGTTTTGGAGAGAAATTCTCCATTTTTTAATGGAGAATAACTGCGAGAAGCTGATCGGGGCTTGTAGAATACCACAAGTTTCAGAACCTGGCGATCAGCAGCGAGAAGTGGCTTCTCGCCGAGCGTTTGGCGAATTTTTTTCCGCCCAAAAAAATGACGAATCACAAATTTTACGCCAGCTTCTCGGAGCTTACTGAATCGCAGTAGGCACTTTTGGCGAGAAGCTGGCGAGAACGGACTTATTGGAGCTGTCTGCATAGGCCCCATAGTGTCCTGAACTGGTGTGGGGAACCTACAGTATGCTTCATAAGGTGAATACAAAACTAACTAAAAAAAAACTCTCTACCAGCGCTTGATCCAAGTGATAGACTAATTGGTGTGATAACAACAATTGAGTGATTACAATGTGATTACATATGCAGCCAAGGGGGCAATAAACAATGGATTGTTCAAATCCAATAGCATACAGATACAAATACAAAAAATGTCCCCGGCGCAAAGTGTGGTGATGATAATTACAGTACCATATCGAAAGACAGTCCTGTTTGAAAAGTCAGTCCTTGTGGTAGAATGATTCATCAACAATATGAGGTAGATTTTCCTCTAGGCGTGTTCCCTTATGTTGTCTGCAATAACAGATAAAGAAAACACACCATTGCGCAGTATACAGACTCAATTGCCCCAACCTGAAGAGGAAAATCCCTACTTACAGGATATTTTCTTGTTCATTCGGGGGAGAGAATCTGTTCTTTGGTTCTCTTCCTCCACCCTGGTCTCCACGGGCCCCTCGTGGTTCCTAAGGTGGCTCTCTTCAACTCGGTCTGCGTCGTCCCAGTAGCAGCATACACCGCAACAACCGTGGTTGGAGAAAATTGAAAGACAGCCTAGTGTACTCCGCAAATTTTATTTAACAATGTTAAAAAGCAGCGATGTTACACTCACATTTTGCGAGGGCAAACATGCCGCTCAAGAATGCCGTCCGCAGCCTGTGTCCACTCGATGGTGTGTTGTTCACGACGTCGCGCGCCAACCGATGACGTCAGCGGCGCAGCGCCCGAAGTTCTCCCCACACCACGAGATGCAACGCAGGTGACAGCTTACAACGTGCACTGTACTAGGCTCCTCCTCTCTACGCGTTTCGTGACGCTACGTCACTTCCTCAGGAGATCTCCTTGTTAAATAAAATTTGCGGAGTACACTAGGCTGTCTTTCAATTTTCTCCAACCACGGTTGTTGCGGTGTATGCTGCTACTGGGACGACGCAGACCGAGTTGAAGAGAGCCACCTTAGGAACCACGAGGGGCCCGTGGAGACCAGGGTGGAGGAAGAGAACCAAAGAACAGATTCTCTCCCCCGAATGAACAAGAAAATATCCTGTAAGTAGGGATTTTCCTCTTCAGGTTGGGGCAATTGAGTCTGTATACTGCGCAATGGTGTGTTTTCTTTATCTGTTATTGCAGACAACATAAGGGAACACGCCTAGAGGAAAATCTACCTCATATTGTTGATGAATCATTCTACCACCAGGACTGACTTTTCAAACAGGACTGTCTTTCGATATGGTACTGTAATTATCATCACCACACTTTGCGCCGGGGACATTTTTTGTATTTGTATCTGTATGCTTCATAAGGTAATAGATGTCAATGACTGCCAGAGCTTCCAAAGTCACGTTCCATAATGCCTTACCACTGTGGATGAGCGACTTTGGAAGATCGTACTGTTATGGACAGCTGTGCCACCCATGGTAAGGTGCTATTTGAGGCATTACTAAGTGCACAGTCCGCCCCCCACAGGCTCTGGAACCCACTATACTGCCTGTGATTCTCTATTACAGATTTATTTTTGCCAACCACTTGGAGACACCTCATGAACTCATAGTGGTTCCCAAACCCCCTGTTGGGATTCACTGCTCTATCAAATTAGAGAAAGCATTGAGCCCTAAAGTGAAGTGCGACATGACTGCAAGGCCCAGGCTCCCTTTCTCCCCTCCTCTTTCCCCTCCCCCACCTCTTGGTCACCAGTGACACTCTGGAGGGTGGAGGGGTCCTGCAGGGGGTGAGGGGGGGAGGGTACAGGATGAAGGCAGGCCATGAGGGGTGGGAAATCATGCCATGCCCATCACTGTGTTTTTGTAGTGTCTGTCACGAGTGCAGGAACTCTGTTACTAGCTCCAGGCTGGGGCCTGTTCTCTGGATGGAGGTGGGCTGTGGCGGAAGCTGCCCTGCATTTTAGGAAGAGAGGGGATGGAAGGGCTGCTCCACTGGAGCGCTTCAGAGAAGCAGCATGCACGCTGATTTACCAGGCCATCGAGGATCTGTGGGGGTAAGGTTTAGAGCCTTGATATCCCTTGCCCCTGTTATAGAGTCCCAGGTGGTTTGGGGAGGGGTGCACCATTCAGTGGCTTTCCTTTGCGGAGGGAGAAGCTGGTGAGTAAGCCATAGCAGGGGGGCAAGGGAGCTAAGACAGTGTGGCCCTGTTCGCTCCCAGAGGGGAACTAAGTGACAGTGCAACATGTGCTCTAGGACCCTAGAGGGGGCTGTCCTTGGCATAACTGCCATGATCATGGTAAAAAGACTACTGCATAGAGTTACCAGATGGCTTCTCCAAAAATAATGAACACAATGGTCAAAAATACAGCGCGCTCGAAATGTTGGTGGGGACATATGTTATTTATAAATTCTCAGCCCGTTACATAATTTTTTCTAATTTCACTCCACATATAGTATGTACAAATTTACACTATTTCATATTCTATTTCATAAAAAAATTCTGGGAGAGGTTTGAGGATTGAGCGGCTTCACAGCATTTTTTACGAAATAGAATATGAAATGGAGCAAATTGGTGCATACGTGAAACAAATGACATAACGGGATAATGAGATAATGGAGTGTAGATTTGGTCTGGGTAGCCGGGTCAGGGTTGGAGAGGTACGGATGGTCCATATACTTGCTGGGGTCAGAGGAGGAGAGATACGGAACATTGCAGGTACTATTAGCCGTGTCCGGGTTTGGAGAGAGTGGAGTCGTCGTTGTCTGAATGCCGAGGTCAGGTTTGGAGAAGTGCGGATCGTCATGGAAAGCCAGGTCAGTACACAGAATGAGGAACAGGTTCCAATGAGCCTCCTGCCGCGTGGAGGTGTGTGCAAAGCGAGGGCTCTGGTAGGACAGAGTACAGGTGCAGAGAGTGCCTCTGAGTGTTAGAGAGGCAGTCCGTTCGTGAAGAGCGCGCGTTCGTGCGCGCCTGAAGTGAGCGCGGGAAGAGGCTATTTAGAGATGGCGCGTGCGCCTGTAACGCGGTGGTTGCCCGGCGTGTATGGAGGTGGGAGCGGACGGTGTGGAGGGCCCCGTGGGGATAGAGGTGAGGGGAGCGTGCCGACGGCAGCGTGGCTCACTGAGCCTCACAACACCTGGCAACCCTACATTCTGCACCACGGTGTCAGAGATTTGGTGCAGTGGTAAGAGCGCATCGGACCTCTGCATAAGAGCTCAGCAGGTTAAAAGCTCACAGGACAAAGATCAGCGGTGGTAGAACAGACAGGAATTTGCCTTTAGCTGCCAGGCTTAATCTATCATATGGGATTTCAGCAATAGTGCAGTTTAGTTCACTGCCCCATGCAAGCCGCACCACCATGGTGAGTCAATTCTTGTCTGGTTGGGATGAGTGTGGGCACTGGGACCACAGCCGCTTTAGGGGGTGAGGGAGTGTTTACTCCTCCCGCCCCCACGGTTGTCATGGCTGAAGCCGAGAAGGTTTCTGATGTTGGCGTGAGCGAGTAGGGCCTATTGTGCTTCAGGTACCTTGGGTCGATCTCGCAGCAGACGTGTGCGGGGGCCTGGATTATGGTTGAGGACATTTATATGTGTATAACCAGTCCGTTGGCGGTAATGTAGATCCAGTTGTGCGGTTGATTCTCACTGCTTGACGCTGTTAATGTTCCTTCAGATCGGGTTTGGATGGTACCTGTGGGTTTGGCCAGTCGGGGCAACTTTAAAGAAATTAAATAGCCCGTTAGCTGGCTATTTGGGGGATAAGTTCAGGGTAACCTTGCCAGATGGGGCTCTGTGGTACGGTAATACCTGGTGGTGGCATGGTTGGCAAGAGGACAGAGCTCATTCTGCACTGAGTACTTGGGGCCCATCTCGCGACTGACATGGGGTCAGCTAAGAGGCTGGGACTTTTGGGCAGTCCTGGCTCGCAGAATATGATTTAAGAGTAATTGGACTTACCGGTGTGTGGAGCACTCTGGCAGGGTTACCACCTCCCCTGTGTTATATTTGAATAAAAGGCAGCCAGTGAGACAGGTAGCTTAAGGTAGCATTGTTTAACCCATTCAGGGGATGAAATGCATTCTGGCACTGTAGGAGTTAAAGCAAGCCATAGACACACACTTCAACAACACTTGGGTCTGGGAATCACTTAAAAAGTGGAGCAATTAAACAAAAAATATTCCCAAGATGTATCAAAGAAAAAATCCTATTGATTTCATATGCCCTTAGAGGTTTAAATGCAGTAAGGGTCACATATTTAGCTAATACACCGATTTACATGTACCTGCCATGACTGATTCTGCATGTCCCATATACACATATAGTTAGTGTTATCAGTCATGACAGGTAGAATGCAGAAAGTTCTTAGGAATATCAAGGCCCCAGCATCTTATCAAATGATCACAGCACAGGAAGGAATCAAAGAACAGCAACAAAGTGTTTGATCTCTTCTGTGTTCCCTATCAGTGGATTTTGATTTTGTGAAGGAAAGAATCAAAGAGGGGATTTTTTTGTTATTTTGTTTTTCACATCCTGACATGTTTTTCCTTCAAATAAACCCCCAAAAAACAGAGCCCCATACATATACACAGCTTGGATAATGTTAACAGAGGCAGAAGCACACAGGTGCATAAGCTCGCATTACACAAAAAAAAAAAGGATTATTTTCTTTTTTTAAAACTTGTATTTTATTGGGGTTTTTTACACAAGTTAATTTGGGGTAGGAGGGAGAGTTTTTCAGAAAGAGAATTCGTGGAAACTGAGTTATGGCACTTTTTGAAAAGCTTTCCACTATAAATAGAGATCACTTTCCACAATAAATGCCATATAGTAATTTAAAATTATTAGGAACATCGCTGGAATATTGACTGAGAAGGACTGCATGCTATGTTTAAATATATTTAAAGCCGGATTATATAGTTTAGTTCAAATGGAACTTGTGGCTTTGGAAAATAATATATGAGCCGTATTCTTAAAAAAAAACTGTTATTATAACAGAATTCCAAGTGTGTATTTCTCTGGCGATTGGATGCTGAGAAAGAGATTTTGAGCACGTGTCAATGTATCAAAACACTTTGCATCAGTCTTGACTGCTTTTGTATTTTTGTGCGTTATCTTGGGGAGTGTCAATAACACAAGTTACATGACGCACATACTATAATGTGGAGATGTGCAAATGTCTTTAACCCTTTGAGTGCCAGTAGAACCGCGGCACCAGAGTACCACAGCCCCTCCGGCACATCGCCATCAAATGTCTGCTCCTCGGAAGCGATCGTCTAATCGCGATATTACAGGTGACAAGCACAGAAAAACCGAAGGACTAAAATCAGTGCATTATGAGTGCATGTGGCCCGCTGCTGGCAAAGCTTGGTGAGCCACCGCAAACATTTAGCGTTAAATTCTATCTCTGCCAAAGTGGCTGTTCGGGTCGTTTGTGACTCTTTAAAAGGCTCAGCAACACCTCCCCCGACTTATTTCCAACTGGATCACTGATCCATCCTTCCCATGTGCAATCTGAACACTACTCCCACCAGCAGCGGTGACAAACCCATTTTATTAATTTATTTTTTTTATACTGTATATATATTTTTTTCTTATATATATGTAGCCCTTTTTCTGACACGCTAAAGCGACTACGGGTAACTGCACACACCTGCGGCTCCAGGAGATCTGAGCCTCCGCTAGCTGGGAGCCTGGGGTAACACTTATAGCGCAGCGCCTCCACTTACCCAGGATCCCCGTGATGTGAGATTCCCCTGGGCAAGAAACATATACACACACATGTATGATGCAACCAACTTTACTATATGCACAATAACCTTAGCACTCTATCATATTAATACACACGCAGCATATAACCCAACACATAACCTATAATGCAATATAACCATAACGCAGCTAAATGATAATGTCCTTATAACGTGAGTGGCTCGGCTACGCTTTTAATGAGTATTGTCCTGTACAGTAGTGGCTCAGCCACGCTCTTAGTGAGTATGTCCTTGTCCCGTCACCACGTGCCCCACACACCGTGTCTTTACACTAATAGAAAGGAGTGCTCCGTGTACTAGGCCTTTGGTCACTCACTAGTGTCCTCAAAGAGTTATGCCTAAGGCGGGATCAGCGCCTGTTGACCGGTGTTGGTGCACTTAACGTAAATACCTTCCGGTCACGGCGGTGACCGGTAATGCTTCGAAAAGGATCAGCCGAATCCTTGCTTGTCTTTGATGTCTGCAGTGCAGCTGTCTTGTCCCAAGCAGCTCACCAGCAAACCTGCTCTGCACGCTTGTCCCTAACTGTCTACACAGTAAGGTGACTGATCACTACCACTATGGCCATCCCTGCAGCACAGCAACCTACTGTGGCTCAGGGATTTCTCCTAAGGGCCTGCAGGGTAAAGCTAGCCTATGCAGGCGGGTCACGGACCCCCTGCACGCATACACCCTCCTCCTTTACCTTCCAGATCCCCTCTGCCTAGCGTGGTCTCTCCCCCACGCTTCCCTTTCCTGCCCCTGTAATCCTAGCCTTCTGATTGGTTCTTCACATCAGGTGACTGCCCAGGAGCTCATGGGAATTGTAGTTTATCCACGGAGCCTCTCTGCCTAATCTGCACAGACACACAGCTCAGCTATTACATCAGCCACTGCCTGTCTGACTCTGCTCTAACACACTGCAACACTGTTGCAGACACTCCACATGCCTCTCACTGAACAGAGTCAAGCACCAACTGAACACACATATGAGGTTCCTACCACATCCTTACATTCTCCCCCTTGCAGAATCCAACGTTCTCGCTTGGGCTACACCTACATAACTATACACAGAATGTTATATAATAAAAATACAGTTCAATTATATAACTTAGCACATTCGCATTGACTTTATACGATATTGCACAATTCTGTGAGCATCACAATCACAGATTAGATTTTGCTCCGAGACCACTGCTGAGCCTCATAATGGGGTGCCCCAAATTGATCATAAGCCATCCTCATTGGAGGTTGACTAGCTCTTTGGCTTCTGCGAATTTGCTCTTCAGCTACCCCCTCGGGAGAGTAGTAAGCCTCGTATGGCATTTCCAATTCTGCCCTTGAGGGGCCTGATAGGTCTACAAAGTCTTTTTGGGGCGCAAAGCATGGGCTCTGCGGGTCTAGTGGCTGGCTCACGGGAGTCAGCGTATCTGTCGTTGGACCAAGGGGCTCTTTACCCGTAGCTCCTTCGGGAGATGCCCCCGTGGCAGGAAGGCCCCTTTGAGAGGTTCCCTCCATAGGATTCTCAGAGATGGCATTTATTACAGTCTCTAGGCCATCCTCTGTACTTTCAGTTTCTCCATCAATTGAAACAGTAGGTACCTCCAATTCGTTGTCCCCTACTTGAGGTATGGGAGTAGGTGATTCCTATGCCACACCTTTACCCGGCCTCCAGAGTCCTTGATGCGGTATACCGGGAGGCCAGGCATCTGTGATTCTACCTCATACACCCCATCTCTCCACCGATCAGCCAGTTTGTGCTTTCCGGGAATGCCTAAATTACGAAGGAGAATAGCATCCCCCGGGCGAATCTCCTTATGTCGCACCTTGTGGTCATAGCGCCTTTTGTTACCCGCATTTAATTGCGCCACCGCCTTTTCAGCCAATTTATAGGCCTGCTGCAGGCTGTCCTGTAACCTCTGTACATAATGGAAATGCGTTCTGTTGGATACCCCATCGGTAGATATCCGCAGTCGCACACCCACAGGTAGTCTGGCTTCTCTCCCAAACATTAAGAAATACGGAGTATACCCTGTAGACTCGTGTCGAGTACAGTTATAGGCATGCACCAACGTCTCCACATGCTTGCTCCACTCCGTCTTCTGAGAGCCTGTTAGTGTTCCCAGCATATCAATTAGCGTGCCGTTGAACCGTTCAGGCATAGCATCTCCTTCTGGGTGGTACGGGGTCGTTCATGACTTAGCTATATTTAGCAACTTCAGCAGTTCTCTAATGAGAGTGCTCTCGAAATCTCGGCCTTGATCCGAATGTAGCCGGTTCGGTAATCCATAATGAATGAAGTATTTCTCCCACAATACTCTAGCCACTGTCACCGCCTGTTGATCTTTGGTGGGGAACGCTTGGGCGTACCTTGTATAGTGGTCTGTAATCACTAGTACGTTACCGATGCCCCGGGTGTCTGGCTCGATACACAAGAAATCCATGCACACCAAATCCATAGGACCAGAGCTTTTCAGATGGGCCATGGGGGCCGCCCGTGTGGGGAGTGTTTTCCTCTGTATACAACGGGTACACCTTCGGCAATGCATTTCCACTGATTCTCTCATTTTTGGCCAATAGAACTGGTCCCGAAGTAACCCGAATGTCTTGTCAACGCCCAGATGGCCATGATCATCGTGAAGGGCCCGGAGGACCATATTTCTCAGACTTTCAGGCAAGAATAGTTGTCGCCGATCGGGATGATTGTGGTATGGAATGACCCGGTACAATAGGCAATTGTCCAGTTCGAACTTCCCGAACTCATTCAACAATAGCTTCACCAGTTCTCTGGGGGCTTGCTTAAGAATAGAGGGGTTCTCTTGCTGCAGAGCTTGGCGAGCTAATTCCACCACTGGATCTTGGATCTGGTGTTGCACCAATTCTTTCCAGGAAATGATTTTATCTTCGGTAATGTTCATTCCTTCCCGACCTCGGTAAGCCCGGGGAATGGCTCGGGATTGACACCCTAATGAATCAGCTATTCTTAGCTCTGAGAACGCCACCTGATCGTTGACCACTGCTGCTAGCGAACATAGAGCACGTATGCCAGGCCCTGGAATTTCCTCCCATACTTCCTCATCCATGGTGGGTTGAAGCCCCGGCCTCCGTGACAGAGCATCGGCCCCTATGTTAGTGGGCCCTGGTTTATACTTAAGGTTGAACTGATAGTTGGCCAGTGCCGCCAACCACCGGTGACCTGTCGCATCCAATTTGGCGGACGTGTTGATGTAAGTCATTGGGTTATTATCTGTCCTGACCAAACTGTACCCCATACAAGTAATCATGTAGCTTATCCACTACAGCCCATATGAGGGCTAGAAACTCCAGCTTGTGGACAGGATAGTTCTGTTCGCTTGGAGTTAAGCTTCGGCACGCATACGCCACTGGGCGGAGCCTTGTGTCATGTTTCTGGTGCAACACTGCTCCCAGGCCACTGAAGCTGGCATCCACGTGTAGAACGTATTCTCGGTCGGAGTCGGCATAGGCCAGCACTGGGGCCTGCGTTAGGCTGGCTTTCAATTTCAAGAACGCTTGCTCACAAGCAGAGGTCCATTTCTCTCCAAATGGCGTTTGTGCTGTGGTGGTTTTCCTGCTGGTGTCCTCAGGACAGATTTTTAAGAGATTATTCAGGAGTTTAGCTTTGCTGGAGTAGCCCTCCACGAATCGCCGGTAGTAGCCACAGAACCCCAGGAAGGATCGAAGTTCTTGACCATTGTTAGGCCGGGGCCAATTCACCAATGCCTCTATCTTCCCTGGGTCGATGGATATCCCTTCAGCTGATACAATGTGACCCACGTATGTCACGGACGTGCGGCAGAATTTGCACTTATCCAGGGACAGTTTCAACCCCTCCTTTTGAAGTCGATCCAACACCTTCATCAGCCGCTCCTCATGCTCCTCTAGCGTCTTTCCGAACACTATAATGTCATCCAGGTACACCAAGCATTCTTGCGGGTTCAGGTCCCCCAGGGTCTTTTCCATTAGCCTCTGAATGGTGGCAGGAGCCCCGCATATCCCTTGCGGCATGCGGGTGAACTGGTAGAACCCTAGCGGACAGATGAAGGCCGTTCTCTCCTGATCTTCCAGATCCATGGGTACTTGATAATACCCGGACCTCAAATCTAGTACACTGAACCATTTACTTCCCGTCAGGGCGTTCAAGAGGTCCTCGATGCGTGGGAGGGTATACTGATCAGGCACAGTACGGCTGTTCAAGGTCCTATAGTCCACACAGAGGCGTACGGTCCCATTCTTTTTGCGAACCACTACGATGGGTGAGGCATAGGGACTGCGTGATCCTTGAACGATACCAGCTTCCTCCATTTCGGCTAGTAATCTCCTCACTTCTTCCACGTCTCGGGGTGCTATGCGGCGAGAATGTTCCCGGAATGGGGCATGGTCGCTCAGTCGAATGGTATGGCGGGCGCTGCGACTGCACCCTACATCCATATCACTTACGGAGAATACCCCCCGTCGTTCTTCCAGTTTGGTCTGAAGTCTTCCTTTCCAGGCCTCCGTCAAGGGTGAATCTCCGAAGTCGAATGCCAACCTTGGGGTCACGGCATGAGTGGTGACAACCGGGCGCTCACCTACAGTATTCTCCACCGGGGTTACTAGGTAGATTCGACCCAATGGTTGCCGGCGATCAATGCACATGGTGTAGAGAGAAAGGTTCCGTACGTACACCTGGGTTCGAGCCGGAATTTTCCCCGACCACTTCTTTATCGAGGCTAATACTTCGTAGCCGAGTCGCCGGTCATCACGGGTCGAGCTTTCCAGGGAGAACAGTTGATCCTCCGGACGTCTGGCCGGATAACGACAGGCGGCGATCATCATTCTCCCTTCCCCGGCCGGGATCTCGGTTAGCCCCTGCTCTTGACTATACAGCATCCCATGTTCCTCTTCGGTCGCAATCTTACCGCAAACCTCTCGCAACACCGGGCAAGCAGCTAGAGCCAGCAACGGTGATTCACCCGTTTCCTGTAGATACTTGCGGAGCACATCCTGTCCGATGACTGTGTTGGTCCCCATGATTATCGGGGCGCAGGGATGATCCTGGGGTTCTGGACATAATAAGGCCTCCACCTCTATGGGGTGATGCTTGCCTGTATTCAACTGGGGAATGTCCAGATGTACCTTCACCACTCCGTCGATAGGGTAGTCTTCATGGCTCAACCCTCTCAACCGCAAGGAGTCAGCAGATAGCAGCGGCAGCCGGTGCAAGTGTTGATCACAGAAGGGTCGATACACGATAGTCACCTGGGACCCGGTATCCATCAGCGCCGAGGCGTAGATGTCTTCAATCACTACCTTGACGATGGCCGCTGGCCCGATTCGATTACTCGTCAAGGACGGGGCCGATGGTTCGCCGATCTGCGGAGTACACAACATAGACTTGCCCGGTCGAGGCCCCGTTTTCCGTAGGGAGGGGCAGTGCGCTCGCATATGTCCCATTTTCCCACAAGCATAGCACAGGAGGTGACTGCAGTAGGCGTTGTCTCGGAAGGTCGGTGATGCTCGCCCAGACACAGGGCGCTCCCGGGCAACTGCAGGCACCTCCGAGTCTTCCTTGTCGGGGTCCCCATCCCTGGACATCACGGCTTTAGCTTCCGACTTCTTGGTATCTTTGACCCCATCCGTCGCTTTCTTTCCCGGGGTTAAATCACGCCCCAGCAGCACCGTCTCATGGGCTTGGGCCCGGTCCATTAGGTCGTCAAACGCCAATGCTTGTCCTGGCACGAGGCAGCAGCTGACGCGTATGGACACTGGATGCAATGAGAGGACTCCCCTCAGTAGCTGGGTGGTGCGCAGTCCGTCGGCATCCACCTTCGGCACCACCTTCTTTTTCACCAGGATCCACAGATCCACATGCAGACGTCTAAGGAAGTCAGACACCATCTCTCCCTCTTTCTGAGCCAGGGCATGGAACTTGGCCATCAGGGCATAGGTATCCACAAGGACCCCATATGTCTTGGTAAGGCAGTAAAGGAGGCCCGCCGCATCAGCGTCCGGGTAGTTGTCCCGGTACCAGTGCACCATGTGGGACGCTGGGGGTCGCAGACATTCAACTATACGCTGCCTCCGGAGGGCATCGGTGCAGGACCATTCCGGAAGTACCTGTTCCGTGTGGTCCAGCCATTCCTCGAATCCGACTTCTCCCAGGGGAGTTGGTTTATCCCCAGAGAAGGCCTTCAGCTTTCGGTATTGGAGGGCCTGCGTCTGCAAGCACAGGGATGGAGGCATTATCCAGCCGGCTACCTCCAACAGGGGGATAGGCATCTAGTCTTGACAGGCTACTTTGGCTCAGCGTGGGCCTAAGGGCCGAGGGGGTGAATGATGTACCTAGGCCCATGGCGGCGGGCCATCGGGGGGTCAAACCGCTTGCAGGGGTACGGACAGGACTGGGGGTGGCGGTACTTGACAGACCAGGGTGGCCCCCCTGGGGGGTGAACACAGCCAGGGGTTCGCCGGGGTCCACCGGTACTATTGGGCATTGAAGGCCGTGGGCGTCGGGCAGAAGTAGTACTGAGGGCAGTGCGTTAGGACATATATCCTGGTCGGTAACGTACAGTATTTTACACCATGCACCTTCCCTGTCATGACAGTGGTCTTTCACTCGGGCAGTTTCTAAGAGCGGAAGTTTCCAGACTTGCTCTGTCACGGTACCCAGGGAGAAGGTAGCGGGAATATGTCCCAGGCCGAAAGCACGTGTTAAGGGAATTTCATGCTGCTGGGCCCACTTGCGCACCTCAGGCTGCGAGGGCACAAACATGGCAGGAAACAAAAATTGGTTGCACAGTTATGGAAAAAAAATATAGGGCATCCAAGGTCTGAGATCTCTCAGCAGCGCCTCCAAATGTAGCCCTTTTTCTGACACGCTAAAGCGACTACGGGTAACTGAATGCACCTGCAGCTCCAGGAGATCTGAGCCTCCGCTAGCTTGGAGCCTGGGGTAACACTTATAGCGCAGCACCTCCACTTACCCAGGATCCCCGTGATGTAAGATTCCCCTGGGCAAGAAACATATACACACACATGTATGATGCAACCAACTTTACTATATGCACAATAACCTTAGCACTCTATCATATTAATACACACGCAGCATATAACCCAACACATAACCTATAATGCAATATAACCATAACGCCGCTAAATGATAATGTCCTTATAATGTGAGTGGCTCGGCCACGCTCTTAATGAGTATTGTCCTGTACAGTTGTGGCTCAGCCACGCTCTTAGTGAGTATGTCCTTGTCCCGTCACCGCGTGCCCGACACACCGTGTCTTTACACTAATAGAAAGGAGTGCTCCGTGTACTAGGCCTTTGGTTACTCACTAGTGTCCTCAAAGAGTTATGCCTAAGGCGGGATCAGCGCCTGTTGACCGGTGTTGGTGCACTTAACGTAAATACCTTCCGGTCACGGCGGTGACCGGTAATGCTTCGAAAAGGATCAGCCGAATCCTTGCTTGTCTTTGATGTCTGCAGTGCAGCTGTCTTGTCCCAAGCAGCTCACCAGCAAACCTGCTCTGCACGCTTGTCCCTAACTGTCTACACAGTAAGGTGACTGATCACTACCACTATGGCCATCCCTGCAGCACAGCAAACTACTGTGGCTCAGGGATTTCTCCTAAGGGCCTGCGGGGTAAAGCTATCCTATGCAGGCGGGTCACGGACCCCCTGCATGCATATACCCTCCTCCTTTACCTTCCAGATCCCCTCTGCCTAGAATGGTCTCTCCCCCACGCTTCCCTTTCCTGCCCCTGTAATCCTAGCCTTCTGATTGGTTCTTCACATCAGGTGACTGCCCATTAGCTCATGGGAATTGTAGTTTATCCACGGAGCCTCTCTGCCTAATCTGCACAGACACACAACTCAGCTATTACATCAGCCACTGCCTGTCTGACTCTGCTCTAACACACTGCAACACTGTTGCAGACACTCCACATGCCTCTCACTGAACAGAGTCAAGCACCAACTGAACACACATATGAGGTTCCTACCACATCCTTACATATATGTAGCCCTTGTACACCCCCACCCTAAGTGATATTAGGGGGCGGTCTGCTTCTTCTCTAACTACTTCTTAGGTGTTGTGCTGTACCTGTGTGGTAACAAGAGGGCTCAGTGCTCTGCGGTGTTGCGGGGAGAACAGGACAGGTTTATAGGTTACCTTAGATATTCATCAGTGCAGCGCCTCCAGTCAGCATGGATCCTCTGTGATAGCAGTGGATGGTCCATACTGACACCTTTGTTCTTTCAGCAAGACAGTGAATCACACTGATTCTGGTACAAATGGATCTTTATTGCATGCAGGTTGAATAAACATAACAGGTTCATTCTTCCCTCAGCTTCCCTAGTTAAAGGCACCGATTAAGGCTTGGGGTCCAGACCAGGCCTGATGGACTCCTCCTCACATCTCCTAATGAGATGGAGGGCAGATAGTTTCTCTCCTCCCTCTGGGAGTGAGCACAGACAAAGAGAGTCCCAGATTTTAGGAAAGTGCCAGTACTTATAGCCTTTGGGTTGGTGGTTGTAACCCTGCCCCTTAACAGACCAGGTTGAATACTGATAGTGAAAAAATGTGATTGTAACGGCGCTTACTTATAACAATGTCCTAAAAAAGTGAAATATGTATAACAATGTGTTTAAAAGCAAATGACAGAAATAATATCTATAACTTCAATTGCAATGTGAACTGTGATCTATTAGTTAATTATGTGATAAATCCACCACCCAGTGTAAAAGGTGCTAATAGAAAAGCTACTCAAAACCCTTATAAAGACTGTTCTCTTAGCCTTTTTGATTGCAGAATTCCTCAAAGATACAGGGGAGCGCCAATGTTCACGTGATTATATGAAAAAGAAAGATAAAAGTAACATAGTGTGATACAGTCTCAGTTCTTTTCTTTCTAGTGAAGAAGGTAATCCACTCACAATTTTCCTTTCAAAAATCAGGCATTACAGAGACACTTCTCTCTCTGTTTAGAGCAATGAGCATGGATATCCACAGGTGTAGATCCCTTTCACTTATTTCTCCACCACCGCACGAATACCCAGAAATAATAAGAAATACCAAAATTGCGCAATAACGTCTTAAAATGTATTGGAGATCATCACAGATAAAACATATGGCTATGCACTCACATAAGTAATAATAGGTACAGTCATTGTGCAAGTCGGGGTTACGAAGTCCTGGCAGCCGGAGATCCCCCTTACAGCACTTCCGCCCACAGCCCTGCGTCAACCGGATGTGACGTAGATGGGAGCAGAGAAGCAGAGGGAAGTAATACACTGTGTACCGGTGAATTGCTGTAACTATCGGGATTTCGTACAATGACTGTACCTATTATTACTTAAACAGAGAGAGAAGTGTCTCTGTAATGCCTGATTTTTGAAAGGAAAATTGTGAGTGGATTACCTTCTTCACTAGAAAGAAAAAAACTGAGACTGTATCACACTATGTTGCTTTTATCTTTCTTTTTCATATAATCACGTGAACATTGGCGCTCCCCTGTATCTTTGAGGAATTCTGAATACTGATAGGTCATCACATCCAGGCTGACACTTTCTGGTTGTTGCTAAGGCCCATCCTTGGATACATCTAATTCATCCAAGGCTGCAAAAGCACACAGAGCCTTTCTGAAGGAATTAGCCGAACCACTGCCTGCACCTAACAGGGCTTACACTGGTAGGGCCCAGAAAAAGGCATAGCGGCCGGGAGGCTATGCTACATATATATATCTTTTATAATGTAATACAATTACAAATGTAACAAACATTATTAAATACAACATTAATAACTTACAACCAAATACCAATAGCAAGGGTTGGAGGGAGGGATCCTCGTGGCCACCAGCAGCAAAAGAGGAAGAGCATTTCCTCCTTCTCTTTCTTGTACCCCGCCCTCCAAGCTCCCCCGACCCTTCCTTTGTCTACTACACTTTTCCTTAACCCTGATCTACCCTTTTCCATCAGGGCCTCAACCCCCTTTATGCACTACAGGGGGCTACTCACTAACAGTGACAGATACGGAGCTGACACTGTAAGGTATAGATGCAAATCCTGTATAGGCACATGATTTACACTATAATGTATACACACAGACACAGAGCTTACACTCTAACCTAAAGATACAAATTTAGGCACAGATATTACACTGTAATGTATACATATAGAACACTAATCCCATATTATATATAGTGACATACACACACAAAAAGTAATGACCCTACCTGTTGCTGAGGAGAGGGGCACTGGAGAATGAAAGAAGATGGGCAGCAGAGGGTAAATGGAAGTTAGGGAGGAGTTACAAGGTGCACAGATTATAATGAGATGTAATATATTCTATGTGTGCTATAGGAGGAGTTACATGATGCACAGGTTATAATGAGATGTAACAATCCGTGTGTACAATATGAGGAGTTAGGGAGGAGTTACATGATGCACAGGTTATAATGGGATGTATCATATTCAGTGTGCACAATAGGAGGAGTTAGGGGCAGCTACATACTATATACGTGCAGATCCCTCAAGGGATTAAAAACTTGAATTAAGAAAAAGTATATAAGGCCCTTTTTTGGGGGAGAAAATGGGCACTGGCAACTTTCAACCAAATAAGAACAACATTAAAAATGGAAATAAGTTGGTATTGGAGCCAGTGGTTGAAATGTAATGCTACTAGGGGGTGCTACTTTTCATTAACAAACCCAGAGAATACCACTGCTTCTATAATTTAAATTACAGTAATGCAGTGTTAAGTGCTAACAGGTATCTTCAAGGCTCAATAATGCTGTGTTATGTGCTGTTTGGGGCCAGAGAGGGCATTGCGTTAACTATAATGGCTGTTACTGTTAATTAAATGCAAAAGAGGTGTTCCCACTAACAGCGCCTATTCATAGAGGTTCGTTATAGTTAACCGCAGGGATTTCACGAAACGCTAGTTAGGTCATAGCTAAATTTGGAAGAAAGCTGAGAAAAGCAGTGCACAGCCAAGGGAAAAGGGTCCAAACAATTATCTGTATTAAAGCATGGTTAAAAATAGGAGGTACACAGCTCTCCTTCGCGTTTCGTACGGTTAAGTAGATTATCAAAGAATGGCCTCTTCCCTGAGCATTTTTAAATTCTAGTACTCGGCTGCGCTTCTATGCCAAAACGTCATGACGCATGTGCACTCGTGTGCCTCTTCTGATGTCAGATGTCCCGCCCGTCAGCCACACCTATCAGCAGAATAATGCAGCATAATTGTCTTCTCCTCCCCTATGCCGCGTCCCCGCTGGTCGTGATGTCATCACATAAGGGCATGCAAGCAAAAGCGCGCACACCCATATGTCCACTCATGCGCCAGCCATCACCCCCCATACAGAAACCCAACACTACCAGAGAACTACGGCACTACTGGAAGAGACAACATTAAAAAAATACACACACAACAAAACAATTGAAGTTAAAATATGATCAATACCAATAACAAATAGCGTCTATTAGGAACCAACTATTAGGGAAAATGTTAATTGTGTCATTCATAAAACGCACAACAAGGTGCTGTGAAATGGACACCGACAATAAAACATGTTTAAACCTTAATGTTATAAAATTTTGTCCAATGACTAGTTGTATATACTCATCATAAATGTTATTCATTCTTTTGTGACTCCCTATCATCGGGTGGACAGAGGGAAGTGAGAAGGGGGGGAGGGGCAGGGGCAAAAGGGGGAGGGGAAAGGGAAGGGATAGAGGGGAAGGGGGGAGAAGGAGAGGGAAAGTGAGGGGGGGAGGAGAGAAGAGAGAAAGGGGAAGAAGAAGGGAGGGGGAGGGGGAGGGGAGGGGAGGGACGGAAGGAAGGGAGAGGGGGGAGAGAGGGAATGGAGGGAGGGAAAAGAAAAGGATGAGGTTAAATGAAACAACAAGATTGAGAAAGGAGGCAAAGAGTAACTATCCCAATATACGAGGAATGAAAAAAGTATGAAATCCATATATTTGTTAATGACTACTCACATCTACAGTATTACCTTTGTGTATATCATAACACATATAAGTATTACGAATAGATGCATAATATATATAAAATTACATAGATTTTGGCATTACTCACATCCAGACCATGAAATCGGACTTTTACAGGGTCGATGGATAAGTGTAGCACCACAGCTAGCTATAATTTAACTATCATATTGTTATTTACAGGGGTTCTTGCCCTCTACAGTCTTCTCTTTTTTAGTATTAATTAAACCCCTATTCCCGGTCTGGATGGGAGTAATGCCACCTTTGAGTAATACAGGCTTAATGCCATGTTATTTGAAGCTGACGTGAGGCAGTGCTAACTTAACATGGCCTTAAGCCTATGCTAATGAGATCCATAATGGCCGTTGTTTTTGCATTTAATTAGCTTTGTGGATTCGCTTTAACCTCAGGGAAAATAAGGTCCGGTACTGATTTTGATTATGAAAGACAATAATGCCCAATAGTACCTCCAATGTGACAAAATACATGGTTAAATACTTCAATGTTAGTATTCATATGAGTAAGGGTCCTTTAGTTAAACCCTTTGGCCAAAGCATTATAAGCCTGCAGCCATGTCACGGCATGACCAGTATGCAGGTCCTAACACTACCTGTGATCATGCCGTGACGTGGCTGCAGGCATATAACGCTTTGGCCAAAGGGTTTAACTAAAGGACTCTTACTCATATGAATACTAACATTAAAGGATTTAACTATGTATTTTGTCACATTGGAATTGGATGCATTGGGTATTTTTGTCTTTTGTGTATACATTTGGCCATGTTCAGTAGAACTCTTTTTGATACAAAAAATATATATATATATATATATATTTTTTTTTGTATATATACACACACTGTATATATGTGGGTGGGTTTACTGGCTATGCATCTTAACCCAGGCTGTGCTCAAAGCTGTGAAATGCAGCAAGGTTAAGCTTATAGGGGACCATGTTAAATGCTTTTGAAGCAAAAAGTGGCACTGTGTGCACATTTGCATGTCATTTCCCAGAATCCCTTGCTGCAGTGGACGCGCCTTGGACCCCTGCGACCTCCCAGGGAACCTCCGTGGCCAGGACCGATGTCGGGTACTGCCGGAGGCCAGCGGCAGACCCGACGGCCATTCCGGAGGGTGGGGGCCGAGGAGGGAGTAGCGCCTCCTCTCCGCGAGCGGGCCGGTTGCCGGGGACATGATCGGGCCATCGCTAAGGCCGCGGTCGCGTCTCTAAGGTCCCGGCGGCCGGCGAAGAGGGCGCCGGCATTACCCAGCCACTCGCACATGCGCAGTGATCGCGCATGCGCAAGGGAGCCTCGCGAGTCAGGTAGGCATCGCGCTAGTGTAGGAACAGGCCAGGAGAGTCGCGCGAGAGTAGGGATAGAGAGGGAGATGTTGTGGCGGCCATTAGGGGTTAGTGTAGGCGCAGGGAAGGTGCGCACGCGGCCCCAATGTAAGTACAGCCTCCACGGGACTACAATTCCCATGAGGCTTAGGGCCAAGCACACCAGGTGCTACAGTGTGGCCAATGAGGGCCAAGAGTCTGAGAGGCAAGTGGATACATTTTCCCGGGCTTGCAGCTGCGTGGGCAGTCAGAGACCGGAGCAGCCCAGGGAAGGAGGTAGGGTACAGGAGTCAGGAACTCCCTGTACTTGGCCAGCACCCCCAGGGCCCGAGATAGCTCAGCTCCCCAGTGATGTGAGTGTTGCCTGGGACAGCCCTCAGGTTAGGGACCCTGCCACTTACATTAGTGGGAGCTGGGAAAGAAAGGGTAAAGAGAGTTGGAGTCAGGGAGCTGTGAGGAAAGGAAGGGTGCGGGGAGCGAGTGCAGCTCCTGCCCCATATAGGTACCCACACCCCAGGTAGGCCCCAACTCCCCACTAGCTTAGTGGGTAAGTGCTTAGGGAGGCCCAAGATAGTGACGCTGCCCTTAGTGTAGAGTGCTGCCTTGTCAGAGTCACGGCTGTTAGTGCTGTGAGGTCTGACAGGCAGGCACCTTGTTGCGCAGAACGTTGGCTGCCAGCATCCAGTGAGCTACAGCTTGCTGCTGTAGGCACTGGGACTCGTTAAGTGTTATTAAGCATAGTCAGGCTGGGAAGAGTTAGGGGAGTGGGGCAGGTTATTAACCCCTGTTAGGCCCCTAGGAGTTTTCCCCAAAGCCACTTTAGGTTGCTGTACTACAGGAATTGTAAAACATACTGGACACCTAACAAGCTCCTATTGAACCCCCAAAATGACCACAACATATATATAAGCATATGAGTGTCACAGAGGAGTGCTACTGAGCATGGCAATATATATTTTTAAAACCAGAGACAGAACATAAAACACAGACAAAGCTCAGTTTTTAGCACATCCAGTGAGACTCATACACGGTACAGTGCCTAAATATATATGTATAAACATCTAATAAGTAAAATGGTCTTTTAGTTTGACATTTTTGGCCAAAATTGTTGTAAGCCCCTGTGGTCTGCCTTGGCGTTGGCTCAGGGGCTTACAACAATTTTGGCCAAAAATGTCAAACTAAAAGACCATTTTACTTATTAGATATTTAGGCACTGTACCGTGTATGAGTCTCACTGGATGTGCTAAAAACTGAGCTTTGTCTGTGTTTTATGTTCTGTCTCTGGTTTTAAAAATATATATTGCTGTACTACAGGGACAGGCCCTAGGTTATGGTTCCTGTCACGTTAGAGCCAAGTGTTAGTTAGGGACTCAGCGGACGCTGCGGTTCCTGTGAAGCGGTTCGGACCCACGTTGGGGTCCACAGAGACTATTTCAGAGTGAGACCGCCCTGGCGGTCCGCGTACAAAGAGTCCGGTGTAGGATCAGACGGAACCTTCACACGACGGATCCTTTGTGAAGCCAGTTGGAGATCCGAGCACGGGAGTGCTCGGCAGGTACTATCTACTACACAAGTGCACCAACGGGCCCTTAGTTTAATAGTGACTGCGCAGTCATCCATTGACTCTGTCTGTAAGAGTGCGGGACATTGGGTGGGGTTCTTTGGACACTGGGTGGGATCACCTGGTGTTGGGGAAGCGTCCTGTGCGACGCAGTAGGTGTCTCCTCTAGGGAGGGACACAGGTTATATAAAGGTAATGCCGTGATATGTTATATTGCATGTTAGTAAAGTCCTTAGTTATATTACTTCCTGTCTATGTGATTATTGTGATTGTCCTGCGAGGAACCACTCCCCCTCTGGTGGGAGCCATCGCAGGTGGAGGCGCTGCACCTATTGTAAGTGGTTGTCCATAGTATTGTAATTGCCCTAGGTTCCCCGTGGCGGAAGCTCAGCCCTCCTGTGAGCCAACAGGTAACGCACCACACACCTATGGTAACACCGTATGTTTCTCCGCTCCCACAGTATAATCTGCGATCGGGGGGAGGGGGGGAAACCTGTTACATATATATATATCATGTGGTGGGTTCTGGGGTTAGAGCTGACTAGAATAGTGTGTTTATTAATTTTTGATAATGGCCTGTTAGGAACCCTAAGCTAACAGAGCTCTATGGATCTGGGCCTATTTCTATTTCCATAGCAAATATTAGGTAAAACTTTCTAAAATTACCAGTAGGGCAAAAAAACGTTAACCTCAAAGTTTAACGTGTTGAAATGTTGAAAACCAGACGCCATATAACTACTTTTCTAAGTCACTTCTGAAAATTGGTTTAAAGATATTGTTTCTGCCAGCGCTGCTGCTTTTAGTGAGGTCACCTTAACTGACTGAAGGACACACAGAGCGATAAAAGGTTAGACCCTTCTATCTAATAACTGCAGTGCTACTGCACGCAGACATCTCATCCATCACTAGCTCTGTTACTCCATTAGGCCTCAGCACATGAAATATGTCCTGCTCTGAATGCTGGGGCCATACATCTCCAGTCTAGACACCTTCCTGTTGTGTGAAGATCAATGTGGCCTCCTCATGCATCATGTGTCTTCCAGTAGCCCTCACTCTAATAATCTTGTCTATTCTCTAGTCAGCAGTATAAATTATGGCAATATGAGAGTGCTATATTATTCAGGAGCCTGGCTCGCTAATGGATGAGCTGTTTATTGGCCGATAATGTGCATTCAGTTTGCTGGCTTTGTATTTGTGGCCTAGTCTTTTTGATAGAGCTCCCCATGTTCTGTTAGAGAGTCCAAAAATGAATGATGGGTGAAAAGGTGCAGTTCCACTTAGCAACATATGCTGGTGTTATAATATTGTAATACTGTAATGCTGTAAAAACACAGTCATAAGGCTAATTTATTTTCCTACTTATTTTATATATATTTGGGGAGGAATTTAAGAGTATGGTTGATACATATTAAAGGTGTCAGTCCAATTTCGAGTTACTATAAGAGCGGATGTAACCCAGTTATTTAACACTCTGGATATCATTTAAATGTCTTCATAATGTAACACATTTGATAACCATTGCAAATAAATATACTTGGATACCACAAAGCATCAGTAGTCACTGAATGCTGTTTTTTATTTGTCCATTTTTTTGTACTTTTAACCCTTTGAGTGCTGGAGTGGCCACAGCTCCTCCGGCACGTCGTGATCATGTGTCGCTGAAGACGGAAAGGATCAGGTTCGCTGAGCTAATTACATGAAAAAAATAATGTGACCGTACTCGGCTCACTAGTGTTAGGGTGACATTGTGTTATTTCAGGATAACACTATTTTGTCTTTAAAAAAATATAACAGAAAGTTACTCTTATTCCTATTCTATAGGTTAATTAAATTCCCTTTTAAACATGTTGTGTTAACCCCTTAATAGCCCAAGTGGCCAGATAGACAGGGGTAATATATTAACCCCTTTGTGGCAACCAAGTAATGTATCTCCATCTGCACTAATCTGGAGGATATCACTGCTTCAGCACACATGGTTCGATCAGTCCCTGCTTCAGCACAGCTCGCTCAATCAGAGGCTCAGACTTCAGGGATATCCTGAAAACCTGACCTGTTGGGGGGGACTTGAGGACTGGAGTTGAGCGCCCCTGATGTAGAGGAGCCCCATCCTTTCTCTGGGTCTTGGACCATAGGAACTAATCCACAGAGGCTGATGGCTATCCATTAAAAATGAACCATACATTAACGTTAATGGCTTTAGTGGATACTCCGTTCGTATTAACGAGAGGTTAGCGGAGGTTAACATTTGTTAATGATTTTGATAACGTCTCATTATAAGGGCTGAGTTAACAGACCTCTGTTGATCCGGGCCTAAGAACCATTATCCCCGACTGGAGCACATATAATGAATGATACCCTACCCTATAGTGATAAACCCAGCACCCCCAAATGCAGTTGTCACAGATTTGAAACTCCAGCTACCGATATAAGGGAAATGTTAATGTTGTGGTCCAAAAAAGCGGCATTATAATTGAACAGTGATGGTTTTTATCATTGCGACCCCTCTGAAGTCTGTGAAACGCTGATGCTAAAAATCAGTGGCACTGAATCCAAATCAGTGAATCACAGAAAACCATTGAGAGTTAACATGTCTGTGGTCCAAGTGTGATGCCATAAGTGATACCAATATTTTTTATTTAGAACCCTACATGTCTGTTTAATTTCTATCGAAAATAGGATCTATTTTAAAAAGCCCGTTCTGCTCCGACAATATAAATAGCAGCACAAACCATTTTAAGAATTACCTTTACCAACATATCTTTAAGGATTAAAGAACAGGACCAATAACTTTTAGGGAGTTTCAAATACTACATATACATCTTTGTATAAATACATGCTTGTTTTCATGTACAGAGCCCGTATATTTCTTTATTTATACCTATTTGTATTTTTGGCTGTATAGATTTGTTTCAATTTGTTCTTTATATTGTGACTGTGGCTATATCCGGTGTGAAGGGGACTATCTGAATAGAAAGAAGAAGCCAAGTGTTTGATCGAGGGCCAGCAGGAATCTCCAAGGTAGACTTTTTTTTTTCCAGCACCGGGTCTAATCAGCAAGATAATTGTTTTAGCCACTTTGTCAAAGTGAAATGAAAAGGGGGCATAGCAGAGAGATGCCATCATAAATCACCCTGCGCAGACAGAGGGAGAAAGGAAATAAAAAAAAAGGAGAGAGAGAGAAGATAGTGACTTCATTAAGGATTATGTATTGTGTCATTAAACTGCCACAAGGGTCACCTTTAATGTCACAGATTCGGGTTCTGATGCATTGCCTGTGTCTACTGCTGCTGCCAAAATTAAAAAGAGACACAAGAGGTGTGTCGGAATAGCTGAGGAAAAAGGAGGATAAGGAGTCTTTGTAAGAGAGGTTGCATCAGGTCTCTGAAATCATGTGGACATTTCGTGGCTGAGAGCGAGACGGGGTCGTAGATTTTTAAAAATCCCTTCGATGTTGGATGGAGCCGGCAACGTTTTTTTGCTCTGGCAAAGTGTTAACTTTGGCAACAATAAATCAGTGTTTAAAGGGCAATTGTATTTCAGAGGAGAGAGGAGGTTACAGAATACGACTTCGTTTTTGTTGCAAATTTGCCATTTCATTTCTTTTTTCAAAAAGTGAAGAAAAGAGTGATACTAAAAAAGATGTTTTCTACCATGCATATGTAACACCCCTATGAACACATAAGTATATCTATGGACATGCTCTCCAGCCAATGACTATAAGCAAAGGAAAGGACTCAGATCATAGGATACCAAGAAGGATGACAGTCCGGAAGGAAGGGGTTAGGCGAGATATAGGTAGAGAGGAACACGTGAGCAAGAGAGAAACCCGGGAGGAGAGAGAAAGAAAGAGGACCTGACCCGAGGGCCTGGCGAGTGATTCAGCGTGGTGACGGAGCCTTCCGAGTCAGGCAGAACAGCGCGTACTAGAGGTGGTGGGTACAGTCTGGGAGAGCACTTCATCTGAGTGAAGGGACCTAAATTATTTCCTCTGAGAAACTGAATGCCACTGGACACTGTTAGTTAGCTGTGTTTTTATGTTTAATTTTAGCTTAAAGTATAGACCGGGCAAACAAACATCAATGCAGGTGCATTATCCAGGATCCCCCAAGGTTCCAGGGAGCTCAACAGCCAGTGGGAGGACATCACAGCCACCGGAGTACGGGCCTTGTGTAGGAGAATTGAGATCTCTAGATGGGACTTCTGCCAATATTGACAGTGGTGGACAGCTTGGGGATACCCCACACCGCTATACCCATTGCATATAATAATCCTGCTGACCTAACTATGACAGTATGTGCCCGGCTAAACTGAAAAGATCTTACAGACGCATAACGGCTTGACCCAAGAATACGCTGTTTCCTCAGTCAGCAAAGTGCACCCCGATGTCTCCCTGCTACTAGACAGTGGCATAATCTGGGGATAAAGAATTGGGTATCGTTCTGAATCCAGCACTTAATCACAAAACAGTTAGTACTCCCACTCATATATCGTCAAGTAGTACTGAAATCCCTTCATCATGACCATGGGTACCTGGGAGCGGATTCAACTAGGTTTGATATGAGACAATTTCTAATGTCCCCAAATGTCACGGGATGTGGAAGAGAACTGCAAAAATTGCGGCAGGTGCAAGCCAAGGTAGACATCTCCCATGAAGACAACCCCTCTCATAAATATAACCAGCAACAGGTCGCTAGAACTTGTGTGTATGGATTTTCTGTCTTTGAAACCCAATAGTAGGAACACTAGCCCAAGCCTTCCCGACCAAGGATCAGCTTGCAACCACAGTCACCTGCGGGGAAAGTATTTTGTACACTATGGGTTACCCACCAGACTCGATTCTGACCAGAAAGGGACTTTGAGATTTGCCTTTTAGCTTCAATGGGCCACAGAGAGTGACATTTAAATGAGCCCTGCACATTCACCACTCCCAGCCACCAAGGGTTTTCTCCAACGGTAAAGGCCAATGATACTCAAACCATGGCCTGCAACGCCTCCCACGCTGAACACAACACAGGCCCAGCTGCTTAGTGAGGATAAGGCACAGGAGATCATGTTTAAATGAGCCCTGCCCACTTGCAGCCATCTCCGGGCTTTACCGAACCATAGAGCCCTGCCTCGCAAGGTTAAAGCACACACCCCCAACAGTCACCACGACAAAGGCCATAACACACCACAAAATGCCCACCTCAAAAGGATAAAGAGTCATTAATGTATTTTCATTAACTTTATTTTCTTTTTTTCCCCCTAGTAAAAGCATCAAACAGTGTTACAGCATAACAGAGGGATGGGTGGGTGGGAACTTTCCTGGCAGGGCGCAGACTGAATTCCCGCCCCTAAACAGGATCTATATATCCTCTCCCCAGCCCTCAACACCCCCCCCCACCCCCCACCTCCAGCATCACAGAAAATGCAGCCAACACAGAAGGGGGAAGGTAGGGGGAGCCTAGTCCCTGTGGTCATGTGCCCTTTCGCATAGGGACTGAAGGCTACTTGACCAGGTGCAACACATTAGTTCAACCATTAGAAGGGAGTTATAAATAACACCCTCCCTTCATGTCTTGTCATACTCCTTGAGAAAGGGCGAACTCTCCCGAAACATGTGGGAGGAGGTCTTTTTTGCTATGTTCTAGTATCTGTTTTATGTAGATTTAATAAATTGATTTTATTACCTACCTGGTGAGTCTGTCATCCCAAGGAGCAGCGCTGATATCGATCATTTTTTTCTTTGTTACTTCTGGATCGTAGTCGCGCAGGAAGTGCGTCATTACCCTTTCAGGTATCAGAAGACCAGGAGACACAGAGGGGACGAACTCTCGTGAGCTGTGTGAGCTCCATCTGTGGGCTGCTGCAATTGTGGCCGCTGGCCCCACATGGGAAGCGGGTCTGCAAGTGGCCCTTACCCCACATCTTCAAAAGGTCTTTTTTCCTGCTCCGCACTTAAATCTTATTTGGCTACTAGCTGTGGGGGTCAACCTTGAGTGGACAGACGGTTCCTTTGGATATTTACTTGACCTTTGAGCCTGCAATAGAGCTCCCCCCCAACTCGGTGTATACCTAACCCCATTAAAATACTTATAATAAATAAACACAAACAGAGTTCTGGAGGTACAAAGGCCCCGGCCTTTATTAAAATACATCACGTAAACCTGATAAGTGCTAACTCTACCAGAGTGCTCAGTGACTGGGTGAGGGCAATGGTACTATAACTATGGCCCACAACACCTACCAAGTCAGGCACCACACTGGCTCTGCCTTTTAGCGAGAAAGGGCCCCAGGGAGTGGCATTTATATGACCTCTTCCCATTCACGACTCCCAGACACCACAGGGCTTCTCCAATGGGTAAAGGCCAATGATACTCAAACCATGGCCTGTAACTCCTCCCAAGGTGGGCACCACACTGGTCTGGTCGCTAGCAAGAATAGACCCCAGGAAGTCACATTTAAATGAGCCCTGCCCACTCCCAGCCACCTCTGGGCGTTACAGAACCATAGAGCCCCATCTGGCAAGGTTAAACCACACTTATCCAACAACCATCACCAACTGGGCTATTTAACCACACTTAAACTAAACCTGTACTGCCAAACCAGCAAAGGACACTCACCTCTAGCCCATGCCAGAAAGATGTACTGATCCTCCACTTTGCGAATGGGCCCCAGGTATCCAAATCAGCATGAGCCGCTTCCCACTCACCTATAAATGCCACCACTAAGCAACTACTGTAACCACGGCTCATCAGAGATATTAATGGCCTCAGCTGCACCACCAAAGCCTCCCAACAGAGGCTGGTACCGCCCACCACTGGCCTTGCCCCTGGCAAGAACTGACTATCACTACAAGGACGACGTGCTGGAAGGGGTAAATATGTCTGTTGTTAATAAAGGTGTAGCACTGCATTACCCCTACGTCTCAATAATACAGTTGTATTACAGGTTATTTATGTCTTGTAAATCTGTCTTGTAAACCTGGTTCCAGCACTTCAGGGACCAGGGGTTAACTTTATGTTCAGTTGGAAAGTTGCAAAGCTGTCTGCGACCTTTCCTGTAACTCTTTTTATGTTGCTCTTTTTAATGTTGCGTTTCTATCCACCAATCAGGGGCTGGGGACGTAGCCAGCACCAGACCCTGAATGTTGCAATGTGGTGGGTTAAGGCATGGGTGCACAAACTGGGGGGCACAATATTTTCTAGGGAGGGGCACGGCAGTTACAGAGGGGCAGCGCCCTATCCCAATGCATTTAAATTAAATGTCAGGGGAGGCATGAGGCCTCTGTAACATCTTCTACCTGCTGTCAGCTGGCTCTTCGGCGATGCGTCGCCATGGGGGTCATGTGATGTGACACGTCGCCATGACAACGCGTGTCAAATGAAGCTGCGGGTTACGTGACATTCTAGCGGGGCGGTGGGAGGGGAGCGCAGCTCACAAACTGCGCACCCCTGAGTTAAGGGTATAAATAAGTGGGGAAGGAGACCCCTAGCAGTTCAATTCAGCCCAGTTCAGAGCCAGAAGAGTTTCTGAAGTTTGCTGTAACTAAGGGAAGCTGCAGCGTCCACTCCTGTGCTGGTGCCAGGCCTGGAGTCCAGTTCAGAGGACATTGCAGGGGTAAGATAAGAGAAAATATTTTTAGGGAGGCCCGGCACCTAGAACTATAGGTTACCCCAGTATTCCCCAATTGGGTATGTTGTCTGTATATATGTATTGTTGTGGATTACTGTTTTCCAAAAAAATTATTTTATAAACTCCTGTGTTTCTGTCTGGCGATATTGGTCCCTGGTTGTCTCCCATGGCTGGCGGGAACCCATACCCCAATGTTGTCATGCTGGAAAACACTACATCCCCAATGTGAATACTGGCACCCATATAACTCCTCAAATTTTCATCGGTGCTCATTCTTACCATCCCTCTGGCTAAGATTACCTCCCCAATCAGAACTGTAAGCCCCAAAAGCTCAACACAGAATTTCAGGTGCACCCAATTTCACTCCTCACTGGCTGACATTGAAACCCCAGCCTATACCTCAATTTATCTGGTGCAATCCTGCAAACCAGCCCTGTGAGCTACAAGCTCACCCTATTCACCTTTCCATACACCGCTAATGCTTCCATAATGCCTGGTCCAAAAAGTACCATAAACTCACTGGCTTGGATCTTATCCTTACCCTAGGCTGATAAATGCTTCCTCAATCAGCTGGTGACCCACGCACAGTATAAGCTTCCATAAACAACCATCAGAAACTTTTTTACTTGCGCCAGCTGGGCCCACCAAACGGCAGGCAGCACCACCACCACCACTTCTCCACACAAAGACAGTCCTTTCTGGCCTCAATTCGACGCATTTCGCTATGTTGAATAGCCTTGTCAAGAAGATTCCTGACGAAGCTATTCAACATAGCGAAACGCGTCGAATTGAGGCCAGAATGGAGTGACATTGTGGGGGAAGGACGCCCAGCTGACTTGGTGCTTCTTGTGGCTGCATTCAGGAGCACCAGCTGCACAGCATTCATATCCCATTAGGCGTGACTCCAGGGGAAGAAGGAGCGGTGAGAACGTCTCTCGCCCAATTCATTCTGTGTTTTAACGCTCTTTTATACTGCTGAAATTTGCACGCTATCCACCTATCCTGCCTCTAGAGGGTCCTCTATGTGGGATCACTGTTCCTGCACATTTAGTGTGACATGCTCTATTTACTCACACTTATGTGAGTATAATGTTTGCGGATTATTGCCTTTGATTTATTGAGTTCTATTTTTTGTCCTGTTCTTCTCTTGCATATGTTGGTATCCCGCTCCCTCACCACATCCACCCACCCAGGCAGTCAGTCACCCACCCACGCAGCCAATCACCCACCCAGGCAGTCAGTCACCCACCCAGGCAGTCAGTCTCCCACCCTGGCAGTTAGTCACCCACCCAGGCAGTCAGTCACCCACCCAGGCAGTCAGTCACCCTTCCAGGCAATCAGTCACCCACCCAGGCAGTCAGTCAGTCACCCAGGCAGTCAGTCACCCACCCAGGCAGTCAGTCTGTCACCCACCCAGGCAGTCAGTCAAGCAGTTACCCACCCAGTCAGTCACCCACCCAGTCAGTCACCCACCCAGTCAGTCACCCACCCAGTCAGTCACCCACCATATCAGTCTGTCACCCACCCAGGCAGTCAGTCAAGCAGTTACCCACCCAGTCAGTCACCCACCCAGTCAGTCAGTCACCAACCCAGTCAGTCACCCACCAAGTCAGTCAGTCAACCACCCAGTCAGTCAGTCACCCAGTCAGTCAGTCACCCACACAGTCAGTCAGTCACCCACCCAGTCAGTCACCCACCCAGTCAGTCACCCACCCAGTCAGTCACCCACCCAGTCAGTCACCCACCCAGTCAGTCAGTCACCCAGTCACCCAGTCAGTCAAGACGAGTCACACTATTCTTATTAGGAATTTATTCAATTTTTTTAAAAGTGGGGGCGGGGCTAGGGGCAGGGCTAGGTGGTGAGTAGATTTTTTTTGTTCGGCGGGTAGATTTTTGGGTGATAGGTCAAGCACTATCAATATATATATATATATATATATATATATATATATATATATATATATATAATATATATATATATATATATATATATATATATATATATATATATATATATATATATGTAGAGGTATCAGTACCGTGTTAGCCGTTATATATATATATACAGTTGTGAGAAAATGAAGGTACACCCTATTTGAATTCTATGGTTTTACATACTGTATCAGGACACAATAACAATCATCTTGTTCCTTAGCAGGTCTTAAAATTAGGTAAATACAACCTCAGATGAACAACAACACATGACTGTGACGATAGCTTATGACAGGTTGTAATTTACACCAAATAACTGGGGTTGAACTGAACGAGGCTCCGATATAATAAAGTATATTTATTCCTTTGGGTAGGTGAACACACGATATAGTACAGTAACAAGACAAGAAGTACACTTACTTTGGGGATGGGGGATGAGAAGTATGTTGCATAGCAATTCTCTCGCAATCAGGTACAATCAAGATGATATCAGAAAACAAAGGATAAAGGGTGGACAACAGTTTATAAACCTTTTGTAACCCTATCCTTAACATTGAGTACAGATGATTGGATCACAATTACTGTAGCCAGTCATTAACTCTTTGTTGTAAAGTGTGAAATGGGACACTTACAGCCTGCTCTGGTTTGAGTCATCTCCGCCCTCCTGTAAACAGTGGAGGTGATAAACTCCTTTGAACAGCACTAAATTTCTAGACATTGGGACGCTTCCCTGACCAGCTGCTGCCTTATGGCTAGAGGAATTTGCGACTTGCTGCGACCCTCGGAACCGGAGTTACACAAATACACCTTAAACCGTTTCCTATTTTAATACAATAAACTCCGCTGTAAATTAAATCACGGTTTTTCACTAAATCCCCATTGAAAACAACAGGCTTCGCCGCCATAGACTTTCAATGGCAAACCGCCGCCGTTGGAGGCTATGGGAATCCGCCGCCATAGACTTTCAACGGGGCTACGCCGCCGTTGAAGTCAATGGGGGTTTTCAGCCATAGCCGGTCAATGGAGATTGGCTGCCATTGGAGTCTATGGGAAAAGTCCAGAACTTTCAAGGGGGTCCACACTCCGTCGGGTTGGTCCAAGATGGTCAAGTATGGTTCTGCAGCGATGCCGGAGCAGTGACTACAGGTACCCCAAACCCTGGCCCTCTGGACCCTCCGGAACCGGAGCTATGGATTCCTAAATTTCAGCTTTTTACACTTAGCCGTTTTCTTGAGCTGTTTCTGCCGCCGCCATTGGAACCTATGGCGCGATCCGCTTTTCTCGGTTCGACCCTTATCGGGGGTCCAGGATTCGGGGACCCGGTTGTGGTCGAGTGGGGGGAGGCCTAGGAACTAGGGGCAAAAAGAATTTTATTTCTAGGTGCTCTATAACTGTTTATTCCCACGCCACTTGTCGTTGAACTTGACTGCTAAGTGATCAAAGCTCTCTTATTGAAAAAGTATCCGCTTTGCGGTTTTGCGGTTTGGACGGCAGCCAACTCGTTCCTGGAAAGCTCCTTCGAGGAATCTCCATTGAAGTCAATGGGCCCATTGACTTACAATGGGAAACCGCCGCTCTTCTTCTCGGTCGCCATCTGCTGGTCTTCGCAGGAAACAGGACCAACACAGCAAGATTCGCCATTGAAACGCATGGAGCTCCAATGGCGGCTTATGGGACCCTGCAAAATGGTGCCTGAAAAGGCGGTAAAATTACACAAAGGGCTATAATCACTAAAGAACTATTAACCCTTGTGCTCCCGGATGGATCCTAGTGTGTGTGTGATGCAGACACTGATTAAACCAGATATTACAATAAAGCATGGGAACAGGGGAATACACATTTTCATGGCATAACAAGGGTTAAATCACATTTCCGGACCTCAGCCCAGTTAACCCCTTGTCTCCCTGGAGAGGTCAGGGAATGGCCAAATGGGGTGCAACCCCTTTAATACCGGGCCACCCCCTTTCTCCCTCTACAATGACATATTATACCGTGATGATTTATTTAACAAACATAAAGCCAAAATGGAGAAGCTATGTGTGAAAAACGAAGTAAACCCTTACTGCTTCCATAGGAATTAAGATGCTAAGTAGCAGACAGGTGCTGTTAATCAAATGCCCTTGATTAATTGATCATCAGCAAGTGTTACTACCTCTATAAAAGCCAAAGTTTTAGCAATTTGCTGGTCTGGAGCATTCAGGTCTGTGTTAACACAATGCCAAGGAGGAAAGACATCAGCAATGATCTTAGAGAAGCAATTGTTGCTGCCCATCAATCTGGGAAGGGTTATAAGGCCATTTCCAAACAATTTAAAGTCCATCATTCTACCGTGAGAAAGATTATTCAAAAGTGGGAAACATTAAAGACAATTGCCAATCTTCCCAGAAGTGGACGTCCCAGCAAATTCACCCCAAGGCCAGACGTGCAATGCTCAGAGAAATTGCAAAAAACCCAAGAGTTACATCTCAAATTCTACAGGCCTCAGTTAGCATGTTAAATGTTAAAGTTCATGACAGTACAATTAGAAAAAGACTGAACAAGTATGGTTTGTTTGGAAGGGTTGTCAGGAGAAAGCCTCTTCTCTCTAAAAAGAACATGGCAGCATGGTTTAGGTTTGCAAAGTTGCATCTGAACAAACCACAAGACTTCTGGAACAATGTCCTTTGGACAGACGAGACCAAAGTGGAGATGTTTGGCCATAATGCACAGCGCCACGTTTGGCGAAAACCAAACACAGCATATCAGCACAAACACCTCATTCCAACTGTCAAGTGTGGTGGTGGAGGGGTGATAATTTGGGCTTGTTTTGCAGCCACAGGATCTGGGAACCTTGCAGTCATTGAGTCGACCATGAACTCCTCTGTATACCAAAGTATTCTAGAGTCAAATGTGAGGCCATCTGTCCGACAGCTAATGCTTGGCCGAAATTGGGTCATGCAACAGGACAATGATCCCAAGCACACCAGCAAATCTACAACAGAATGGCTGAAAAAGAAAAGAATCAAGGTGTTACAATGGCCCAGTCCAAGTCCAGACCTCACCCGATTGAAATGATGTGGTTGGACCTTAAGAGAGCTATGCATAAAAAAATGCCCACAAACCTCAATGAACTGAAGCAACGTTGTAAAGAAGAGTGGGCCAAAATTCCTCCACAACGATGTGAGAGACTGATAAAGTCATAAAGAAAACAATTACTTCAAGTTATTGCTGCTAAAGGTGGTTCTACAAGCTATTGAATCATAAGGTATACTTAGTTTTTCACACATGGCTTCTCCATTTTGGCTTTATTTTTGTTAAATAAATCATGACACGGTGTAATATGTCATGTGTTGTTGATCATCTGAGGTTGTATTTACCTCATTTAAGATATGCTAAGAAACAGATGATTGTTATTATGTCCTGATATGTAAAACCATAGAATTCAAAGAGGGTGTACTTTCTTTTTCACACCACTATATATATTGTGGTACCATCACTGGCCTCTAGGGGCTGGAACAGTGATGTAAGTGTGCTTTCCAGTCCACAGAGCGTTAATTCCTCAAAGAGAAGTCAGCAGCAGCTGCTTACTAATAGAGTTAATCAGCCTATCTAATGAACTGGATGAGGAAGTGTTTTAAAAGACACAGGAAGCTGCCAGACAGAGAGACTGTTTACCCCAGGAAGGAGGGGGGGGGGGATAGAAGTGCTCCCCAGCTGCGGAAGCTGGTTACAGAGGACCTACAGAAGGGTTTCTCTGGGCTCAACGTGGGGCTGAGTTCCCCTAAAAGAAGGACGACAAGACCTTGCTGAAGCAGGGCCGTCTGCTCCAAATGACTGCCAGATAAGCAAAAGCACTTTATTGTTGTATGCAGAGACTGTGTTACATTGTTGTATATGCCAGGGCATGTTTTGGCTTGGTAACCAGCTCAGCTGGCCATGCAGTTAGTGAGGGCGAAAGCTATGGTGTAGTTAGCTATCCCTAAAGGGAATAGGTGTTATTTGTATGTGTTGTTTTGATTTAAAGGGACGGTGGGCCTGTTAGCATTTGATTTAATCCCTGTAAATAAACCCCATGTAAGAGAAGTACGACTTTTCCAGCCTTTATCTGGGACTAAAAGATGCTACAACGTGGTGTGGGCACCACAATACAGTATATAAACACAAAAATAATGCTGGGTGCACACAAACAAAGAGCCACAGACCAAAAAGAATAAATAATATATACTTATCAGAAATCCAGGTGCTTGCAGACAGACAGGGAACATCAACCAGTCTAATAGATACACAAAAACATGAAGTCCGCAGCACACTCAATAGAAAAAGGATTATTTAATCTCAACATATCATCAGGCAATGACCAAAACTCCAGAGCGACTTACGTTTCAGACCACAAGGTGTGTGTGTTTGTGTGTGTGTGTGTGTGTGTGTGTGTGTGTGTGTGTGTGTGTGTGTGTGTGTGTGTGTGTGTGTGTGTGTGTGTGTGTGTGTGTGTGTGTGTGTGTGTGTGTGTGTTTTGTACAAACTGTTTCACAAAATAATTTAAAAAAAATAAAGGGTCTTATTGTGAGAGGCATTTTATTCCCCCACAAACTTTAATCAAAATTAGGGAAAGGAAAACATAAGTTTGTCACATGTTAATGCAGGGGAGCGCAAACTTTTGGAGCTGCACCCCCATGCCTGCCCCCCTTGTTCTCGTGACCCTCTACCTTGTTTGGCGGCGTCAAATGACGTTGCCATTGAGACGGAGGTGTGACGTCACACCGCGGCATCTTTTGCCATGGCGACGCGTAACAGCAACTCTTCTGAATCCCAGTAAGTGAGTTCCAGAGGCCTCACGTGATCACCGGGCATTTAATTTAAATGCCTCGGGGGAAGAGCGCAGGGCCTCTGCAATTGCCCACACCCCACCAACAAACATCCTGCACCCCCCTTTGCACCCCACTGTGTTAAGGCTTATACAGTATATACCTATTAGTGTGTGTAAAGTATATGTATGTGTTTATGGGGTTGTAATATTTATGCATGTGTTGCAGCTCTCTGAATATTTTGGACAAATAATCTTTTTATAAAATGGCTCTTCTTCCTTGAAACGTTGCAGACCCCTGATCTATACACACAAACCTAGTTACAGGACTCACAGTGAGGTTTCTCAAAACGAGCCTGAGGAAGCCAAGTATTGGCGAAACACGTTGCTCTAATTCACGGGACCTTTTTGAGGCTGAGCGGGGTAGAAATCTGCTGTAATCCAACGCACTGACAGAGCACTCTAAAAAAACGCCAGACGCGGCGGCAAGGGGGAGACTGCGCTGCGTTTGGAGAGCTGACTTCACAGTGACAGCTGGGGCTTGCCAATATGTAAGTTTATGTGTTGTTACTATAAATGTATGCTTTTTATATACTACAACTTCTGTATATCTGTTTCTTGAGACTGGGATCTTCCATCTCTGACGTGAGGGCTGATGGACTAACGCTGGTTGCTGCAATTGATCAAAAAAGACCTGCAAAGATATCATTTTGAGTGATTTCGCACACATGGCCGTGTGAGTAGTGATTATACTATATTTTACTTTACTAGCATCTGGTGGATTGTGCATCCACTAGTACACAGGCTGTGTACACTACCGACACACTTTATTGAAGTGTGGTCGGTACCGCAAGCCGGGAAATCTCCCGGCTTGCTAGTGGCCGCCCCTCGGCGTGCCGCGCGTCATAGACGCGCGGTCACGCGTCATCGGGAGCGTGCGCCCCCTGCACGCGTGTCCAGGGGCTCCCCGAGGGAGCCCTGGTGTCCCGCAATCGCGGGACAGCGGCAGGGGGTTCCGGGGGACCCGGCGGACCCGGCAGCGGTAGGGAGAGCGCCCCGATCGGAGGGCGCTCTTCCGCTGCTTCGGCGCGCGCCCGTCACACTCGGGCGCGCGCCAGGCTACTGCTGCGGCACAGAACGGGCAAATGCTCGAATAAACTGTGCCGCAGCAGTATAACACACCTATTGATTGTCCCAGTCATAGTCTGGGCAAGTTTTAGTGTACATATTATTGTGCTCACCTTGTATTTTGTTTCTCTCTGTTACGGATACCAAGTGTATGGAGATTGTGAAGGAGAAGAAGAAGGTAGTCCACAGTATCAAAGGCTGCAGACAGGTTGAGTAATAGGAGCAAAGTGTACTGACATTGCCTTTTGCAGCATGGAGATCATTTGTTATTTCGGTGAGGAGTGTGGATTGAGCAGTGTGGAAGCCAGATTGTAGAGGGTCTAGGAGAGAGTAGGTGGTGAGAAAATGGAGCAAGCGAGAGAATACAAGGTGGTCAAGGAGTTTAGATTCAAAAGACAGGAGGGAGACAGTGATAATTAGAGAGACAGGTCAAGCTTGTTGTTTTTGAGTAAGGGTATAACTGTTGCGTGCTTGAAGGAGGCAGGAAAGTACCAGAGTAGAGTGAGGAGTTGAAAATATGTTTTATTGTGGGGATTAGAGTAAGAGCACAATGTTTAGGAGATGGGAGGGAATGGGGTCAAGAGGGCAGGTGGCAGAGGGATAAGAGGAGATCCTCCTGTCTGAGAGGAAAATGCTGGAGTAGAGTTGAGAAGAAATGTAGAATGTGAGGAGGCTACAGAGGGGATGTCTTGACGAATGAAATCCATCTTTGTCTTAAATAGTTAGCAAAGTCCTGAGGTGAAATTGTGGAAGAAAGACAGGTAACAGACGGTGCATTGAGTAGAGAATCAAAGACAGAGAAGAGTCTGTGTGGGTTAGACTTCTGAATGTTGATGAAAAGTAGGGTTGTTTAGCCTGGGAGAGAGTATAATTGAGACAGGTTAGGAAAAATTTGTAGTGAAGGAAGTCTGGGAGAGTATGAGATTTCCTCCTTAGGTGTTCAGAAGAGCGAGTGCAGGTGCGGAGCATGCGTGTGTGGCAGTTTAGCCTGGGTCTGGGGTTAGAAGGCCGAGAATGTGAGAGAAAAAGAGGGGCATGTAGATCAAGAGAGGGTGATAGGGCAGAGTTGTAGTTCCTGACTAGGCTGTCAGAGTCTATAGCTATAGAGGAGAGAGGAAAGGGAGGAGCGCAAAGTGGAATTAAGAGTCGAGAGGTTAATGGAACACATGTTTCTGCAGAAACTAGGGGTAGATGGAGGTGGAGAATTGGAGATGTGAGACGGAGAAAATTAGATGAGATGTGGTCAGAAAGTGGAAAGTGGTATATGGAGAAGTCAGAGAGTGAAAAGTTTTTAATGAAAACCAGGTCCAGGTAGTAACCGTACTACCAACGTAGTGGGTGCTGGCTGCAGTACATTGGTGGAGGTCAAAAGAAGAGGTTAGAGAAGGAAAACAGGAAGCCTAAGGAAGAGAGGGGTCATCAATATGACAGTTGAAGTCCCCAAGGAGAAGAACAGGTGAATCAGAGGAGAGTAGGAAGGTGAGCCATGATTCAAAGTGAGAATGACCGAAGGGGGATGAGTAGAGGTGGTGATAGATGACCACCACGTGGAAATGGAGTGGAGAAAAAAGCAGGACAGACAGTGTGAGCCTCGAAGGAATTTAAGAAAAGAGAGGGAGTAATAGGAAGGGTTCCGTAATGACAGATTAAGCGCGGAGTGTGGGAGAAAGAAAGGCCACCTGTAGCGATGCGCTCACCACAAAAAGGCGTGACCGTGAGGCCGAGGTGGGGATTTGATAAATGCCAACCCACAGCCACGAGGGCGCGTCTGGAGTGTAGATAGGTCGAGGTAGCCTGGGCGGGGTAGGAGAGGTCAGGATGGTCAGTGATACTTGCCGAGGTCTGGATTAGAGAGGTACGGATCATTGCAGGTACTTCTGCCAAGGTCGGGATTGGAGAGGTGCAGATCGTCGTGGGTAAGCCGGGGTCAGGAGCGGAGAGGTATGGATCGTCGTTGGTAAGCCGGGTAGGGGCAGAGACGTTAGGCAAGTATCAGAACAAGCAAGGTCAGAAAACACAGGACAAGACAGGCAAGGCTCGGACAGGAGGCAGTGAACAGAGCGCACATAAACAAGGGTTATGGTCAGCCAATGTGCCAGAGAGCAGGCTGAACATATAGAGGAAGAACAGACCAATGAGGAGGAAGAATACTTCCTAGTATGCATGACTGTGGTTGGCTGATGGAGACGTGTGCCGGTGCCGCGCATAGCGGGTGCGCGCTGCACGGCGATGATGTCACTGCACGACCGAAGCCTGGAGGCGGGACCAGCGGGAATGGCATTTAGTGCCGAGTGCGATCCGCGCACGCCCTTAGAAGGACCGCTGGCATTCGCTGGTCCGCCAGATGCGCTGCAGGAGGCATCAAAGGCAGGACGCCCGATTGCGTGTCTGGGTAAACTGGGAGCGCGTCGGAAAGGGCGCGGATGATGGATTCTTACCCCACCATAAGAGAGGGCAGCTTCCAGTGCAGTCAGACTGAGTGAGCCAAGTCTCAGTTATAGCAAAGAGGAGCAGAGTGAGAGAAAAGGAAGTCATGTACTGAGAGGAATTTGTTAGAAAGGAAGCGTGCATTTCAAAGGGGACAGGAGAGAGGTGAGGGAGGTTGACAGGAGATGGGTATGAGGTTTAGAGGGGTTTACTCCACAAGGGGGTCTATTTTGATCTGGTTTTGCTGATTGGCCAGCGAAGACGGCCAATTAGTTGAAACAGCAATTCCACTTGGTTAGAACAAAGTAGAACAAAGAAAAACCAGCCAAACAAATCTAAAATGAAATCATTAACAAGTGCACTGTAAAGAAAATAAAGTGCACTAAAAATTAAGGTTAGTACAAAATAATCTAAAGTGGGTGATACCGAGCAGAGCACCCCGCCTGACGCCCACTGGGAGGCAAACTCTGAAACCGTCCCAGTGGACTCGGCGTACTTGTACTCTGCCCGGATACGGGAGTGCACCAGCTCCCGGAACATGGCCAAGATGTTTGTTGGGAAGTTGAATGTGAGAGGCGAGGACTAGAGCATGTAGAAATAAGACAGGGACCAGGATTGGGAGAGATATCCCAAGAATGGAAAGAAAATGGATGTGTGAGGAGGATTTGTAGGGTGTGTTATAGAGCAGGGGGTATATAGCTGAGTGAAGTCAAAGGGCGCAGATAGGAAAGCAGTTCATGTGAACTGAGAAGTGGAGGAGGAAGGAGAGTTAGGGAAATATGAATGGAGTTAGAAACATAATAAGGCTTGTGAAAGTAAAGTGTAGTTTGAAAAAAAGTGAGGTTAGAGTGAATATAAATAGCAGAGGATGCATGACAGTGTTGCAAATTCAGTGTTGAGTTGCCTGAGGGCTGAGCACTGAAAATGTTAGAATAAGAGCAATGCCCAAAATATCAGAAATTCAATATATGAATAGTGGTGCTGCCGAGTGAAGGGCTCTGTGTATTGAGTCTGTGATAGAAAATGTCCTCCTTGCCAGCATAGTTCAATTCCAGAATCCAGGGCCAGTAGATGTAAAGTTGACAACTTATTTTTTTCACTTCTGTTGAACTCCCTGTTAAACTCCACTTAAAATGGGTTACTTTAAAGATAGGATGTTGTTTTCACCCTGCAGTGCAGCTTCCCCAGTGTCTCTAAATATGTAGGCCTAAGAAGTCACCTGATCCCACTTAAGTTCTGCCCAGAAAACGCAATTAACACATGAGAGGCACAGAAGACACATGTTATTTGTAATCAGACATTTGTCATACCTACAGTATGCTAGCTGTTGCATTTACTAATCAGGTCAGCACAGCAGATGTTTCACACAATCTGCCCCAAGAAAACAATTAAGTGCCTATGATGTACCCGCTACATCATAAGGGCACAATAAAGGATAAGGGCCTCATGCAGTAAGCAGCGATAAGCCACTTATCGCCAGCTTCTTGCCAAAAACGCCTACTGCGATTCAGTAAGCCCCGAGAAGCTGGTGATAAGAGCAAAAATCGACGATTTTTTTTTGCCAAAAAATAAAACAAAATAATTGGCAGACATGCGGCGATAAGCCACTTCTCGGCACTGATCGCCAGTTTTTCAAACACGCTCAATTCTATAAGCCCCGATCAGCTTATCGCAGCTGATCGCCACTTTAGAATTGCGATTTCTTCTCCCAATCGTCACGCCACAAAAAGTTGGCAAGAAGGTGGGGAGAACTTGCTCCTCTTTGCTATAACTGAGAAAATAAAATGCATGTTTCCTGCATCGGATTGATGTCGGAGGTCTACGGAGCTGATATCCCTTAATATCAGCACTAGAGACCCCCGGCAGGAATCCAATGCATGAAAAATGCATTTACAGGCAATGGTCCCCGTGGCTCCCCACAGCTGTGGGCCCCCGGTTCTTCCCTGCACATGTCCCTCGTGGGTCCTCAGGTGGTCCCTGTGGGCATCCGGGTGTCCTCGTGTGGTCCTCGTGGGTCCCCGCTGGCCCCCGCAAAACCAATCCTGTATTTTAAAAAAATAAAAAACATGGCCTACATTTAAATCAATACAGCTGAACCCCACCCCCAAAAAACATACACAGTAAAGTAATGGGCAAAAAAACTATTATCCAGATATGGATAATAGATTATTTGCCCATTATTAAACACAACATTAGCCATGCAGCATAAATAAAGTAACTAAAAAAAGTTCTACTTACCCCTGGCAATATGAAGGCCATCCTCATCAGCCTACTGCAGGTCCATGTCCTCCGATGAATACAGCAAGAATACATAGCAAAATATATTCTAATGTCCCCTAGCCCCTTAATCACCTAGTAATTAAGGGGTTAAACCACCCTGCCCCGCTACCCACACGGGAGGCCTAGCCACCCACCCTGGACCCACTATATCCACCTGTAACAGGGGAGTTATCCCTGTTCAGGAAATGTGCCTCTAATCCAGCAGTGTGGTGGTTAACTGCGGGTAGTCAATTATCCAACACCACCTGCCTGATTAGCTTCTTAGAAAAGCCTGTCTTTTGAGACAGGAAAGAAGATTGTTCCTGAGTTTCACAAGTTGTGAGACTGACCATGGGGACAGATGTCTTGAGCCTGCCAGAAGAAACAGCAGATCTGCTTGCAAGACATAGGGGAAAGCACCTCTAAACCTGAATGCTGACAGAACCTGAGAAAAGGCAGCAACACAGGAAAGAGAGAAGCCTTCCCCAGTACAGCTACCAGGAAGACAGATAAGACTTTCTTTTGGAACTGTTATGTATCTGTATATATGTTTATATTTTGGGGGTGGTGAATAGCTTAGCTAGCCAACCCAGTCAGAGAGGGCTGAGCTACATGTGTAGATAGTCTCCAAAGCGGAGATAGGTTTTTGTTTGGCTTATTTGCATATGTTTTGCTGTGTTAAGGAAATAGGCGCAATAAAAGCCTTATTTAATTTCACCTTATCAAGTCTCCCTTGCATACCGCTGCGCACATCCTCCTACATATGGTGTCAGAATCGGGATTGAGGTGGATCTTGAAGTTAAAAGGGGCCCTGAGATTGCCTGTGAAATTTTTTTTGTGCTTTTTGCCTACAAACAGCCTGAGCAACATAAACAAAGACTCATGCAGCAGAGACCAGAGTTAAAGGGATACACACCTAGGCAGGAAATCAACACTGCACTGAAACCCACAAAACCACAGATGGACCCTTTTCCCCGATTCCAAGAGGAGAGAGAGAGAGACTGTGCTGAAGCAGGTAAACCTTATTTGCCTATCACAAATAAAGTGTAATATGGTCATTGAAATAGGGATGTTTCTTTCCAGCTGTAGTCAGGGTTCAAGAAGTAACTTAGCCCTTAAAAGGGATAGGCGTTTGTTGTTTTCAAATGTTTCGCTGAAGCAGTGAATACAGATGGTGACACACGAGCGGTACTGATTCTGCAAGTAAAGGCTGCCACACCACATAGGACTACCAGTTGTGAATGGAGTATATGCAGAAAAGTGTGAAAATTGATGCAAGATTCTGCTGAAGCAGGGGAATTTTCAGTAAACAAGTGCTGAGGGTAAAATTGCCCTACTGGGGAAAAAGGAATTGCTGAGCTGTGTAAAATGTATCCCAAAGTGTGAAGAGTGAATGCCATAATACCCAAAGTTGAGACTGAACTCAAGCAGAAAACCACATTATTGGGCTGAAGCGGAGGGTATTGCATCTAGCAAGTAAATGGTGTAAAGCAAACAGAAGTTTTTACCTAGCAACTGCACATCCAGTATACCTAACGAGAGATTATACCTAGCAAGTAAATGGTGTAAAGCAAATAGAAGTTTTTACCTAGCAACTGCACATCCAGTATACCTAATGAGAGAGAATGCGTGCGCAGTACTGCTGATAGTGTAAAACTTACCCAAGAAAAATAAAAGTATACAGAGATGCCTGTGAGAGCTACGACCTCTACAAGCAAAATATGCCCACCTGTAGGACTACCACAATTGGGGGGTCTAGCAAATACAGTGGTAACGGCTGCAATATCGCCTCCTGAGGTCAGGAAGAAAATTACACCTGATAGTCCCAAAATGGAGGACAAGATGCGGCATTCCTGTAACGAACCCTACCCCACGGAAGAGTGGCCCTTCCAGTCCGATGAGGAGGAAGACATCTCTTACGGGGAACCCAAACCGAGTCACACCCACAAAACACCCCAAGAATGGTGGGGGTGCCTAAACTCGGTACAAACCAAAAAAACCGCTCCCTATGATGACGAATATGATCGGCAGGAGAAAGAGCGGGAGCAGCGGATCACCGAATATTTCCGTCATCTAATGCAGTTGCAAGAAAAGCCTGGCTATACAAAGAAGCCGCTGAAGTATCAAATAAAGAAGGAGACCCCAGTATTCCTGATCGGACGGAGTCATCCAAAACAAAAAGGCGGAAAAAGAAAAGCGGTTCTTCACTTACCGAGGAAGGAACAGACACGTCCGCAGATCCTGTGGAGAAAAAGGGGGACCGAGTTGCCCTGCAGCCTAGAGAAAATGGAGAATTCGTCCCGCGAATAATCGAATATCCAGAGGGCCCAAGGCAGAAGTCGTGTACCCCAAAGAAGTGTCTGTCCGGTGCCAACAGTGAGGAACCCTCAACCAACCATCCCAGGGAAGCGGAGCCGGAATCAGTGATTGACGATCCCTTGACTAGCCCTGAAGACGCCCTGAAAATTGCCAGGCTTGACTGTGATCTTCTCCGGGAACAATTGAAACTTGAGGGAGAAGATAATGCTGAGTTACAGAAGACGATGCTCGCAATGTACTCTGAATCTGGAACAGAATTGGACGATCTCAAGACTGAGCTAGATGCTGCAAACGCTACTATTTCCGCCATGGATGAAAAGCAGAGCCAATCTGATAAAATGATGGCTAAGCTGAAGCGGAAGTACTGTATGAGGAGGCACTGAAGCAGATGACAGTCTTTCAGCAAGAGGTTCACACTCTTCGTGTAGAGCTGAATGCCTCACAACAGGAGGTCAACAGTGTCCGGACAGAGGTGGACGTATCTCAGAAAGAGGGTCAGACACTCCGCAGAGCACTGGATGCCTCACATCATGAGACCAACAGCTGCCGCACAGACCTGGAAGTCTCCAGAAAGGAACTACACAGTCTCACTGACAAGCTGGATATTTCTAAAGAAACTATTGTCAATCTTGATACAGATCTCAAAGTCTCTCAGAAGGAGCTTCAGGCCCTCAACCTAGAGAAGGAAGTCTCACGCCAGGAGACTGTCATTCTCAAAGCAGATGTGCATTAATGGGAGGAGGACTGCAAGGAGGCCCTGAATATTACAGAGACTGAAAAAGGAGAAAATTTAAGATTAAAAAGAGAGAACTAAAAACTGGAAGAAGAAAATTCTCATTTGACAAACTACGTCAAGGAAAAGAATGAAAAGCTGCACGAGCTTAAAGAAATAAATAGACTTTTGGAAGGTGAGAAGTTTGAAGCAGAGCACCGACTGCAGAACCAACTGCAAGGTCTGCGTACGCACCTCCAGATGGCCGAGGAGAAGCAGCAAACTCTGCAGGAAGACAATCTGCAGGCTGTTAAAGAAATACAGGTGCTGCAGGAACGTCTGATTACCCAGTATGTCCCCGCAAAGCAGCATGAGAAACTGAAGGCTACCCTGAGCCTCACCAAAGCATCGCTAGAGGCCAAGCTTAGAACCCAGGTGACTCGGCACAAAAGGGAGCACAAGAAGGTCCAGAAACTGAGACAAGTAACTGTGGCCCGAGCAAAGAAATTCATAGTGCTTCACAATGCAGTGAAAATGTGGAAGCAAGCTCAGAGAAAACAAAGTGTGCAGATAAATTCCATGAGAAGAGAATTGCAAGACGCACTCAAAAACAGGGATCTCTCGCGGATGAGATTACAGTTCTACAAGGACAAGTATTGACCCTGACTAAGCGTCAGCATCCCACAGCCACAAAAACCCATGAAGACAAGGGTACAGTGAGAGCTGGGAATACCGCTCGTCTGAAAAACAAGGTTCAAAATTTGAACCACCTAAACAAGCACTAGCAAAACCTTCAGCCACCCAACAGGCAACAAAAGAAGGTACACGTGCTGAATCAAAACCAGAAGAATCCTTAGCTGATGAAGCTGAAAAGATGGGACATTCTGTGGAAGTGGATATGGATTTTAAACTTAATCCCAAAGAGGCTGAACTAGCAACTCCATTAAGTGGGAAAAGTGCAGAGAGACAGCTTCAAGAGCGGAAAACTCAAAGGGCTGTTTTGAAACGCTCTGCAACTGCTGCCATACAGTCTGCCTACAATAAAATGAGCACCCGACGCAAGGGAAATCTCATGAACACGCATGTAGCAAAAAGACTATACTTAGAAAAAGTCCTCCTCGAGCGACTGAAGAGTGCTGATCTCAAGCACCTTCGGGAGGAGACACGAATGAACTGGAGAAAGGGCTCTGATCCCAGTGGGACTGAGGGTTCTCTTCCTCCATCCACTCTCATTCAAGTCATATAGATATCTAGAATGAGAGTGGAAGGATGGGCTTTGTCCGTGGCAAGCCCGAGCTTACCACAAACAGGGGAGGTATGTAACAGGGGAGTTATCCCTGTTCAGGAAATGTGCCTCTAATCCAGCAGTGTGGTGGTTAACTGCTGGTAGTCAATTATCCAACACCACCTGCCTGATGAGCTTCTTAGAAAAGCCTGTCTTTTGAGACAGGAAAGAAGATTGTTCCTGAGTCTCACAAGTTGTGAGACTGACTATGGGGACAGATGTCTTGAGCCTGCCAGAAGAAATAGCACAGCTGCTTGCAAGACACATTGGAAAGCACCTCTAAACCTGAATGCTGACAGAACCTGAGAAAAGGCAGCAACCCACGAAAGAGAGAAGCCTTCCCCACTACAGCTACCAGAGAGACAGATAAGACTTTCTTTTGGAACTGTTATGTATCTGTATATATGTTTATATTTTGGGGCTGGTGAATAGCTTAGCTAACAACCCAGTCAGAGTGGGCTGAGCTACATGTGTAGATAGTCTCCAAAGCGGAGATAGGTTTTTGATTGGCTTATTTGCATATGTTTTGCTGTGTTAAGGAAACAAGCGCAAGAAAAGCCTTATTTAATTTCACCTTATCAAGTCTCCCTTGCATACCTCTGCGCACGTCCTCCTACACCACCCTTCACCCATTCATTGGTACAATTGGTAAATCATGCTCATATAATATGGGCATGATTTCCCACTATAGCAAGAAATGGTGAATGAATAAAAAAACAGGCCAAATAAAACACATACTGTAACATTGCCAAATAAAACACAGCACATAGCCAACTAAATACATAACAAATGGCAATAAAACAATTGAATGGCACAGTATAATATGAGCATGATTTAACACTATGCCAGTCAATGATCGACTTTAAAAAAACAAATCATCTCGTATGCATTCCAAACAATCACATAATAAAAAAAATTAAGAAGTAAATACAACAAAATTAATACCAAGCAATTAATCTAATCCAAAATAAAGTCCAGAAAAAACAATTAAAACAGCAAAACAAAACCATGAATAAATAAAATAAATATCCAAGTGTAGCCGGGATTCCCTTGCGCGCATGTGTTGTGTTGCAGCAGAGCAGGGAATGCTCCAGTTATCGGAGGTTCCGTGTTAAGAGGGCGCCGCCATGTTGGGAGTTGGCACAGGTGCAGAAGGTGTGGAGGAGGAAGTCGCGCATGCGCGGGTATGGCAGCAGAAGCCCGCGAAGGAGGAACAGCTCTCTTTGGGTGGAGTAGGGGGAACTACGAGTCCCAACAGCCCCGCGGGGTCATGTGATGCTAGGGGACCAATCGGGTGACAGGAAGGGAGAAAGGAAGGTAGGTATAGGGTCAGAGGGCGTGCACGTTGGTCAGAGCGAGTGGGAGGAGGAAGGATACAGAGCTCCAGGTGTAGGGAGGCCATCAGCCCCTACCTAGGCCCTATACCCCAGGCCCAGTTAGGCCCTGAGCCCCTGTAGTGTGCAGCAGAGATAGGGACTGGCCCGAGATAGGTTCCGGTTACCTTATTGTGCTGCTCAGTGATCGCGTGAGAGACAGTGTGTATTCGGCAGGAGGTCTGGGCTCAGACCCCGCTGTTGTTGCTACCGTCCGTCTGCGTGGGATTGCCCCAGACGCCTATTTCTGGAGTCACCTCGCATCTGACCCTTTGTGAAGATCCGTGGCAGGCCTGGGCACTGGAGTGCCTGGCAGGTAATCAACAAGTGCACCAACTATCTCATCACTCATACAAGACATAGTGGCTGCGCAGTCATCCATACATATTCTTTACCTCACTGGAGGGTGGGGGCATAAGGTGTTGGGAGATTTGGACACAGGGTGGGATCACCCGGTGGAGGAGGGGAATAGCATCCTGCGAGACGCAATAGGTAGTGTCCCTCTAGGGAGGGACACCTGTATATATATATATATATGCTCTTGACAACAAGTAAAGTCATTCGGTTGTTTATATGCTGTGTGTGTGTGTATTGTTATACATATTGTCCTGCGAGGAACCACTCCCCCTCTGGTGGGAGCCATCGCAGGTGGAAGCGCTGCACCAAGTATCAGGTATTATCTATTATTTCACGTGCCCCAGGTTCTCCGTGGCGCAAGCTTAGGCCCTGTGAGCCTACAGGTTATACAGCATATGGTAGCAGTCTGTGTTCACTAGGAAACAGGGCTACATTTGGAGGCGCTGCTGAGAGCTTAGACCTGGGGTTCCCCCAATACACACATACACCACCATGGCCCTCCCCTCGCGCCAGAGAGTGTGCGAGTGGGCGCAGCAAATGCAAACGCCCGCCGCGTGGTGGCCGTGACCAAAGTACCTATGGCTTTACCACTAGAGACATTGCAAACGACCTTACGACAACTACCTGGTTTTGCCAAAGCTCGCCTGGTAGATGTCCTCATAGACAAAGACGCTAAGTGGAACACATTGCTAGTTATTGCCGGCGAGATCAGGTGGTTCTTGAGCCCGCCGTCCCTCAATACCTGCAGCTTCCCAACTCCCCACCCGGTGGAAGTCCCTTTGTCTACCCACTCAGAGACCCCCCCCTGGAGGAAACGGGTGACGGCTGCCAAACCTTCACCTCCGCGCCCTACCCGGCTAGTGAAGCGGGTAGTTGTCGGTCAGGATTTAGCTATCAAGGGTCTAGTATATCAGAAGAGGCTGAGTCGTGTAGTGAAATGTTGTAAATGACCAATCGGGTGACAGGAAGGGAGGTATAGGGTCAGAGGGCGCGCACGTTGGTCAGAGCGAGCGGGAGGAGGAAGGAGACGGAGCTCCAGGTGTAGGGAGGCCATCAGCCCCTACCTAGGCCCTATACCCCCGGCCCAGTTAGGCCCAGAGCTTCTGTAAATTGTAATCCATTTTCGTCACTTTCGGGCTCTTCTTGGGTCTTCATCTGTATCTATATTAACCGCTAAGATAATGAAGGGGTTAAGTCCACCCGCAACCTCCCCCCCCCCCGCAAGGCCTAAACACCCACCAGGGACTAAATACCACATTCACCCACCCCAGCTATCCACAATAAGCCTGGCACGGGTGTTTAACCCCTTCATTGCCTTGCTGATATCCACTAAGGTAATGAAGCTGCTTTATTGTCATTTTTATTAATAGTGTGTGGGAGCAGGGGGTCTACGGTGCTGAACCGCTTTGATTTCAGCCTCGGGGACCTCCTGCTTCCTGTGTTACAGGCCATGGTATTTTAATCACCCGGTTACATCACACGGACCCTTTAAAAATGGCGGCAGTACCCGATGCCCCGTGCCAGGGCCTGTAACTCGGGAATCAGGGGGTCCCTGAGCTGAACCGCTTTGATTTCAGCCTCAGGGACCCCCTGATTCCCGAGTTATAGGCCCTGGTATTTAAATCTCTGGTTATTTCATGTGGACGCTTTAAAAATGGTGGCGGTACTGGCACCCGATGCCCCATACCAGGGCCTGTAACTATCAGGTGCCGGTACCGCCGCCATTTTTAAAGCATCTGTGTGAAATAACATGGGGATTAAAATACCAGACCAGGGCCTGTAACTCGGGAAGCAAGGGGCCCCCGAGGCTGAAATCAAAGCGGTCCAGCTAAGGAGACTCCCTGCTCCCGCACACTATTAATACAAATTACAATAAAGCAACTTCATTACAATAGCAGATAGCCGCTATTTTAATGAATTTTTAAATGGTTTAAATTTGTGTTTTAATACTAGTATAGCTGAGCAGGTGGTTTCCGGAGCAGAACCGCATTGATTTGAGGTCCGGGGACCCCCTGCTTCCAGAGATACAGGCCCCGTGATGGGGTGCCGGTTTCTCCTATGCATTTAAATGTCCCGTGTCACGTGACCGTGGGAATCCAAAGCATAGGAGACACCGGCACCCCATAAAGGGGCCTGTATCTCAGGAAGCAGGGGGTCCCCGGACCTGATATCAATGCGGTTCTCCTCCGGAGACCCCCTGCTCATCTACACTATTATTAAAATTGTAATGAAAAAATAAAAAATTCCCAGCTAAATTTGCGCAGAGAGGCGGCTCTCTCTCTGCAGCAGATAGAACTCGCCGGGTAAGGCCTTTTCGGAGGGCCGATCCTATCGCCGCCGGCTACTCGCCATTTCTGCGAATGTTGCTATCACTGGTATTCGGGACTTTCTGCATACCGTGATAGCAACGCTGCCAAAAACGTCGATTTAAAAATCATGGCGATTTTTTTTCCGGCCTTTACTGCATGAGTCTCTAAATGGGCAATCCATACTAGAACCTAAGATAATAAGATGCTGCTCAGTGCTTAAAAAGAGATTAGCTGCATTCAAATGAATGGGACTAAAATGTTCTCCAGCATGAGGAAGAGGATTCACAGTACAGCTCAACCCCCTTATAACGCTATGCTTGGGGTCCAAAGAATCACATCGCGTTATAAGCGGATCGCGTTAGAAATAATGTGCAATTGTATGCATTGTACAATAAAGTATTTAAGATACCAATAATCGTGTTGTAAAGTCTTCATGTATAGGAAAATTGGGAGCCACGCTTGCATCGCGTTATAAGCGGATTCGCGTTGTAACGGATCGCGTTATAACGGAGTTGAGCTGTATATTGAATAATAAGCCCAAGGGAGAGGGAACATAGCATGCAGAGACAAAATTTAAATGCAGAGTAACTAAACTAAAGTAACTCCAAGTAATCTCAGTTTACACTGTTTCCAATTACTTCCGAGGCAATTCTAAAAAAAATGATTCAAAACCATTTATATTTGTCTGATTTCATTACAAAACACTTCAGTCAACTGGGATAATTTAATGTTTTAAACACATCACTGTGCTTAGCTAATGTTGGTTCTACGTAGGGCTGCGTATTTGCAGTAAAACTATAAAGTAGGAAAACGTTGTCACAGGAGTCCAGGACTTTTAACACTTATTTATATTTGTACTGGGATCATTCACTAGGCAAAACAAGGTAGTAAGAACAAAATGCAGTTTATTCGGGTAAACCCGTGTACAACACAACTAATTACACAAAATACAGACAAAATCACACTTACTGTGGGTGAAATCTAGGTTCAAATAGGTTACGGGTGCCTGCTTCGGTAGGCTTACCCTGACCGGAATATACACCAGGGCTTCCTGGTCCTCTTTGTGGCTTCAGTTCCTAGCCCCGACCGCTACGTTCAATTCAAGGAACTTGGTCCTGACGCCTGACTTAGTCTCTTCATGGCAGACATTACTAGCTTCAAAACGATGCCGGTGTAACAGATCGGGGGAGTCGCAGTTCCCAGCGTGTCCCCGTCACCCCTGCTTCCACAGTGCCTAGTTCCTCCGCTCCCTTACATCCCCAAACTATACCTTCCTCCCTCAGCCGTTCCTCCACGGCTCGATCCTCACGCCCAGGCTCACACTCTGCGCACGCGCGCGGTTCCCTCACCAAGCGCGCGCATTCACGATCGCGGGTTCCCTATCGTGGCTCACGCACTCCTCGGCATTCATCTCTCATCCCTGTCCGTTCCCTACCTGGTTCCTCCGTTCCTCCTTCCCCTCTGTCTTCTCTCCCATGCGCCTCCTCCGCTGGTTTTCCCCCACGCTCTGGTGCACGTGCGGTGCGCGCGCATAGCAGGGTTACAGAGGGCGTGCGCTCTAGTTACTTACCACCCCCATGCTCTAGCTCCGCCCCCCGTTGGTTGTAGGCTATATCTCTTGATTACCTCCCTGTTTCCTCCCCTGCTCTCACTGACCTATGCCTGCAAGTACCCACTCAAACCTATGCCCCTCCCTGCATCCCTATTGGCCCTCCTTCCCATATAACCCCACTCTGTCCTCTCAGTCCTTGCTCTGCATAGCTTTCCTGTAGCTCCTGTGTGTGCAGTGTCTATGCCTAGCTCCCTTGTCTGTTTCAGCCCTGGTTCCTGTCCCTGCCCCTGTTTGGATTCCTTTGGCTTGAACTTGAACTCTGCTTTGGACCTTGACTGCGCTGCTCTCTCCTGCCATTGAACCCTGGCTTTCGGACATCACTACGCTGCTCTTTCCAACCCCTGAACTCTGGCACTTGGACAATACCCTCTGACCTCTGGCACACCGGACTCAGCAAGTATTACGTTAACCCTTACTCACCAGGCCCGGCAACGCTACTACCACACTCCGGGCACGCCCTCACTGCTGTGAGTGCGTGTTATACCCTTACCCACCTCAGTACTGGGGACTGGCCAGGTCTGCGGGCATACAGGCGTTACAGCCGGTTGCTTTGCTATTCGTGACAGAGCAACTTTGAAAAGCTCGCCTAGCTTTATCGACATGTCACTAGATGGTCTGGTTCTCTGAATCGGCATCCTCCTTACATATCTTCCACTGTTCTATGTTCAGCATGGAGGAAGGAGGAGTGACCAATCAGAGCATGGGAATTCCCTCCCACTATCCAATAGAAATAGGGGCTGGTCCTTTAGCTGACTCAGAGGAAGTGGCGTGCCAAGCCGGCACGGGATGCCCCATGGTCGGGACATATGAATTGGCCAATGGGAAACACACCGACATTCTGCTGCTTCCCCCAGTCAACCCATTGCCAACTACTGGACAGGCTCCACTGGGTCTGGCAGACCAGAGTGTCCTCCCCACAGGGGGTCGTTGTTCTCCAGACAGAGTACTCCACCCTGCCCTGGCCACTTAACACCCGACACCTCTCAACATCCCGTCTCCTCTTTGAACTTCGATGTCTATCCAGACTTCCCCGCACCTATATGGATGCCCGGGCTGACTGAAAAGACATTTATAGTAAATGCACAACTATAATAAAACATACTTTAATACATATGATACTTGGGGAGACCCATAGCTGTAAGGGACATAGGACTGGGTTATCGTGGCTCGAAAAACAGGAGTCTGGGGGTCACTGCGCAGCCCCGGTGTAATTCAACCCGCGTACCAGCAAATCATGCCTGCACGCCGGGGAGAATTAGGGGGCTACCGGTATCTTTGGCCCTCGAACTCCTGCAAAAAAACAACTGCATTTCGACCCAAATATCCTACCTAAACTTACACACAGAAAGTTTCATGAGTCTGGGGCAAAGGGAACATGAAAAGTGGAAAAGCAGGGGACACTTTAAACTTTTGCATGTTATGTTACCTGGCCTCTGGCTTATGTAGCTGCCAGGGACACATGGTTCTCAGGGGTAACCAGATGGGCCTAACCTTTATTGTATAGCCTGGTTATCCCCTTATGCCACACATCCCCCTCAAGACAAAGGCTCTGGGGCAGCCACCTCGTCCGGTGGCTCCGCATGCCTGGAAGCTCTGGAGGTTCATTGGTCACTGGGAATGTCCTGTCGGGAGAGTCCATCAGCATTGCAATGCTCACTGCCCTTCTTGTGCTGAATAGTACAGTCAAATTCTTATAGGGCAATTCTCCAGCAAAGCAACTTTCTGTTCTGCCCCGACACCCTCTGTAACCAACTGATGGGATTGTGGTCAGTGATCATGGTGAAAGCTCTATTGTACAGATACAGTAGTGCTGAAGTTTTTTCAGTGCCCACACAATGGCCAGGCCCTCTTTCTCAATTGTGGCATAAGCCACCTCCCGAGGCAACAGCTTACGACTCATGTGGACGATTGGGTGTTCTCCCTCATCCTCGCCTAGCTGGATCAGTGCAGCACCGATACCGTAGTCTGAGGCATCGGTCTGTACCATGAATCGCTTGCTGTAATCGGGTGCTGCCAGGATGGGAGCACTAGCCAGGGCAGATTTCAGAGCCTGGAATGCCTCCTCACAAGCGGGAGACCAGGCAACAAGAACCGAGAGTTTCTTATGGGTCAATTCAGTCAGGGTTTTGGCCAGGGTGCTGTACTGGGGAACAAACTTCCTATAGTAGCCAGTGGTGCCTAAGAAAGCCATAACTTGCTTCTTTGTTCGGGGCACTGGCCACTTGATAATTGCCTCTACCGTCCCCAGCTCCAGCTGGAGATGCCACATACCACTCTATGCCCTAAGTACAGTACCTCTGCCATCCCGACTAGACACTTAGAAGGTTTGAGTGTCAGCCCTGCTTCCCTGATCCTCTTCAGCACCGCTGCTACATGTACTAGCTGTGATTCCCAGGTATTGCTAAACACAGCTACTGTATGTCATCTAGGTATGCCGTTGCAAAACTTTGCATCCCTTCCAGTAACCTATTGACCAGGCGTTGAAAGGTAGCCGGGGCATTCTTCATCCCAAATGGCATAATTAAAAATTCATATAAGTCAGTCAGAGTGATGAAAGCTGACTTCTCCTGCACCTCCTGGGTCAGAGGTATTTGTCAGTACCCCCTGGACAAATCCATGGTAGTCAGATACCTTGCCCCCGCGAGCTCATCTAAAAGCTCGTCCATTCGGGGCATGGGATAGGTATCCGACACAGTCTAAGCGTTGAGCTGCCAGTAGTCCACACAGAACCTAGTGGTCCCATCCTTCTTAGGTATCAGGACTACCAGTAAAGCCCAAGGACTCTGAGATGGTACAATTACCCATAGGGTTAGCATCTCTTCTACCTCCTCCTCTATGCTCCTCTTCACCTCTGCTGATACCCGATAGGCATTCTTATGCAGAGGTCTCTGATCCCCGGTGTGGACTGGGTGATCAGTAATATGGGTCCTGCCTGGCTTATCCATGAACAGGACCTTGTACTGCCCTAGCATAGCCCATGCCTCCAACCGCTTGGATCTATCTCTATCTGCACCACTGTGCCTCCTTTCCTAGCCTCCCCTAGGAGATTTTGCAGAGCTTGGCTCACCGAGTACCCCATCGGTGGGCTACAGATAGCTAGCACTGATAGCTCACTGGGGAAATATGTGTGACGATAGCTTATGACAGGTTGTAATTTACACCAAATAACTGGGTTTGAACTGAACGAGGCTTAGATATAATAAAGTATATTTATTCCTTTGGATAGGTGAACACACAATATAGTACAGTAACAAGACAAGAAGTACACTTACTTTGGGGATGGGGGATGAGAAGTATGTTGCATAGCAATTCTCTCGCAATCAGGTAACAATTCAGATGATATCAGAAGACAATGGATAAAGGGTGGACAACAGTTTATAAACCTTTTGTAACCCTATCCTTAACATTAAGTACAGGTGATTGGTCTTCAATTACCTCTAGCCATTCATTAACGTAGGAACGCATTTTGATACATGCCCCCCAGCTAGTTGGCACATGCGCATTAGAACTCTGGGGTCTCATTTCTGTAGCCCCTCATCTGCATCAGGAATGCCAGCTAGTCTACCAAATTGGATTTCTGGCAGGATATTCTTTGTTGTAAGGTGTTAAATGGGACACTTAAAGACTGCTCTGGTTTGAGCCGTCTCTGCCCTGAGGGAAACAGTGAGGGTGACAAAATCCTTTGAACAATACTTAAGTCCTAGACATTGGGTCGCCTCTCTGGCCATATGCTACCCTGGTATGCAAAGGAATTTCCTCTGGGTTTTATCCCTGCTTTGGGACACAGTATTAAAGATAAAACACAAACATGTTAAAATATCCGGTTCCGTTGGGTCCAGCGGGTCCAAACTTCCCTGTTCTCAATGCCGGAACTGGGACACCCTATGGTCCAATTTGCGACTTGCTACGACCTTCGGAACCAGAGTTACACAAACACACCTTAAACCGTTTCCTATTTTAATACAAACAACTCCGCTGTAAATTAAATCACGTTTTTTCACTAAATCCCCATTGAAAACAACGGGCTCCGCCGCAATAGACTTTCAATGGCAAAACGCCGCCGTTGGCGGCTATGGAAATCCGCCGCCATAGACTTTCAACGGGGCGAGGCCGCCGTTGAAGTCAATGGGGGTTTTCCGTCATAGCCGGTCAATGGAGATTGGCCGCCATTGGAGTCTATGGGAAAAGTCCCGAACTTTCAAGGGGGTCCACACTCCGTCGGGTTGGTCCAAGAGGGTCAAGGATGGTTCTGCAGCGATGCTGGAGCAGTGAGTACAGGTACCCCAAACCCTGATCCTCTGGACCCTCCGGAACCGGAGCTATGGATTCCTAAATTTCTGCTTTTTTCACTTAGCCGTTTTCTTGAGCTGTTTCTGCCGCCGCCATTGGAACCTATGGCGCGACCCGCTCTTCTCGGTTCGACCCTTATCGGGGGTCCAGGATACGGGGACACGGTTGTGGTCGAGTGGGGGGAGGTCTAGTAACTAGGGGCAAAAAGAATTTTATTTCTAGGTGCTCTAGAACTGTTTATTCCCACGCCACTTGTCGTTGAACTTGACTACTAAGTGATCAAAGCTCTCTTTTAGAAAAAGTATCCGCTTTGCGGTTTTGCGGTTTGGACGGCAGCCAACTCGTTCCTGGAAAGCTCCTTCGAGGAATCTCCATTGAAATCAATGGGCCCATTGACTTAAAATGGGAAACCGCCGCTCCTCCTCTCGGACGCCATCTGCTGGTCTTCACAGGAAACAGGACCAAAACAGCAAGATTCGCAATTTGAATGCATTGAGCCCTAATGGCGGCCTATGGGACCCTGCAAAATGGTGCCTGAAAAGGCGGTAAAATTACACAAAGGGCTATAATCACTCAAGAACTATTAACCCTTGTACTCCCAGATGGATTCTAGTGTGTGTGTGATGCAAACACTGATTAAACCAGATGTTACAATAAAGCATGGGAACAGGGGAATATACATTTTCATGTCATAACAAGGTTTAAATCACATTTCTGGACCTCAGCCCAGTTAACCCCTTGTCTCCCTGGTGAGGTCAGGGGATGGCCAAATGGGGTGCAACCCCTTTAATCCCGGGCCACCCCCTTTCTCCCTCTACAATATGCTTTTAACATATTTATGTGATAGGTTCTATGTCTCCCTGTCTCCTCATCTAAATGCAAAACATAGTTGCACTCGTTCATCCGCAGGAGTACCGTATATGGCCAGCCCAGGCAGCCATGAGTTAGTTCTGCCAAGTGGGCTTCAGAACAAGCACTTGCTGCCCAGGGATAAACTCTCTGCTCCTGGCATTTTTATCATATCAAAGCTTCTGCTTGGTCTGAGCATCCTTCAGGTTAGCCTTTGCTAACCCCATGAGCCTTTCCAACCAGTCCCTGATCTCTACTACACACTGTAGCACAAAAGCATCAGTATCAGTAGTCTCCCCTTCCCACCCCTCATGGAATAGGTCAGCGATCCCCGGACCCTGCGACCATACAGAAGCACAAAGGGTGAGAACCCGTGGACTCTTGCGTTACCTCTCGGTATGCAAACAGCAAATGCTGTAAATAAGCCTCCCAGTCTCCCTGTTAAGCTTCTACAAAAGCAGAGGGCTGTCACCCCGCACGTAGCCCAGAGACACTGGAGCAATTCAGACATGAATTGCGCCTCTTGATAGGTTACAAACTCACTATGGTACCCTACTCTAGTAAAAATCCCTATCAATGCCTCTGCTATTTTTCTAGTTGCAATGGAGGAAAGTGCCACAGCGTCAGGGTACCTGGTTGCAAAATCAACCACCGTAAGGATGTAGTGCTTCCCCGTCCAGCTAGGAACCATAAGAGGTCTGACTTTGTCTACCGCTACCCTCTGGAAAGGATCACTAAGCACCGGTAATGGGTTCCGGGGTCCTTCACATGGTCACCCGACTTGCCTACTCGCTGGCAGGCATCACAGGTGCAGAAAAAATCTGCCACTGCCATGGATGCCCCCGGCCAGAAGAAACGCTGCAATAGCCGGGTTCTAGTGCGGGTGACCCCCGGATGCCCCGCTAGTGGGATGGAGTTGGCTACCTGTAATAACTGCTGCCTATGCTTCCTGGGTACCACTAGCTGTCTCCTCCCTGTCCATACTCTGTCTGGAGCACCAGGGGCATGTTCCTTGTACAGGTGCCAGAGATACCGATCCGACACACTCTCAGAGACAGACTCCGAAGCCTGAAATCTCATGCCCTCTAAGCTGGGATCGGACCGCACTGCTTCTCTGAACTGTGCCCCTAGCTCCAGCCACTCATCCACAGTCAGTAAGTCAGGGGATGTGGAAACTGGTACATCGGAAGGGAGGTCAGGAAATAGTATATACAGGCATACCCCGCATTAACGTACGCAATGGGACCGGAGCATGTATGTAAAGCGAAAATGTACTTAAAGTGAAGCACTACCTTTTCCCACTTATCGATGCATGTACTGTACTGCAATCGTTATATACGTGCATAACTGATGTAAATAACGCATTTGTAACAGGCTCTATAGTCTCCCTGCTTGCGCACAGCTTCGGTACAGTTAGGGAGCCGGTATTGCTGTTCAGGACGTGATGACAGGCGCATGCGTGAGCTGCCGTTTGCCTATTGGGCGATATGTACTTACTCGCGAATGTACTTAAAGTGAGTGTACTTAAAGCGGGGTATGCCTGTACTCAGTCTGGCTTACCTGCCCGGTCTCCGAAAGGACCTCAGGAATCGGTGGTCCCAAGTGCATGGGGACGGTGATCTCTTCATTGGGCAGGGGTACCAAAGGCTCCCCTATCTGGGCAAGTGCCCAGGTTTGGCTCCTTGTGACCGCAGTCACAGGAGCATCTTCCTCCGCAAAAGAACATATGAGGTGTCCCAGGTCGTTACAGAGTAGCACCTTGGAATCTAATCCTAGCAAGACACCCATAACTCTCTATAAGGAACCGGGGGGCACGTTCCGCGCGGGTGCCCCCTCCTCACTCCCCGCTGCCTTGGCTTCCCGTCCTCCTCCGGCGCGCATGGCTGCACCCGCCATTGCCTCCGCCTCGTCCCTGGGTCACGCGCGCCAGCCCTTCGGCATTACAGGACGCGCGCGGAACCGCGCATCATATGCGCTCTCTCCCACACTCAGCTCCGCCCACGGCTACCACGGGATGATGCACCATGCTCCTGTGCGGCACCCCTGGCTCTGATCCTCCCCCTGTCTTGCTCCTAACCCAGGCCTCCCTAGAGATGCACCTACGCTCCTCCCTTTCCCCTATTGGTGCCTGTTGGTTATTTAGCTCTTGCCTCCATGGTCAGTCAGTGCTCAGCATAATCCTCTGTAGCCTAGTGCTGTCTGGTCTTGTGCTTGGCTCTTGCTCTTGTATTTCAGTTACCACGTTCCTGACCTGGCCTGTCTGCGTACCTTCTCTGGATCTCGACTTTTGGCTTACGGACTCGACCACGCTTACCTCTCTTATCCTTGGACTCGGCAAACAGACTTCACTATGTGGCTCTCTCTAGTCCCAGACCTTTGGCTTACGGACTCGACTACGCTGCCTTCTATAACCCAGGATCGGCAAGTACCTGACTAACCCTTCTCTTCAGCCCAAGACCCGGCTACGCGCAATTCCACACTCCGGGCACGTCCCCGCTGCTGTGGGTGTGTGGTGTTTCCCCTTCCCACCTCAGTACCGGGGTCTTGTCAGGTTTGCGGGCAACACGAATATTACAATATGCTGAGCCCAACAAACCCTGACCCCCCTGAGGTGGCCCAAGCCCGGTCTTCAATTTCTGAGCATTTTTCATTTTTGGAGAATCAGATCGCCTCATTAACCCAACAAGTGTCTACCTTGTCTTTGCAACAGCCCCAGGCCAGCGTTATCAGACCCTCTACCTTTCCTCCCATCGCCCTGGAGGGTGCTGCTGCACTGAAACCACGGATTCCAACGCCAAACAGGTATGCCGGAGACCCGTTCGCTTGCCGGGGATTTCTTAACCAGTGCGACATCCAATTTTAAATCCCTCTCGCTTTCAGTCTGACCGTGCCAAGGTTGCTAATATTTTTGCCCTTTTAACTGGAGATGCTTTTGCCTGGGCCTCGCCCATCTGGGAATTAAGGCCCGAACTCACTCATGACTTTGCTAATTTCAAAAGGGAGTTTCGTCAAGTCTTTAATACCCCTGGTCGAAGGAACACGGCCGCGTCTTCTTTGTTCCATATTTCGCAGGGTCGGAGGTCCTTGGCACGGTACGCACTGGAATTCCGGACTATATCGGCGGAGACAGATTGGGCACTCTCTGCGCCGCCTTCTGGCAGGGTTTATCAGGATCATTGAAGGACGAGTTAGCATCCCAAGAGAGGCCATCAGCTTTGGAGGACTTATAGATTGGACCGACAAAATACCCATCCAATAGACTCCCTACCATCAAGGGTCTCGGATGCCCCCAGTAGCAGTACTTGCCGGCCTAGACACTACCACTCCTGGGGAGACTTCTCTGCCCACAGTCTATACAGAATTCCTGGCCGTTTTCAACAAAACACACTCCGAAGTACTCCCTCCCCACCGTCCTTTTGACTGCCCTATCGATTTGGTGCCGGGGCTGTCGTTCCCAAGGCCAGGTCTTACCCCTTATCCTTGCCTGAGACGAAAGCCATGGCAGAGTACATCGAAGAGAACCTCAAGAAGGGTTTCATAAGGAATTCTATCTCTCCGGCTGGAGACGGTTTCTTTTTTGTGAAAAAGAAGGATGGGACACTTCGCCCTTGTATCGATTACCGGGGGCTCATCAAGGTCACTATAAAAAATTGCTACCCCCAACCCTTGATCTCTGAACTCTTCGATAGACTGCAAGGTGCTACTATTTTTTCTAAGCTCAATCTGATTGGAGCGTACAACTTGATTCGCATCCGTGAAAGAGATGAGTGAAAAACCGTGTTCAATACGCGCAGCAGCCACCATGAATATCTGGTAATGCCGTTTGGACTATGTAATGCTCCTGCTGTCTTCCAGGACTTTATGAACGAAATTTTTTGCGATGTTTTGAATTATTTTGTAATCGTATACCTGGACGACATCCTCATTTTTTCTAAAACTCTGGATGAACACATCCAGCATACTCAGCTTGTTCTTTCACGTTTGCGCAAGAATCAACTCTACGCTAAGATGGAGAAATGTCTGTTCCACCAGTCATCTACCGCGTTCTTAGGCTATATCATTTCTGACAAAGGCTTCACTATGGATCCGGAGAAACTCAAGTCTGTCCTGGAATGGCCACAACCCAAATCCTTAAAAGCAATCCAGCGATTTCTCGGTTTCGCTATGACAGGAAGTTTATTCGCAATTTCCCTGCCACGGTGGCAACGATTACCGCTCTCACCAAGAAAGGGGCCGATCCTTCTTCCTGGCCTCCTGAATCTAGCCTAGCGTTCGAATCCCTTAAAAAAGCATTTGTTTCTGCTCCCATCTTACGGCATCCGGATCCTACCCTAACTTTCACATTAGAAGTCGATGCCTCCGATATCGGAGCAGGCGCTATTCTCTCTCAAAGAGTCACTCCCCAAGATAAACTTCACCCTTGCGGTTTTTTTTCTAAAAAATTCTCTCCAGCTGAGAGGAAGAGGAACTATGATGTCGGTAATAGGGAACTGTTAGCCATAAAACCCATCTCGATCCTCACGGACCACAAGAATTTGTTATATATTGAAGGTGACCACCGTTTCGGCTCCCGCTAGGCCCACTGGGCTCTCTTCTTTCCAGATTCCATTATACCATCTCATACATTCCGGGTACCAAGAACGTGAAGGCAGATGCGTTGTCTCGTCAGTTTGCCACAGAAGAGAAGTCCGAGGAGATCTTTGAAAGCATTCTACCCCCAAATACATCTCAGCCAACTCATTTGACGTTCTAGATAACATTCTGGAGGCTCAGTCACACATTCCCGAAGGCCTGCAGGTGCCAGATGGACGTCTATATGCCGACCCACAATTCCGCCACAAAATCCTTGAGTGGGGTCACTCTTCCAGATCGGCGGGTCACCCGGCATGAAGAGGACTGCGGATTTAATCAGGCGGGCTTTCTGGTGGCCTATGATGCTGAAGGACATTCGGGAGTTTACTACCTTGTGCCCTGTCTGTGCTCAAAGTAAATCAGTCTGTCATAAGCCTTCTGGTATGCTGCGTCCCCTCCCTGTCCCGGATCATCCCTGGGCACACGTCTCGATGGACTTTATTGTGGACCTTCCACCCTCTAACGGAATGACAACAATTCTTGTCATCGTAGATCGTTTTTCGAAACAGGCCCACTTTGTCCACCTCAAGGCTGTACATAATTATGCCATGCTCGCAGAAATGTTTGTCAGATAAATTTTTCGTATTCATGGTATTCCTCTTTATTATCGTTTCGGATCGTTGTACACAATTCATCTCAAAATTTTGGTACGCTTTTTCTTGAAGGTTGGGCATTTCTCTTCTCTTTTCTTCCGGGTACTACCCACAAACTAATAGCCAAACCGAAAGGATGAATCAATCCCTGGAACAATATCTAAGATACTTCAGCTCAGATTCTCAGGATAACTGGGCAGAGTTGCTCCCATGGGCAGAGTTCGCTATTAACTCCCTCAGGAACGAATCCACCCAAGAGTCGCCCTTCTTCATAAACTTCAGTTTTCACCCTAATTGTCTTCCCATTCCCACCCCCACCTCTGGAGTACCCGCAGCTGATTCCAAGATAACCGCTCTCCAAGACTACTGGAGAAGGATACAAAGGAAATTACAGGAATCAGTCCAGAGACAGAAGAGACATGTGGACCGTCTTCGTCAACAAGAGTGCAAGTATAAACGTGGAGATAAGGTCTGGCTGACCTTAAGGAATATCAGGCTGATGACGCCCCGAAGATAGCTCCTAGGTTCCTTAGTCCCTTCCCTGTTCTCGAACAAGTAAACCCTGTGGCGTATCATCTTCTTCTCCCGCCGTCCACGAAGATCCCGGCGGTCTTCCATGTCTCCCTCTTAAAACCCTTTATCCAAAGTTCTCATTTCCCTCATCATCCCCACAGACTTCCCCCAGTCACGGGACAAGGACAACAAGAGTTCGAAATTCTCTCTATCATCGACTCTCAAGTCTCTAGATGCAGAGTTAAATTCCTGGTCCACTGGAAAGGATACGGACCGGAGGAGCATTCATGGGTTTCATGGCAACAACTCCACGCCCCTGCCTTGCTCAGACTATTCCACCAAAGATTTCCTCATAAGCCTTGGGAAGATCGTCCGGAGTCTGATCCTCGAGGGGGGGTACTGCAAGGAACCGGGGGGCACGTTCTGCGTGGTGTGCCCCCCTCCTCACTCCCCTCGGCGGCTGCGGCTTCCCATCCCCCTCCGGCGTGCACGGCTGCACCCGCCGTTGCCTCCGCCTCTTCTCCACCTCCTGGCTTCCTCCTTGGTCACGCGTGCCAGCCCGTCAGCATTACAGTGCGAGCGCGGACCCGCACATCATATGCGCTCTCTCCAATACTCAGCTCCGCCCCCGGCTACCACGGGACACTGCGCCACTCTCCTGTGCAGGGGTTCCCGACTCTGATTCTCCCCCTTCCTTGCTCCTATTCCAGGCCTCTCTGGAGATGCACCTCCACTCCTCCCTTTCCCTTATTGGTGCTGCTGGGTATTTAGCTCCTGCCTCCACAGTCAGTCAGCGCTCAGTATAATCCTCTGTAGCCTAGTGCTGTCTGGTCTTGTGCTTGGCTCTCACTCTTGTATTTCAGTTACCACGGTCTTGACCTTGCCTGTCTGAGTACCTTCTCTGGATCTCGACCTTTGGCTTACGGACTCAACCACGCTTACCTCTCTAATCCTTGGACTCGGCAAACGGACTTCACTACGTGGCTCTCTCTACTCCCAGACCTTTGGCTTATGGACTCGACTACGCTGCCTTCTATAACCCAGGATCCGGCAAGTACCCGACTAACCCTTCTCTACAGCTCAAGACTCGGCTATGCTTAATACCACACTCCGGGCACACCCCCGCTGCTGTGGGTGTGTGGTGTTTCCCCTTCCCACCTCAGAACCGGGGTCTTGTCAGGTTTGCGGGCAGCATGAGCGTTACACTCTCATTCCTCGACCGGCACCCCAGTCGAGAAACACACGGTTCCCGGGAGCAGGTCCTCTGGGCTGATCATATCAGGTCGCATTATTGTAGCACTGGAGTCGATCAGGACGGCTGCCTTGCGATCTCCGATGGTCACTGGAAGCAAATGCTTTTCCGGACATCATTCACCTGCAGCCCGACTGCTGCAACTTGATGCCCATCTGTCTCCTCCATTGTGCTGGTTCTAGATAGTGTAGGGACTGCCGCCTGGGCTTTACATGCCCGGTTCAGTGCCCGGCTCATGCACAAATTCGGTGGGCTTGGCTACTGGTTTGGGTCTCCGGGGTGGGGTGGGCAGCCTCAGCCGCATTGGGCATCCAAGTCGGGCTGACCCCTGTAGGAGCGGGTGCCCACTTGGCAAATTGTCACAAACTCGTCCGCCATCCTGGCAGCCTCGATGAAGGTCTTGGGCTTGTGGTCAATCACCCACTCCCTCACTTCAGGCAGACACTTCTGCACGAATTGCTCCTGGAATATGATGTCCAGCAGTCTGCGGTATTTGGTGGCGTTGTACCCTTCGATACACTGGGCACCATTCTTGGCTAGCTGGGATGCAAACTCCAGGTGAGTATCCCGGGTAGTTTTCTCCCCGGACCAGAACAGTCCTCGGTTCACTCTGGATTCAGGGCAAACCTCTCAAGCAAGACTGACTTTACATGCTTGTAGTCGTGGCTGTCCACTGTCAGAATTCCCTGGAAAGCCTTCAGGGCTCTCCCGGTTAGTAGGGGGGACAAGTGCAGAACCCAGTCTCGAGGTGGGAGAAGGAACCGTCTGGTCCACACTGTTCCTTTTAAAAAGCCATCGATATCATCGGTGCCATACACAAAGTTGGCAAAGCTGTGATTAGACACCCTCGGGGTCGGGGCTGGTCGGGATCCCAACGGGGTGAGGGCATCTGAACACCCTGGGCAGCCACAATCAGCTATAACTTCTGCTCAAACATGACCCCGACTGCCATGGCTGTAACAATAGCTGTGATATCCGCAGCAGGGATGGCAGTAGCCACCGTGGCTACTACAAGTGGGGCCACAGGCTCATCTTCGCCCTCACCCTCTCTGTCACCCTCTGTTTCCTCTACGCTCTAGTCTGGAGACACTGGGCAGCCCCGGTGTAATTCAACCCGCGTACCGGCAAATTATGCCTGCACGCCGGAGAGAATTAGGGGACTACCGGTAACTTTGGTCCCGACCTCTTGCAAACAAAACAATTGCGTTTCCACCCAAATATCCCACCTAAAACTTACACATAGAAAGTTTAATGAGTCTAGGGCAAAGATAACAGGGACCCACGGTTCTCAGAGGTAACCAGGTGGGCTTAACCTTTATTGTATAGCCGGGTTACCCTCTTACTTTCACAGACATTTTAACACCTTTTGTTGTTAAAGGAGCCTGAATGTTTTGCAGAAATGGGGTTCAGATTAATATTTGGATTGTAGAAATCTTGAGGGTAAAAAAGGAATTTACAGTTGCCTCATAGTCTGTAATTAAAAGAGAAACCTGAAGAAGCTGTGCGCACACTGCAGGGGGCTTACAGTACATAAGGAAATAAAAAACATGGCAGAGAATGAAAAAGATTAACAATTAGAACCTCCCCTGATTTTCTTGATAGGCAGCTGAAATAAGTGATTTAAAATGAAGCGCTGAAAGACAGGGTCGTCGAAAAGGGATTTAGTGAGAACATTTGGAAATTCCCCAAATTGGTGGATGTGTCTACTTTAATTTCTAACAGCAGCCGAAAAGACATGGGAAGAGGGATGGAAAATGTAAAAAAAAAAAAAAACTAATTTGGAACAGATGTCAAGAAAGCCAACTTCCTGTCCGCAGATTCTAACGGCGATAAACAGACTCCGTCCATCGGCAACTAGGCCAAATAGCTAAGGCCATTTCAGGAACAATCAAACGCAATTGGGTTTGGTGGAAATAACTTCTAATTGCACCATTAAATGACACCCCAGGGATGTGTGTTTGATGGTCAAATGGTCTGCAATGTATTTAGAGCGGTTCCCAGGCCTTAACTCAGATTTTCCATAAAACTTGTGCCCGATTCCCGAAGGTAATTACTGGGTCTTTTGAAGGAGTGCGGTTTATTTGGAAATAACTTCCACAGCCATTTCAAGCGTACAAGCTTGCATCAAAGGCCTGCCAAGGACTGTGGGGAATTTCCACTATATGCAGCTGAGAGCAGCAGCCTCAGTTTTCCTATTCAAATCCTTACAGCTCATATGCGAGGTCTGTACGTTTAAGGAAACTCAATTGCTGCTAGACAGGCCAACAACACATTGCTCTGCTATAGCAGTAGGGGTTTCAGCCAGTGGTCAATTCATGAGCAATGTCAGAGGCAATGATGGGGTGTGTGATGCCCCTTATGATTGCAAATCATTTCTTTTCTTGTACACTAAATATACAGATGTAGCAAACTTTATTACCACCCATAAAGTGGAATAACGCACAAAATGTTCTGATGAAATGTCCACTATCCGGACCGAAACGTTGGTTATTTTTAGCTTGTGCGATAATAAAGGATAGGTTTGGTATTTTGTGTGCCAAGCTTTTACATATCATGTTTTATGTTAATGTGGTAAATTGAGACATTCACCGTAGCTGGAGGTACCACAATACAGATGTAGCAAGACTTACTGCCCCTAGCACCGCGGACAAACAAGCAAAAGTCTGCGGCGCAAGGGGCAGTGCCTGACGTGATCACGCTATGGGGTGTCCATGCTTCTCCTTATGTAGCCAAAACCTGCAGACCTCTTAAAAAAAGTTTCTCTGAATATAAATCTAAGATTATTAAGCGTGAGGAACCAACCTCACTTAGACATTGTGTAGAACACAGGCATGGAGCTGCATCAATCAGACTATGGGTATAGGCTGGATCCCCCACTCTCTCTCGTGGGGGTGACAAGAAACACACAATTATTCCAAGGTGATTGTTTCTGGATCTATACCCTAGATACTGTAATACCTGAAGCACTGAATGATTACTTAAACTCTGCCTGTTTTCTACCTAAATTATGAATTGTTTTGTTTTAATTCAGATGTTTTCCCTTTTTGATTCACATTTTATTTAATTGTTATATTCATTAGGATTGGGTACGCACTGTTCTTTCTTGATTTTCTCTATCACTGTGTGGGTTTCTTCGGTTACTGCTTGTTTTGTTTATTTACTGATACTGCTTAGCAGCAGGCCAGCTAGCATCTCTTGAGGGCATTGCCTGACCTGATGTGTCGCCGAGTGGTTTTACTGCCGCGAGGCATGGTGACATCAAACGTCTCCGGAGGCGGCGGTGTCGCTGATGTCTTAGGTGAGAGTATAAATTGTTATCTGAGACGTTATATGTGTTTGCCTTGATAAAGGTCCCATCTTTGGATCGAAACATCAGTTTCTATGACAATTTTATAGTTCTTGTATTAATAAAATCATTTAAGTGCCCGGCTACCTATTTTTCCTATGTACTATTTTGGCTGGATTGTGAGAGACTCCTGACTTTTGCTGAAGGCACCACATTTTATGGTCTGTACTTTTGGTTATTGCTTTTTTGTTGTTCTTTTTTAGTCTGCCAGGTTTCACCACTGTTTTCAGATTATAGCTTCTCCATCGGAAATTGTTAAATGACCCGGGTCAAGGATCAGGCATAGATTGTGTGCATCAGCCCAAGTCGCTATTCTCATTGTTTTCACTGTAACCCCATGTGAGGCTGTAGCTAATAAAGTCACAAATGATCTCACATGCTTTGCTGTGGCCTAGGTTTTCTGGGCTAACACAAGCAAAACGTTCCTCCAGGGGCTTGCTAATGGTTGTTATGGAAATATGAACCAAAAAGACTTCAATGTCATTTTGCTGCATCAGAGACGTTGTGTTGATGACGAACTCTGGTTTCACAGAGATAGCACTGCCTTTTGATGGCTGATCTCATTCCAGGAATCCATATCCTGTTATTGTTTGGCCCTCTGTGTGTGTCTGCTGGAGACAGAGCACATGACATTAATAGTCAGAGTACAGCCCGCTGAGGATATCCTGATTGACTCCTGTAAGTCCTTTAATGTTTGTAAAGATGACTGACAATGCCTCCACAGTGAGAACAGTGATATCATCAGACTGGAATTACAGCTTCAACTGATTCTACAGTATCTGCCAAATTGTTCTATCCAGGGTGGTACGGATATTTCGCAAATGGCACTGAGGAAGTTAGAAGTGGCCACAGTAGTGGATGCTTTTCAAAGGATAAGGAAAACAAAAAAATCTTAATGAGATGGGAAACTCATAAGTGTGAGATGCTCATCTACAAAACTACATCCATGACAAACGCTCATGTTGGTCCATTCATAAGTTTAGCTTTAATTTTTTTTAATATATATATATATATAATAAATATAAATAAATATATATATATTTTACTTCCAAACTCTGTATTTTACGTGTACGTGAACATCTAATAGGAAAGGAGGTGTGAAGGTGTGTGAAGGTTATATCAATCTCAGAAACCATTCTCCCATTATATAATAAATATTCTACTCCTCTGGATGAAATGGGACAAGATGGAAACCAGCAGAATGAGCCTGTCACCAAATACATTCATGGTTATCAACCTTTCCTACCTAGTGTAGCCCCCTTTCTCTATGCCTAAGGGAACTACGCTGCAACTACGCGTGCTGCTGTACCTGTCTGCTCACAGGAGGCCTAAGCCTCCGCGAGCCTGGGGTGAGCTCTTTCTCCCTGTGTGAAGCGACTCCATCTATGAGGGATCCAAGCGTTGGTGAGATAACCCCTCACAGGAACCAATACACATTAAAGAATAATACACCACACAATGTATATAACTAAGGTTTACTGCATACACATACTAACACATACACATACAATAACGGTAATAACTGTACCCACAGTGTACACCCAATGACCCCACACGTGGTGGTTCCTCCAAAGTACTGAGTGTGCCGTGGCACCAAAACCCCTGGCGTCCTGTCCCAGCAATTCCCACCCAAGTGTGAGGTAGCGCTACCCCCTGTGGATGTAGGTGCACGTTGGGTACATGCCTGGTTACTCCAGTACCCAGGTGCTGCTTGGCGTAGTGAGTTGGAGCGTGTCCATGCAGCGGAGCCTCCAACACGAATTCCCTCTTTCCTAACGGATCCTGATCCTCCTTGTTAGATGAGCTCCAGCCGGCGGGTCTCACGTGAAGGCTCTGGGGTACTGCGGTGTGGTCCCTGGTAGCAGAGTTCCGTGTAGCCGTCCATCAACCGTCGTAACACTGGTACTAAAGGGGAGAGTCCCTATCTGGGGCCTTCCCTATAACACTGAAATTAGGTTGGCTCAGGGCCTAGCTGGGGCCCCGGGGGGCAAGGTCTAGGCCTAGTCCTGGAGGCACTGCTCCCTAGACACTACCTGCTGTCTTGCCACCTCCTCCAGCACTGAGAACACTGGCTCCTTGTCCCAGAGTATATCCTGTTACTCCAACAGCTCTAATCCCATTGGCTCGGACAGTCCCATGTGTGCATTCCCTCCCCCAGAGGATTCTGGGACATGTAGTTCCGCTGCTGTGTGTGCGGAGCCAAAACTAAAATGGCAGCCGCACTCCTGACTGCGCATGCGCGCCTCACCGCACTTCTCATGCGCAACTAGCAATATGCCCACCCACACACTCCCGATCGCGCAGAGCTCAGGCCGGATCAGCACAGTTCCGCCTTCACTGGAGGTAAGGTGGGGGACTCGGCTACACCAGCAACAGACCAAGATGAACATATATACAAACAGAGTTAAGAGTAGACCAAGCACCAGCTCGGTGTAAATGGGCAATACATGTCCTATCTCACTTAAAAAAATTAAAGTGTGAGTTCAAACTGTCTGTTGTGATGACAATATTAGAATAATACAAACATGGTCTGCACTCACTAAGAAAAAAATAAAATTATTTAATAAATAAACTATAGAGATTTTCACTAGAACAAGGACTGAAAAGTTCTGGGTTTTCAACAGGGAATCTACAGAGACACAGTATTCAATCTGTATCGGTTTGTACACACATTGAATTGTACATACATTGAATACCATAGGGACTAAACTACATAATGACTAAAAAAATTCCTACATGTATTTAGCTGCATAATGATTAACATTTTAGACTGAACGTCCTGTTTACATCCTCAGAATATAAATGCATTGTATACATTAGTGACAATGTTTCAGACTACAGTGACTCATTCCTTAGGATATAAACATTAAGGGTGGACACTTTTACAGATGCTTTGATTTTGGTATTGGCTCTTCTGCCAGAACCCATCTGCCCCAGCAGCCCAGCCTAAGGGGCTAGTTGCAGAAACCCTAGTTGTACAACCCAACTGAAACATTGCCTCTTGGTCAATCCAAGATCACAGAAGTGAGTACATTTTGCAGATACAGCGGAGTTGACTCATTTTTGTGAACACAAAATTGAAACTAGACTGGAGATATGAACTTAGGCTGATGATATGAGCAATAGAAATCCACCACTCAATGATTTTAAGTTGTTCCTCAACATGAAGCTTAGGCACAATCTTGGATTTACTATCACAATTTAATGAATAACACCCATAGACCTTACGTGGGATCTAAACATATTATAAATGTTGCCTGGGTTTCTCTGGTGCCCCTCTGTTCCGTGACCTTCGCACGCAGTCAGGCTCAGCAGCGGAGGCGGGGACAGGAGCGAGCAGCATTGCGGTGTGTGCAGGGAGCGGCGAACGACTCCCCGGAGGCTCTGGTGGCTTCCTCCATCATCCGCCGCCATTTTGGTTATGTCACGCGTGTGCAAGGTGCCGCGCATGCGCAGTGCAGGCGCGCGAGGCGCGATTGAGCAGAGGGGAATCCGTAGGGGACTACAAGTCCCATGATACCTAGGGGCATACCACACATTACGCCAGGGAGCCAATAGCAAGGCCGGATTCCGCTGCACAGAGAGAGATACATTTTGCGCGCTGTGAGGAGCACGCCAGTCGGAAGAGGGACAGCAAAGGGTCAGGTAGTGTCCAGGGAGTGGTACTCCTCTGGGCTAGGCCACACTGTGTCCCCCAGGCCCCAACTCACAAGTAGAGCAGTGATTGCTTTAGGGACTGGCCCTTAGATAGGGACTTTGCCCCATTAGCTATTTGGTAGGCGCTGAAAACGCCTAAAGGGTGGGAGTACCACTTGGGGACACTTACGAGGTAGAGTGGCCAAGGGCCCCGGACAGTAGTTTGGACACGGTGTGGGGGTAACACGGTGGTGGGTCACAGCAGACGTGCAGGGAATATATACAAGTTACACCCCTTTATGCAATAAGACGTATATCCTTTGTGTGTGTAGTAAAGGTCATAAGGTTACAATTATATTATGTGTGGTATGATTATTTGTTCCTGCATGGTGCTATTCCAACCCATTAGGATCCGTTCAGGTTTAGGCGCTGTCATCCAGTATCTAGGGTGTACCTCAGGCTCTCAGTGGCGGAGGCTCAGATCTCTGTGAGCCAACAGGTAATATCAGCACCAGTAGACTCTTCATATAAAGGGGAAAGAGGGCTACATAAATATTACATGTTACCAATATTTCTAACTTGACAAAGACCAAATGCCTTTTATTACATGGTGACAACACTGTTTCAGACTACAGCTAGATTTTCCTTGGGCTATAAATGTATTAAATTATATGGTGACGAGCATTTCAGTCTGTACAGAAACCTTCATCAGGTTTATTTATTACTAAACACAATAACCAATGTTTTCAGTCTGCACATACACATTTTTCAATACCATAAATATATATTCAACTTGTCACTTGATCAACCTCAATTCCTCATGATGCTGAAAAAAATTAAAGCATTCATCGCTGTTATTTAATTCATAAAGTGTGATTGATAATGCAAAATGCTTATATACTCTGTTCATAGTTAGAAAACAGATGTCTCCAGGTTATAAGGAGATGAGGTTCCCAACTACAAACTGTCTTGTGAAAGATTGAAGCGGTTGCTGTCCAGCTGAGAAAAAACAGTATACATGTGATGTAAGAACATTAGCAGTGTCGGTGACAAGATCCAGTAAAAGCCAAGTTTGAAAGCAATGGATAAAACAGCTGCCGAGCCAAAGGATCATTCATTAATCTGAAGCTATGTCCTCTCCAAACAACAATCATAATTCAACCACAGTGAATCTTGCTGCCCCGACAATAAAAAAGGTTTTTTTCTTATATAACACTGACAACACATGCAACTCTGAACATAGACTTTTTGCTGTCCCTGTCCAAAGAAGCTAACCATATCATTTACAGATGTAACACGTTACATTATTCCGCCAGATGAAACAACATAAACACTAAAACTACAGATCCCATTATAATGCAGAATATCACGGTTTCCAAAGGATTCAATGGCAGTGTTGGTGCAGCATATCACAACGTATCCTACCATATCCCACCAGAAGGGACAATGAAGCCAGCTACATCTCAGGAACACACAGATAAAGTGACTTGCCCAAGGTCACAATAAGTTGACACTGGAATTAGGCTGAGTCCCCGCTGGCGCTGAGCTCGCTGAGCGGGCGGCACTTGGCACGGTTACATGCATATATATATATATATATATGCAAGTTCCGGCTCACGCGATGCGCGCATGCGCAGGCACACACGCTCGGCGCTTTTGTAAATACAAATTTTAAACTTTCCCGCTTGCTCAGATAGCCCGCAATTGCGCCCCCCTCCTCCTCCCCCCCACGCCGGTTTGTGCAAGTTGCAGGACACCCGGCGCTCATGCTCTAAGCTCAAGTTTAAAATTTGTATTTACAAAAGCGCCGAGTGTGTGTGCCCGCGCATGCGCGCGCATCGCGTGAGCCGGAACTTGCATATATATATATATATATGTAACTGCGCCAAGCGCCGCCCGCTCAGCGCCAGCGGGGACTCAGCCTTAGAAGCAGGTTCATATGTGTCTAGGGACATGCTATTACTATTAAGCTAGAGATTAAGAATATTTGGTCAACTCTTAGCTGTATAGAAAAGTATTTACATCATACAATACTTGCACAAATCAGTTGCCCTCGTAACCTTGAATACCTGGCCAAAAATCACACTAAGATTAAGAACTTTGGTATAAACATACTGTAGTTAGCAAACAGCATACTGTATATGGTTTTTTTTTTCTAGTTAAGATACCAACCGTGAAGCTGCTGAAAATCTATTCATGTATAACCTGGGGGGGGAAAGGGAGAGGAAGAGAGTTAACACCCCAAATGGTGCTTTTGACAGTAAATAATTAGCTCGTCCAGCATAACTATGGCAACTTCGAATGACAAGCAGTACCCTGTTTGTGAGTCTTTGCATGACGTTCAGAATTCCTGGTCACAGCTGATATATCAGTATATCGCAGTATAAATAGCAACCTATTCAGTATATTTATATCTTCAGGAAAAACATTTTTTTGCTGAAGATATCATCGTTGGAACTGGGAACAATTCTCTTTTCATGCAGCACAAAAGTTTTATTATTTTATATGTAGTTTAGACCTTGTTTTATGTTTGGTTAGCGCATCCTAATTTGTTTATATCCAGTATATTTGTCCAGTAAAACCAGCTTCAAGGTATTTTAAAGGTTTTCTTTTTTATTTCATGGTCTTTCTTATCCTATGCTGAACAAGGATTACAATTGCCCAGATGTATTAGTATCACACTGGCTTAATAATTAGCTTTAACATGTATAATTATTCAACTTTCTCCTCACTAAAACATGTTCCCCAGTGAAAGCAAATAAAAGATTATAAAGATCTCCCCTTTTCGCCTACAGTATGAGTTTCCACTTATTAGGCATAAAATGAGGGAGCAAAATAAAAGGCCAAACTGAAATTGATCCCTTTTCTCTGTTGCGGGTGGCTCCATTTTGCTCCCGTACTTATAATTCAGACAAAAGTCAAAGGTGAAAAAATGATTATATAATGGTCCACCTTTGGGTGTATATAGATAGTATATTTCGAGAATAAATATTTAGAATTCATATTCTTGTTCCACTCTTCTGATCTTGGCTCCCATATCCCTGGCCTATTCTTGCACCCATCTGTCAAAGTTTTCACTTGCCGCAGTACACATTAATCACATCTTGGCCTCTCCGCACCCTTAACTCATTCCCGTTTTCTTTTTTAATCCCTCCGGCAGGGCAGGGGTTAAAAAAAGAGCCCAGCCACAAAAACCACGTCCGTCAAGCGAGCGAAGCCGAATTTCTCTACGCTTGGAAAGATCTATTCATCAACGTTCTCCAAAAATATGTGGTTTTCAGGCCTTGCAGTTACTGTGCCATCAATCTCATCTGAGGGATCAATAAAGCTCACTTTTCTAATCTTTTTTTTCCCCTCCTTCTCGGCTTTTGCTCTGTTGCTCCTAACTTCTGTTTTCCACAATTATGAACATGGGAAAGCCGAGGATTAACACAGCAGAAGCCTACAACTATGTTTCTATGATCACACTGAAAATTACTAATCTCTTTCAAACAAAAAAATTCTGGGGTAGCTGAAAATGCTGTTAACCCTTTCACTGGCACGAGGGACTGAAAGGCATTGCAAAAGCAAATATGTTGCTTTTGCCTCTGGGAGCAATGTGGTTAAACATGTCATTGATATGATGCACATGTACAGTATTGATAGATAAAAGCCATTCGATTGAATAACCATGAACTGTCAATAATGTCCATCACACTTTATTGTATAGAATCTTCAGAGTAGCTCAGTGGTAGGATGTAAGGAATCGGGGAACACGTCCTTTGCGACGTGTTCCCTCCTTACCTGTCATCACTCAGACCTCCACTCTGGCACCAGCGTGTGCGCGCAACCCCGCTCTGCTTACAGAGCACGCATGCAACACATGCAGCTCTTCTAGAGTGCCGCGGAGCTTAGCTCCGCCCCCTCGGACGCGCCGCACTTCTCTCGCGTGTGGCGCGCACACGTGACGACGTGCACCGCTCTCCAGCTGCGTGACAAGTATTCATTTAGCCCACTTGTCTCCTTCAGCCAATCTTTGCCACTGCAGACGCCGCGCCTCCGCTCCCCCTCCCTTGCTACTGGTTCCTGTGTGCTATAAATACCCGGCAGTTCCCTTCCTGCTTTGCTGAGCATAACATGTTGTAGCCTTGAGCTCCTGTATCTGTTGTGCCTTGCTCCTTGTCCTGTGTTCTTCTTGCAGTTTGACTCTTCGTGTACAGACCCGGCTTGGCTTTTTAACCCCTCTGGATATTGACCCCGGCTTACCCTAGACTCTGCGGACCTCCCCAACCCAGACCACGGCAAAACGGACCTCCACGATTCTAACCTCTCCAACCCCAGACCACGGCTATACAGACTTTCACTATTCTGATCTCTCCAACCCCAGACCATGGCTAACGGATTTCCATGATTCTAATCTCTCCAACCCCAGACTGCGGCTATACGGACTTCCACGATTCTGACCTCTCCAACCCCAGACCACGGCTAACGGACTTGACTATTCTGAACTCTCCATTCCAAGACCTTGGCAAGTATCAACTAACCCACTCTCTCCAACCCAGACCCGGCTACGTTTGACAATCTGCCTGCCAAACACGCTTCCGCTGCTGTGGGTGCATGGTTTGCTACTTCCCCACCTCAGTACCGGTGTCCTGTCTTGCTCGTGGGCAGTGCAAGCGTTACATAGGAACATGGTCTATAAAGCTTTTAACAGGGTCAGATCTGCTTGTGACCTTGTTTTATCTTCCTGTGCCTCAGATGTAAAAGTTAGATTATGTGCCTTGTGAATTTGCTTTATCTCCCTGTGCCTCAGGCAACAAAGTTGGATTGCAAGTCAAGCTTTCCAGAGCAGGAACTCATTTTGGGTGCAACATGCTACGTGTGGGTCTGTGTATACTGTCAGCACTATATAATAAATATATATGTAACCCACTGTGTGATGCAATCAACACACACACTGCCCCCTATCAGGTTCCTCTCCAGTGTACCATAACATGTGACATACCGTATGTTGGAAATAGACTCAGCCAAGGTTTAAGGCTGTGGATAAGTGGGACTTAGGGGAGAGGCGCCTTTAAGAGAGTTTCGCAGGACACGTGGTCAGATCTGCATGAGCTTGAATGAGTTCAGGCTTGATAGAGTGTGACCCCGGCCAGTCTGTGTTCTGCTAAAAGAGAGTGGACATTGAGGGAGAACAATACATCATACAGAGAGGTCCAGCAGATCATTAACAGGGAGCCGGACAGAGTAGCGATCACCATTGGAGGGGACCCTCAACGGTTGCTGTTAAAGTAGTACCGAAGTATTTTGTGAGGTACAGGCCTACTACACTTTGTTGCATTAAAGAGCTCCAACAGGGTGCTGCACCTTCACATAGTCCTTGATACCCTGGATTGGGTGGCCATATCATCACTTAGCACAGTGAAGAAACAAGATATGTACTGTACATCTATTTGAGTGTTAAGAGTGGGCACTGACGGAAGAACCGTATTCATGTATGTCTGATATAAAATACAGTGCAAAGTTATCAATATATGAATGAGCGGTCCCTGTGCCTGGGAACACGAATAAATGACACTATTATACAACCTTGCTACCTCATCGCCCAGCAGCTTGAATTCCATCACCCTGAGTCATGGTAAACCATGCAGAGTAGCCATATGCATATCACACCGATGTAACCTTCCTAGGAAGCCGGCCGAAACATATATATTATTATAAATTATAATAAACTAACTGAAAATACCCGCATTGCTCGGGAATACTAAGAAACCAAAATGTCATTAGTGATGTCATATGTGATATCATCAGTTATGTCATTACTGATGTCATGTGTGACGTCATGTACGATGATATCAGCAAGGCATGGGGGGGGGGGGGGAGTTAAGATTTTGTATCACCTTAACTTAGAAATTTCCAGACTTTTAAAGGGTCTCCCTACAAACCTTAACTACAATTTAACAAACATTTTTTTCAATTGAAAATATATGTATGTGTATATTTCTGTGTGTGTGTGTGTGAGAGTATATGCATGTCTTTATTTATATAGCGCCATTAATGTACATAGCGCTTCACAGTAGTAATAAACTTGACAATCATATAAATTACAAATAACACATCCTGGAAATAAGTGCATCAGACATAAAAGTAACATTGTGGAAGAGGAGTCCCTGCTCCGAAGAGCTTACAATCTAATAGTTATATATATAGTGATACAAGAGCCTGTGGTTCTGTTAGAGCCATAGCTCCAAGAAAATGGAATATATATATATATATATATATATATATATATATATATATATATATGTGTGTATGTGTATGTGTATGTGGAGGGATTGGCTCTAGTCACATTCCAAGATGCACTGTTTTTGAGTAAACCGCTTGCCAGCTTTATTCAATGTAACATCGCCAGAAAAAGAGATCCGTGTATCTCGAAAGCTCGCACAAATAAAAGCATCTCGTCAGCCATAGAACGGTATTGTCTATTCATTTTTGATTATTAAAGCTCGGTTAACACGGTACTGATACCTCTACATCTAAATAAAGACATACATACATACATACATACATACATCTATCCATCTAGCTTTCTATCTAGCTTTCTATCTATCTACACATATATATATATATATATATATATATATATATATATATATATATATATATATATATATATATATATACACAGTGGTCGACAAATCACCAAAAAATCTACTCGCCGAACAAAAAAATCTACTCGCCACCTAGTACCACACGTGTGCTGCTTGGGCCAATAAGAGCTCGCCACGATGTTAAATCCACTCGCCCGGGGCGTGCAAATGTATAGGTTTGTCGAACACTGTATATATATATATCCCACCCCCAATCGCAGATTAGGGTGCATGTGAGGAGGAACCTATATGTTTCCAGGTGTGGTGCAGTATACCTGTTAGGCTCACAGGAGGCCTGAGCCTCCGCTAGTGAGAGCCTGGGGTGAATACCCTGGAACGATCTTACATAAAGCGCCTCCACCTGTGTAGGATTCTAAGAGTGTAGAATGTCCCCCACACAGGACCCACATATAGTAACCACATACACCGGAGAATATATAAACAGTTTACTATATGCAGAATCAAACATAACACATTACACATACATCAGCAATAATAACAGTGTCACCCTGTAACACTACTAAGCACTACTATCCGTCTTCTCACAGTGCCTTAACCCCCACACCTTATTCCTCCCCCAACACCGTGTACCCAGAGTCCCACGAGTCCACTAAGAGACCCAGATCCTATAGGCGGGATCAGCGCCTGATGTGTTGGTGCACGTATAATACGAATCCTGCCCCAGTGCTCCAGCACCTGGGGCTGCAGATTCTTCACAAAGGATCCGCCACTCTGCGATATAGTCTGCGACGTCCTGAAACTCTGCCTGGCAGAAGCAGCACAAGTGTGGGAATAATATATATGTATACCCACATAAAATAAAAATATTAATAATATTAATAAATTAAATTAAAATATAAGCCTCAAATAGAAGGACAAGAATTGGCACCTATGTAGGATGCAAAGAAGGCCTTCTTTGCATCCTACCTAGGTGCTAATTCTTGTCCTATTTGAGGCTTATATTTTAATTTTATTTATTAATATTATTAATATATTTATTTTATGTGGGTATACATATGTAGCGGGTGTACCCCTGGGGTACGGTACTACTGATGCTGCGTTCACCTGTGAGGCTAACCTTAGTTCTGAGCCTCCGCCACTGGGAGCCTGGGGTGTACTTACAGTCGGTGCAGCACCTCCACTGATAAGGGATCCCAACGTGGCGGGAGTGCTCCCTTATCAGAACCCACATATACAATACCACACGGGATTGGATAAACAGTATTTACTGATGAGAATAATAATAACCCTTAGTACATAACCAACATAGCATATATATCATCACCATATGGAACTGGGTATGTGCTTATACACAGTCCTGTATCACCTTAGTCCCTTGTGTACCACTGTGCCAGGGCACTTAACCTCTTAGTGTCCTCCAGCTAGAAAGTCAGTGTAAGTGTGAGGGACAGCGCTTCCCTGTGGTGGGGCCCGTTGGTGCACTTAAATGTAATACCTTCCTGGTTAAGATCCTAACCAGGAGAATCCTTGCTGACTCTGCAACACTGCCACGTGATCCCACGCCACACTGCGCTGCTCTCTGCAGAAATGGATGCACACGCTGACTCCACAGGGGAGGGATCCCCAGCCGGATGATCCTCTGCACACTGTCTCTGCTATGGAGTCAGATACTCTGCCAGCCCTCAGGCTGCACTGGCAATCAGGCAATGTACTGCAGCATAACCTCTCTCAAGCTATGTGAAAAGGTTATAAGGCTTTCCCTATACAGCACTCTCAGCACCTCTACAGTGACTCAGGGAACTAACTGAGCCCTGGGGTTTTGACCTCTGCCCTAGTCCCTGGAGCACTGCTCCATGGACCTAACCTGCAACTTCAGGCTCCGGGTCTTTACTAACTGCTTCCTGTTCCAACATGCAGTAGTCTTTCCTGCTATTCCAGCAGAATCCTGCAGCCCTACTGGCTTCCTGGTGTCAGGTGGTGTCACTGCCCCTGAGCATCATGGGGCTTGTAGTTCTATCTGCAGCCTTTAACATAGGGAGCTCATTTGTGGAAGTGATTCTTTCTTTGAATCTGGCTGCCCCCCGCTATTTAATATTAGTGTTGAGGTTCTCCCCTGTTTGAAGACTGGATTAAGTATTTCCTGGACTATCAAGTTTGCATTTTTTTATTTTTGGTGTTATATATTTATCCCTTGAGGTTGAGGACATTTTTATGTTATTGCGCTGTTGTGTTGTCTTATATACACACACACACACACACACACACACGCACACACACACACAGCAAAGTTGATTAAGATCAGTGCAGTTTTGAATGGTTCAGTCTGCCATGTTGATTCAAACAGACTAAAACCTTCTCCTTGATTTCAGGAACCACGATTCAAAATTTGGTTACGATATCATAAAGGAGCAGTCCCAGGCGGCAATTTCTTCCTCTTATATATATATATATATATATAGATATATATATATATATATAGATATATATATATATATAGATATATATATATCTATCTATCTATATATAGATATATATATATATATAGATATATATATATATAGATATCTATCTATCTATATATCTATCTATATATAGATATATATCTATCTATATATATATATAGATATATATATATATATATATATATATATATATATATATATATCTATATATATATATATATATATATTATACTATATAATTGAAAGCACTGTATGCCTGTCTGGATGTCTGGATGTCTGGGTGTCCCTAGGGGAAATCTCATTGGTCCCTTGGCCCGCCCCCGCACACCTCTCATTGGCCTGAGGCGGAGTGACGGGCCAAAGGACACACAGACACACAGACACACACACACACACAATCCCCTCCCGGTGCCCCTCACTCTCCCCCGTCAGCTGGATCGCACCTCAACTTCCAAACCCCCCCCCCCACTCTCCCTCTCCCTGTGCCCGAACTTACCCGGAGTCCTGTTGTCCGGTTGGGCCTGCGCGCTTGATGCCGGCACGGGGGGGGGGGGAGGGGGTTCGATCACCGTGCGCTTATGATGCCTGGGAGCCGTTGGTGCGGCCGCTTGATCCCCTCCCGCTCGACGGATGGGGGGCACGCGTTGCCCGCACAGTCCCGCCTCCATCACAGCAGATGGTCGGTGTGCTCGGCCGGGAGCGCGTATCTCCCGCCTGTCTCCCGCGCGGCGATGCTGCCTTCTCCCCCAGTGGTCCGGCTACTGTTGGCTGCCGGTTGGGGTGGGGGCTCCGGCCGTAATCGGGGGCCGGGTGCGCAGGTTCCCCGCGGTGTAGCCTCCAGCACAGCAGGAGGGCTGTGGTGGTGTGTTTGGGGTGGGTGACGCCGGGGGAGAGTAAGCTCGCGCTGGGACGGCCGCGTGTCTCCTGCGCGCCGCCATTTCTTACCCCTGCACACATTTGGGAACCATGAAGTGCCCAGCCTGCCACTCTTGCCCCCCCCCTCCTGCCCCAGCCACATGCCACGGGGATATCAGTGCCAGGAGGGGAACCGTCTGCCGCCAGGAACCACCACCCGGTCAAGGTAAGTCACCCACCGTCTCCCACCCACGCATCCACCGACTGACGCGCGCGCACACCCACCGACTGACGCGCGCGCACACCCACCGACTGACGCACACACACCGACTGATGCACACACCCACCAACTGACGCGCGCGCACACCCACCGACTGATGCGCACGCACACCCACCCACTGACACGCGCACACCCACCCACTGACGCGCGTGCACACCCACCGACTGACGCGCGTGCACACCCACCCACTGACGCGCGCGCACACCCACCCACTGACGGTTATTCAGCATTATGTTGCTGCATACATTGTATTGCTAACGCACAAGGAATAATGCTGGCTACGTTGCCGAAATAGTATAAAGCAAAATGATCTAACTAGTTATACATAGGAAGCCCAAATGAAGGGAACTTTCAAAATTTCTGCAACCATGTCGGCTAAGACCCGACGTATGTTTCGTCGCTCTAAACACGACTTATTCCGGGGTGGTTCGTTTATCTATCTATCTATATATATATATATATATATATATCCTGTTCATTTAAAATCCAGAGACCACCTACTTCTAGAGATACATACCTCCGAAATAGGCACTGGTAGCTGATCCAACTCAGCAATCAGAGACGTCAGGTTTGAAGCTTCCAATCACATGGGCCAATAGAAAGTCACATCAATGATGTTGCGGCTTCCTATTGGCCAGCCGGCCTGGAAATATCTGAACAGCAGCAATTATGATATCCCTGCTTGCCAAGGAGACCTGCTTCCTGCACCTAATTCACAGGTACGTATTGCCAGAAGCAGGGGGTCCCCGGGAGCTGAAATTAATGGGGTTCAACTCCCAACACCTCCTTCTTCAATTCTAGATTAAAAAAGTAAACTCCATGGGACTGCCTCTTTAAGAAGTATCCAAATGCATAACGAACAGACAAACAAACAACGTTTCAAAATATACTGTATAGTAGAAGAGCTTACCATCTAATGACTGAAACACCAGGAGAATTGGCCACGGTCACAGGAAGTTGGCAGTGGGTTTTAGACTGTGGTCACCCAAGAAAAACACATTACATCCTTCATACCAATGTGTATTAACAGCCTCTTAAAATGGAATGCCATTTTCCTATTGGAGTCACCCAAATAAGGGACATCAAAAGTTCTGTGTTGATAATTCTGAACACTCTTGACAAATCAACCAATTTCTGACCCCATTGTTATTGAATGAGTAACAGCAGCACTTCTGCCCCCCCCCCCCCAACCTGAACTTCTATGGGCTGATCTGAGGTCCACAGGACCCTAAGCTCCAGGGACCCCACGATTCCCGCTAAAAATGAATTAAATTAATGTTTTATGAAACTACAAACATGGCCCTCTGGGTCTCCCATTGACGTTGTTGTTTCTGTTGTTGGAAAGAGCAAACCCTAACCCTATGGCTATTTTGTTGTAGTTTGGGGGTCGTTTGCAAGGTCATTGTGAAACCACAGATCAGCTCCAGGGCACACCCCCCTTCAGGTAAATTTTAAAAAAGTTAAAAAAAAACCTGCAAGCAGCTGTGTGAAGGTGCATTTTTCACGAGCTGAGAAGAGATCAGTTAAATTGGACTAATATCTACTGCAGCGAAGCTTTTTCACAGCGTATGGATTAAGGGCCACACATCAACCCTGTTTCACCTGAGCCTGACTACCAAAGCAAAACACCAACGTGATGCAGACAGCTTGAGACAAGTCTATAACAGCATGGAAATATTTTCCAACAGAACCTTTCATCAACACGGTCATAAAAGGTCAGCGCAAGACCGGGCTCCAATAGATTCTTTCTCTCTGCTGTCCTAATGTTATTAGCAATGACTGTTTCCTGCTCAATCACACTCCCAAAGGATTTCCAATAAAGTTTTTATGTGCCATAACTGTTACATTAAATAAAGCTGAAAAGTATTGAGCAAAACTCTCAGTAAATCACTTTCCAAGCTGGGCAATTGAGTTAGGAACAAGAATTATGGATCCAAGGCTGTTCTTTTCTCCTTTTTTTTAGCTTACAAACAGCAATTTTCAATGGAAGGTTTTAATTATCTTCATGGGACCTAACAGGTTTGTCCTTCAATAATGAAACGGCAGCTTGAGATGTGAGAGACGATGGTGATAAAGGATGATCAAGCTTTCTGTTTTCTCTTGTGACTCCATGGTCCTTATTAAAAATAATACAGTATGAAGCTGTCTTTCCTGTGCTAGAGAAGATTATAGTGCCAATCATCTAAATGAACATGTCTTCTCCAGCACTTGCATTGGGAAGCAGACTCGTAGAACTTTGAAAAGGGGCTCATGTGGTTTATGTATCTAGGTCATTTTAAGAGATGACAGTCGCCAATGGAAACAAACAAACAAACAAACGTCTGTGACATCATTACAAGGGTGAAGAAATTAAAACGGCAGTGAGACAGCCATATCACAAGAAGAGATGACCATCATTGGACAAAGATGGTACTCATCTGAATTCTAAGAGAGAAAAACTAAGAAGACTTCCTAAAGTAAGATGGGTGGATGCAGCATCGCCGCAGAAGGGGAGAGCTGGGAGAAGTGTTCCGGGCCTGGTGGTTGCAGGGAGCCCAGCCGGCACTGGAAGTTGGGTCCGGCCCGGGCGGCCAGGCCTTTTGTTGCTGCCGCCAGGCCCCGGTTCACCTCAGCTGCTGTCTAGTCCCACGCCGGGCCTCTCTCTCAACAACCTGGGTGCACCCGGAAGTCAGGATCAGCATCCGGAGCGGAACGGGGAGAGAAGCCTGATGTGGGGCAAGTCAGCAGCAGATGGGGAGTGACGGGGTCCAGCGGTGGCAGTGTATTTGTGGGTGTTGGTAAGTATATTTGTGGGGGGTGGTAAGTGTATTTATGGGAGGTGGTAAGTGTATTTGTGGGGTTGGGAGGTGGCAAGTGTATTTGTGGGGGTGGTAAGTGTATTTCTGGGAGGTGGGGGTGGTAAGTATATTTGAGAGGGGTGGCAACTGTATTTGTGGGCAGTGGGAGGGGGTACGTGTATTTGGGGGGCGTTAAGTGTATTTGGCGGGTGGTAAGTATATTTGGGGGTGGTAAGTGTATTTGTGGAGGGTGGGAGGTGGTAAGTGTATTGGGGTAGTGATAGGTCTATTTGGGGGTAGTGGTAAGTGTATTTGTGGGGGGTGGAAAATTTATTTGTGGAGAGTGGGGGGTGTAAAGTGTATTTGGGGGGGTGTAAAGTGTATTTGGGGGGGGTGGTAAATGTATTTGTGGGAATGGGAGGGCGGTAAGTGTATTTTGCGTGTGGTTGGTTTATTTGGTGGAGGGTGGTAAGTGTATTTGTGGGGAGTGGTAAATGCATTGGTGGAGGTGGTAAGTGTATTTGGGGGGGTTCTAAGTGTATTTGGGGGGTGGCGGTTGGGGGTGGTACATGTATTTCTGGGGGGTGGGGTGGTAAGTGTATTTGGTGGCTGGTAAGTGTATTTGGGGGGTGGTAAGTGTATTTGTGGGAGTGGGGGGTATGTTTATTTATGGGAAGGTGGAAAATGTAATTATGAAGGGGTGGTACTTGTGTTTGGAGGGATGGTAAGTGTATTTGGGACGGGGAATTGCATTTGTGGAGGGGGGATTCTATTTGTGGGGGTGGTGGGAATTGTTTTTGGGGGCTGGCAGTGGTGTTTGCATCTGGGGGAGCAGTAGTGGTGTTTACACATGTATACACACACACACACACACATACATCCCCCCTAAATACACAAAAAAAATACTCCAATGCATCTAAAAAAAGAATCAAATACATCTAAAAAAAAGAGCCCAATCCATTAAAAAAAATAAAACAATACATATAAAAAAAACAACCCTCTCCAATACATATTAAAAATACCCCAACCAATATAAAAATAACCCCAAGTCCCCAACACATAAAAATACCCACAAGCTCCCCAATACATACAGCTAAACCCCGTTATAACGCGCCTCGCTATACCGCGATTCGGTTATAACGCGGTTTTCCCGTGGCTCCCGTTTTTTTTTTGCACACTGCACACACTGCACACACTGCACACACTGCACACACTGCACACACTCACTGCACACACACTGCTCATTGCTCACACTGCACACACACTGCACACACACTGCACACTGCACACACACTGCTCATTGCACACACTGACACACTGCACACACACTGCACACTGCACACACTGCACACACTGACACACTGCACACACACTGCTCATTGCTCACACTGCACACACACTGCTCACACTGACACACACTGCACACTTCACACACACTGCTCATTGCTCACACTGCACACACTGACACACTGCTCATTGCTCACACTGCACACACACTGCTCACACTGACACACACTGCACACTGCACACACACTGCTCATTGCTCACACTGCACACACTGACACACTGCTCATTGCTCACACTGCACACACACTGCTCACACTGACACACACTGCACACTGCACACACACTGCTCATTGCTCACACTGCACACACTGACACACTGCTCATTGCTCACACTGCACACACACTGCTCACACTGACACACACTACACACACACACACACACACTACACATATACATAAATCAGCCTTACCTTGGGGATGATTGGTGAGGCATGTGGCTGCAGGGGGGGGGCGTGCCAGTGGGGGTGGTGCTGCGGTGGAGGGGGATGATGGCTGCGGGGGCCCCCGATGCTGCGGGGGCTGGTGGGATGGCCCGGTGCAGCGCAGGGGGGCATGGGGGGGGGGGGGGGGCAGGACGACCCTGCGCTACGGCAGGGCCAGGGGGCCCTGTATTGCGGCGCGAGGGCCCTGTGCTGCGGCGGGGGGGAGCCGGACCGGAGGGGAATCCCCCCTCCCATCTCCTGTCACGCGGTGACAGGGGAAGCTGAAGCCGGAGGGGAATCCCCCCTCCCATCTCCTGTCACGCGGTGACAGGGGCAGCTGAAGCCGGAGGGGAATCCCCCCTCCCATCTCCTGTCACGCGGTGACAGGGGCAGCTGAAGCCGAAGCCGGAATGGCATCCCCCCTCCCATCTCCTGTCCCGCAGCGTGACGACACATCCACCAGGAAGTTCCGGTTTTCGTGCGACTCAACATCCATCCCCCACACGAGGCAATCCCTAAAGGAGCTCCAGTTATCATCAGAGAGGAGCACCTGAGCGATCTTCAGCTTTACTGCTTTTACGATCTACTGTCCTGTAAGTAGGGTTTCAATTTTACCCCTCTGGACTTAAGTGCTGTATCCTCCTGAACCCAGTATTTCAATGTTAATAAATAGCTTTTTGTTAGGATTATAGTCTTGCTAGTGTCTGTCTGTCATTGTGTGTTATGTTTGTCATGTGTAAGTTTTTAATGTTTTAATGTCAACTTTTTTGGCGTACTGCACCATTATCTGTTTGTTTTCTTCTCTTTTTTACATATTGCACTATTATTTGGTGTGAGCCGTTGGTTGACCCCTTCACTGCCTGTTTGCTCAAGGACACTTTTGGGACTTTGCAAGAGACGGTTTGGTCTTTATTCGGATTTATTATTTAAAGGACTGATTTGGCGCCGGCAATTCTTTCTTTTCTCTGTGGTTCATTTTCTGACTGTACAGTCAGTATTTGCCAGGCTGCCTGCAATATTTATTTCAAGTATTGTCATTATTTGTATTTTTTTAGCACTGTTTTGCACCGTCTTTTTTCGTTACATATATAAGTGTATAACTCTACACCTCTAAATAGCTAACAAAGATGTGGGCCAAATCATGAACCCACTAGCTTGAGACAGCTTTCTTTAGATCTACAACTCTAGAGTGCAATGTTGTAACCATGCCATACACACCATCCTGTTGTGAGTTAAATCTATTATATGAGATTAACATACAGGATTCATGAGTATTCTCTCTCTAGACAACATAGTCTAGATGTACTTTAGACTAGCACGACAAGTGCTATTTTCAGGTTTTAATTGAATTTTCTGTTTTCTAATATAGCCAGGCCGCTACTTCTTTTCCTGGGCCTTTCCAGTGTTAGTCCGTTTAGGTGCAGGCAGTGAAAAGGTTAATTCCTTCTGTAGGCTGTGTATGTGTATTACAGCCTTTGATACAATTCTGGTATCTAAGGACAGACCAACAACCACCAGAGTGTGTCAGCCTGAGAGATGGTTACTGATTGTTCATCCAAAAGCAGTGCTAGCCAATCAGTATTCAACATGTGCTGTTACGAGACAGGGTTCCAACCCCCAATCTCAGGTTATAAATCCTGACACTCTCCTAAATTAGTGAGTTCAAGTTCTGAGAGGAGAGAGATGAAAAAGTTCTAGAAGGAGTGGGGAGTCTCTTCCTCCATCCCACCAGGGGATGGGAGGGAGGGGTAACAGGCCTGAAAGGGCCCAAAGGCCTGAGTCAGGGCTCTGACCAGGAGATGGGAACAAGGAGAGAAAAGGGATACATCTGTGTTTGCTGTCTGATATCATCTCTCTGCAATAAAGCCAGTTGTACCAGCATCATTGTCATTACTGTCTGCTGCCTGCTGTGTAAAGGAAAATCAAGGTATCAGCATGGCCCATCCTCTGCCCCTGCAGAGAACCTGTGCTGACTGGAGGCGCTGCACCACTGAAGAATAAAAGGTAACCTGCACCCCTGTTCTGGCTCTCCCCACACCATCGCGGAGCACTCAGCCCTCCTGTTCACCAACAGGTCACAGCCCAATACATTTAGAAGTAGCTGAAGGAAGTATACCCACCCCAATCTCAATTAGGGGTAGGGGAAACAGGGCTACACTAATTATTTAATAAAATGTGTTATTTTAATCACCAGTGGAGGCGAGTGCATCATATGGGATCTTTCTCTCTCAAAATACTCACATTCTCTATCCCAGATAGCAGTAGTCTAACATTTGTCAGCTGAGCAGGACCATTTTCCCTTCTCCCCCTCCCCCTATTCAATCAGAGTTGAAGAGCCCCAGAATTCAAAGTCACAAGACATTCCCCCACCAGTGCACTACTGCTGCTTTAAATTCTGGGGCACAATTTCGCAGTCTCAAGCACTAAGGTTTTGCACCCTAGTGTAAGCAACACACTGCAAAATGTACCATTTACCCTTCGCTGTTCCCCCATCCGCCCTTCAATGCTCCCATTATTCACCCTCTCTCCTTACCCCCTCCATCCACCCTCTACCCCGTTCCACTTTTTTTCTGCCCTCTCTTCATATATGGCTCCATAGACAGCACTAGGTAAGGAATGTTCTCTCTTTGTATATGTCAATATAAATTAGTGTATGCTAGGTGGATTTGTGTTCTGAATCTATACATTACAGTGTAAAATCTGTATCAACACAGTCAATGTGTGCCTGCAATTTCTAGCATGATGTGGGAGGATTATAGGAATGATGGGGGGCACTGGAAGAGGTTTTGGTGTATTACTAACCTGTACTGGAGGCACACCAGGCTATGCTGTCTCACTGATTTTAGTCCTCCCAGGTGGACATCTCTGAAAGACATCACTGGACATGACAGCTAGACAGCAGAGAGATGCAGAACACTGAGCATAATTACTTGGGGTGATTTATCTGGAATATTTTATTGATATGTAACCACTTCATGATATTTTACACACAAAGTGTACCCTAAAATTAATGTCTTCACATAAGCTGATTTTCACCTATTTATTGTATTGAATGTCTTTATTTATATAGCGCCATTAATGTACATATTACAGTATTTCACTGGCATTGGCTGTTCCCATGGTAACCCCTGTTGCCTTACTGCCTGTGAATAGCAACAGACATTTTAACTTCCCAGGGACACACATTTAATCAACTGTTACCTTCAAAATTGGACTTCATTATTTCAAAAGGGCAGGACTGCTAAAGAGAGCAGCAAACAGTTAAAAAGAAAGAAGACATTTGTTCTTTTATGGCCAACAGAGGGAGCTTTAGTATTGAAGGATACAAAATGTTACAATCGGACGTGACCTCCTAAGGCTGGTGCCATGGTACCGCAGACCGTGCGGAGGCGTCCGCACGCTGAGCGAACAGACAGCCTTAGTGTTCATGTCCACACAGAAGCGGCCGCGCGTTGCGTGAGGAATCAGTTAAAATTATTTCTCAGCGCGACAGACAGGTCACGTGAGCGGTTCGACCAATAAGGGCGAACCAGCTCCGTGACGCCCCCAGGAATGCCCCCCACGACCCGTCCACCATGGCCAGGGAAAGCACCCGCTTGCCTCAAAACCTCCACACGGGAGAAGTTACCATGGCCCCAGCCTAACTGTCCCTAGCTGGACTGGACTGCTCCCTTTCCCCCTCTCATCCTGCAGTCGTGGGTGGGGGAGTTTCTTCTTTGATGGTAGCAAGGGAATAAGCTGGAGGGGAAGAGTCACACTGCTCTCTGGCAGTAAAGAAGTTAAGATGTCAATGCCACTGGTTCTTTATAGTCCTAGGGCAATGCACCTTTCAATGCAATAGTGTGTAGCCAGGTCCCCTTTGGCTCCCCGGTTCCCCGTTCCTCTTCCCCTTACCTTCACCAGTGAGAAGGCAGTTGCGGGAGCGAGCGCGTCTCCCGTTGGCGTCGGAGGCACGGCGCCGCCATCTTTATGTCCGCTCGGGCGCGGAGGCTCGCGCATGCTCAGACGCGATGCGGCGGCCATTTTAGTGTGGGAGAACTGGCACAAGAGGCGCTCCATAGTGCAGGGACCCCTAGAAGTCACGCATGCGCAGTTAGAGCGATGCGGCGGCCATTACAGGTTTGCACAGGCTCCATGGAGAGTAGCGGTGGCCATTATAGTGCACGCACGCGGCCCCAATGTTAAAGAGGGCCATAAAGGACTACAATTCCCAGCAGCCTCTGGGGACGGCACTTTCACCTTGGTCACAGGCAGCCAGACAGCCAATAGAGCTTGCAGCTTTTCCTGTTGGAGAAGGATACATCGTTGTGTGCAGAGTCAGGAAGCAGACTGTGAAGCACATGAGTCAGTTAGGCTAAGGAGACAAGGGGGGCAGAGAGCTGTGAGCTTCTGCCCTAGGCCAGAAATCCCCCGGGCTATAGTTGAGGCCCTGACTCCCCACTAGTGAGGGTGGGTGGTCATAGGGACAGGCCCTTAGGTAAGGACCCTGTGTCTTCAGCTGTGGGCTAGGCAGGGACAGAGTGTCAGTAGGTGCTGGGATAAGGTAAGGGAAGGTGTGTGTAGGGAGCAGTGCTTCTACAGTAGGCCAAGTTACCCCCTAGGTACCAACTAGGCCCAACTCCCCTTCTGTTTGTGGCTGCTTTAGGGAAGGCCCCTTAGGTAGAGACCTTGCCCTGTTAGCAATCAGCTTAGTTAGGGACACATCTGCAGTTCTGAGTGCTCTGACAAGAAGGGTCAGTTCTGCAGTGGATCATTCTCTGCAGAGCAGAGACAGAGACTGTCTGAGCGGTGAGCTTGCTCAGAAGGAGACCCCCATCGCTGAGGCTTCGGCGCTGGACACAGACTAGTCCATTTCCACAGTTCTGCGGTACCCGGTTGCAGGAGCACCGGGCAGGTATTATTCAAGTCACCAAGTGCACCACCTATACATTTCATCTTAGTGGGCAGCGCTGTCCAACATGTGGGTGGGGTTGTGGGACTCTTGGGTACAAGGACTTTGGAAATACAGTGTGGGGTTAAGGCCCTGCGAGGCGGAGGATAGTTGTGCTTAGTAGTGTTACAGGGTGGCACTGATGTTATGCACTGTTGATGTCATATGGTTGATGCCTGTGTATTGTGTGATATTATTATCTGCATATAGTAAACCTGTGTTATATATACCTTTGGTGTATGTGGTTAATATATGTGGGCCCTGTGTGGGGTACATTCTACACTCCTAGAATCCTACATAGGTGGAGGTGCTGTAAGTAAGATCGTTCCAGAGGATTCACCCCAGGCTCTCACTCGCAGAGGCTCAGGCCTCCTGTGAGCCTGACAGGTATAAAGCACCACAGACCTGGTAACATATAGGTTCCCCCTCACATGCACTCTATATGCGATTGGGGTAGGGGGAATACCCGTTACAAGTGTCTCCCACAAGAGCAACCAACCCTCCACTAACACCCCTCTCCCTCAAGCACTGTCACTCATAGTTGCATTTCACTGCGTCTTTGCAACTGTGAGGGACATGCCGGTAAAGGTAGTAGTCAGCAAATATTGATCCTGCAGAACCAATCATCATGATTTATGGAGCCAGAAGGTAAACATTGACCTTAGAAAGGCCAAACTCAATATTTACCTTTAAGGACAATCCATCCTGGTATTCTCTTGTACAGAAGTCAATACCTGCACTGCTACCTACTCTGCTTGCGAGTTAAAAAGGCTCTTTTCTTTTGAGACGGCTCCTTTTCTAAGCAGTTCTTGTTTGTGACCTCACCCTCCCTACTCCAGAAAAGGAAACTTCCACACTAATACAGAGTATGACTTTACTTTTTCAATTAATACACCAGTCCCACATTTCAACTTATACTGGATTTGTCATAGTTAGTACCACCTTCTCTTCCATTGCCCTATACACATACAGTAGGCCTGTGACAAGGAAACCTGCCACCAATACTTACCTTAGTTCCAGACATCTGTAGGTAGTCGTCCTGACCAGTAATCATACTAGCCATACAGTATGATCCCAGGAGTTCTCTGCGGGCCAGGTTAACAAATTAAATTGCTGGGGCGAATCACAGATGAGCTGAATACTCATAAGAACAACAAAGATTACTCTTTAAGGCTGTGGCCCCGCTGGTGTTGACCGCGCTCATGCGACACCAGCTCTCAAAGCATGAGTGCCGGGTGTCCTGTGTATTTTGCAAGCGCACTTGAGGGCATTGGGGGCATGTTTAGCGCGCTTCAAACTCTCTTTTTTTGTCTCCCAAGCACCAAGCTTGGGAGAGTGTGCGTGCACCGCGTGAGCGGGGATGGGACAATTTAAATTGCAGGAACTAAACTCAGTAAGCGCCGTGCGCTCAGCGCTAGCATGGACACAGCCTAAGGCCAGGTTCCCGCTGGCTACTGCCGAGCCTGCTGTGGCGGACACTGCAGGGACAAGAGCCGACCCACAATGGCCGGGCCCGCTGCGAGGGGTGGCCGCCGCGCTGCGCCGACAGTTTCTCCTGCTCTCAAGAGAATTGAGATCAGGACTCGCAATGGAGCGCTAGGCCACGCCCCCGGAAGTTCAGCCAATTAGGGTGAACCTGCCAGGTGACGTCACGGCCGCACCCCGACCCTGTCTTTCCACCTGCTGACCGGGGGATTCGGCTGCACGCACCGCCAGCCTGGCAGGAGCACGTGCAGCGCAGGCAGCGGGGTTTTTGGTGCCTAAGGCACAGGGAGATAACGTGACTTGCCCAAGGTCACAAGGAGCCGACACCGGGAATTGAACCAGGCTCCCCTGCTTCAAACTCAGTGCCAGTCTGTGCCTTTACTCACTGAGCCACTCCCTCCTCAAAGAAGAAGAAATCCCTACTTTTGATCAAGCTTGCATTGAAGGTGAAGGAACTGTATCTACCTCTAGAACGCATTCCAAAAAAAGGAGAAGGAATTGTCTGTACAATTCCGAGTGGGAACACCAATTTTCTTGGTTTGTCAAATGTTACAATGACGAAACTAAAGCCAAATGTAAATTGTGCATTGTATCCTTTACCGTAGCGTATGATGGTGTTAAGGCATTAACACAACATGCTCCATCTCAGAAACGTCTAAAAAATGTTCAAGCAGCTGCTGCTTCCCAGAGAATTCGTTCTTTCTTGGTCAAGAAAGACTGTTCACAGAGTGAAAAAGTAACTGTTGCTGAGTTGACCCACATTTATCATGGACTAAAGCATCACATTTCTTTTCTTGCCCAAGACTGTGCAATTAAGGTTATGAAGGAAGTATTTCAGGACTCTGAAATTGTCAAGAAAATAACCGCGGGGTGCACAAAATCTTCCGCTGTTGTTAACATGGTTTTGTATCCGTTCTCAATGGAGCTTGTGTTGAACGATTTCAATAATGGAACACCATTTTCGGTTGCTACAGATGCATCCAACAAAGGAAACCACAAAGTTTTTCCTGTGGCTGTACAGTATTTCACCCACAAGAAGGCATGATCTGTAAAATCTTAGATTTTTAATGAAGGGGCATTTGAAGACTCGCAGTCCATTAAAGATCAGCTGTGTCATGTCCTTAAGGAGAAAGGATTGTCATGGGCAAATGTTTCTGCGTATGGAGCAGACAATGCTTCAGTTAACTACGGCATCAACACTTCAGTTTTCCAGAAATTATGAAGTCAAGAAAATAAAGATATGATTGCAGCTCACTGCAACAACCATATTTTACACAACTGTGCCAAAAATGCATTGAAAATCATGTCCTTTGACTTTGAAAACCTGGTCCTGAAAGTTTTTGCAGAGTACTCCAAAAAACGAGAAGAGTTGAAAGAATGTTTTGAATTGTGTGAGGTCGCGTTCCATGAAGTCATTAGGCATGTTCCAACCCGGTGGCTTAACTTGTTCAAGGCAGTTGACCGCTTGCTGCTAAGCTGGAGGCCACTGAAAGTGTATTTCCTTGAACTTGGCTCTGATAATTGCCCTGCATCAGTATGGAACATTCTTTCTGATCAGGAAGACGAAATGGCGAGTTATGAGGCGCCCACATTTTCTGAGTTGTATCTTTATTTTACTCACTTTTTCATGTCATCTTTTCAAGAAACATTGCTCAAGCTGGAGGACCGATCAACAGTTTCTCGCGACCTTTACTTGATCATGGAAAAGCTCAGACATTTCTTGAGAAAACAAAATCGATGAAAAGTTTTTTGGCATGAAAGTCAAATTTGCATTGTGCAAAGACTATTTGCCTGGTCATTTGGTCATGAAATTCACTACAGAAGCACAACAAGTTTACACAAGAGCCCTCAACTACCTGGAGAAGTGGTTTGCTTTCAGCAATTCATCATATCGTTCTTTCAGGGCTTTCAGCTTTTGTAATGTAAAGAAATCACCATCTCTTGATGAAGTGATTGAAATTTGGATGTTCTCACCCTGGAAACAAGAACTCCCTCCAGATGCTCTACATGCCAAATGCTGTGCCTTGGATACAGTGTTAGCTTTACTTCAGGGAACAACATCTGTTGAGAAATGGTGTTCGTTCTTCTGCAAGGAATCTGCTCCCAATCTTTTGAAACTTGTACAATATGTTTAGTCAATTCCAGTGTCAAACCCATGTGTGGAGAGAATTTTCAGTGTCATGGGGAATGTGTGGACTGATGAACGGAACCGGATGTGTGTTGAATCAGTGAGAAGTGAACTTTGTGTATTTTTTAAAATACCTTTCACTTGTACAGAATTCAAAGATGTGGTTTTAAAAAACAAAAAACTATTAAAAGCAACAGAGTCCAATGTTAAATATAAAGTTCAGTAAGATGTAGAGGCAGAAAAAGAAGAAGAAAACAGCGCACGGCCAGGGAGTCAGGTAGTGTAAAATAAAAATCTATTTATTCAGCACAGGTACAAAAAAAGCATCACCCCTGGAGGTGGAATGAGTCCTCCTACGCGTTTCGGACACGAATGTCCTTTATCAAGGAGTATGATGTAGCCTGCAATTGGCGTTGTAGTAGTCAGACAGTTGCAGCTACTGATAGTGTAAAGTTTTCATTAATATTAAAGTTAAAACATTAAAAATAACATTGGAAATAGTTGTTTCAATTTTATTTATAGTGCGTTTTTAGATCAGTTTTTCTCGCCATCGGCCTGTATGACTCCTGGTATATTATTTATATATCTCATTTTTTTTCTAAATTTCACTCCAAGTATGCACCAATTTGCACCATTTCATATTCTAATTTGTTAAAAAAAATTCGGGGGAGGGTGCACTCTCAACAGACCCCACCCCACCGACTTTTCTTGAGCGCTTCGTGCCTTTCACAATTGTGTCCAGTATTTTTGGATAAGACACCTGGCAACCCTAGTCCCAGTCAATAGGGCTCGAGCTACAGAGTGTAACAGGATATCCTTGGATGCAGGGAAAACTCAGGTCAGTCGGACAGGTGGCAGCAAGAGAGTAGGTAGTGTCCAGGGACCAGTGCCCCTGGACTAGGCCTAGTCATACCCCATAGGCCCCAGCTAGGCCCTGAGTCCCCCCAGTGAAGTGTTACAGGGAAGGCCATAGATAAGAAAGCTTCACTTTTTGTATTACTGCTGTGTTGTTGCACCGGTGACCGGATGTCCACGTGGTGGTCTGTGGTCTGGGATCAGGCCACAGGCCCACATAGACATTAAAAAGTTCAGTGGTATAAGCGCTCAAGTGCCGGATCTTTACGATATATATAGAGAGAAATAGCGCATAAGCCAAGGCACAGGGTGATATGGAGTCCTAAAAAGGGACAATATAACCCAGAAGGAAGAGAGTAAGGGGGCTAAGCCCACTCCTCAGATCCCCATTGGGATAGTCCCAGGACCACTATTATAATACATGAAGCAATAGAATAAATATACTCACAAATATGCAATGCCTCTGTCCTGTGCCCCTGATTAGGCGTGCTGCTAGTTGTGGAGAAGAGATATGCAAAATAGAAGGTATAGCGCACAGCCAAGAGAGTGGGCCCAAGGATGATATAAAAAAATAATTATTTATTGTGTCCATTAAAAAACGACTGTTATACCTCCGTTTTTTAATGGACGCAATAAAGAATTAATTTTTTATATCATGGCTGTGCGCTGTACCTTCTATTTTGCATATCCCCACATAGACATTAGGTGAGACACTCCAGCGGGAGCTCGCCTCACAAGGCGGATCAGGATACATAAGGAGTGAGGGGATTGTTTCGGAGGCCCTACGACGTGGGATCTGACCAACCTTTTCATCCATCGGTGGTACCTGGGTACAGGTGTGCCCAGGGAGGTATATAAGTGCACCAACGATTCACACAGGGGTAGCGCTACCTCCCTTTGGGTGGGACTGTTCTACGGACACAAGGTGTTTAGGTGCCATGGGCAACCTCACTACTTTGGGGGAACCCCACCGGGGGGTTGGGTATTGTGTTTGGGTATTGCATTGTGATATTGTATTGTGAGTGTGTTATTGTTATAGTGTGAGTAGTAAAGAAGTTATATTATACTCAGTTGTATAGTGGTTATTCAGTCCTATGTGGGACCATCCCATCCTGCTGGGATCCCTCATAGGTGGAGGCGCTGCACCGAACTGAAAGAGAGAGATCACCCCCAGGCTCCCACAAGCGGAGGCTTAGGCCTCCTGCGCGCCAACAGGTACAGCAGCATGCATAATTCATTAGTCATTGGGAAAGGGGGCTACATATGGTATTTGTATCTTATCTTTCTGTCTCATTGTACTACACTGCTGAATATGTTGGTGCCTTATAAATAAAGGATAATATTAAGCTTACAATGATTACAGACCACAACATATCTTGTACTTCAAAGCACATATTTGTTAGTGCGTTGACGGTGCAGCGGCTTTTAAAGAAGCAATCCAATCGCTTTTCTTTTTTAAATAGTTTTTTTTTAACTCAAGATTGAAGCAGGGGGTTCCCGGGGCTGAACTCCATTCATTTCAGCTACTGGGACCTCTGCTTCCAGAGATACTAACCTCCAAAGGGGGTGCCGGTTTCTCACTGCTTTTAAAAACTCTGTGTCACGAGGGCCAATAGGAAGTTGCACCGATGACGTCACAGCTTCCTATTGGCCCGCAGAATTTGGGAGCTTTGAAACCTGCTACCCAGCCAGAGTGGCTACCAGCACCCTCTATGGAGGTAAGTATTTCTTTAGCTGAAATGAATGGGGTTCAACTCCGGAGACCTCCTGCTTCAATCCTGCTTAAAAAAAATGTAAAAAAAAAAAGAAGTGCGTGTCTCTTTAAGCAGGACAAATTGTTTTAGGCACAAATTTGAACCCCTTTGCTGCAAGATGGTCCACCAAAAAGGATAATAGTGCCATTTATAGCTGAGTATTCCTAATGCCAGCACGTGATGCACCTGAAATCCAGTGCAAAAACGTACTAACACACTGACACACATACAGACACACTGACACTAATGCACACACACATTAACACAGATTCCAAACACAGACACACCAATATATATGAAATACACAGATATGTACATGCACTAACACGTAAAAATACACACAGATCCAATATTGCTTACAAATGTAGTAAGTGTTACACCAGTTCACAATGCAGAATATCGCGTTATAACACAGAATATCTCCGATTCTCCATAGGATTAATCGGCACTAATAACACAGAATGTCACAGCATGACACACCATCCAAGTGCAATAACCCGTGCTAGACCAGTATATATTGTTATATATATATGCAGAGATTGTTAAACTGTGCTTTTTCTGTAGAATGGGGCATTTGGTCACGCCCGTCACCCTGTGACCAAGTCACTGCCAGCGTTTGGCCGCTCCGCTTCTACTATAAGGTAGGTTTTAGAGTAGAGGGTTAACTTTAGGGGGCTTAGCGGTTAGGGTAAAGAGGGAAGGAGCGACTCATTGAGTAAAGACACTGGGAGCAATGCTATAAGCATTCATAAAACAAAATCGCTGGGCCATTTAATTCGCCTGTTTTGTGAGCGTTGCTGTCACGATATTCAGAAAGCCTCGGTTACCTGTGATAGCAAAATTCCCAAAACGGGCGAGTAGCCGGCGACCTGAAGATCGCCTCTCAGAAAAGGGCTTACCCGGCGATTTCTTTCAGGTGCAGAGAGAGCTGGACAGAGAGCCGCCTCTCCCGGCGCATATCTCGCCCGAAATTAATATTTTTTTAATAAAAAATGTGATACTAATGTAGTTGAGCAGGGGCAGAACCGCGTTACTTTCAGGTCCGGGGACAACCTGCTTCCCCAGATACAGGCCCCGTTGTGGGGTGTCAGTATCTCATATGTATTTTATTCCTCCGGCCACGTGACGTGGGACATTTAAATGCATAGGAGATACAGGCACCCCATAAAGGGGCCTGTATCGGGAAGCAGGGGGTCCCCAGACCTGCTCATCTACACTAGTATTACATTTTATATTAAAACAGCTGCTATCCACAATAAACATTAAAAACACAACAACACTCATACCCCCTCCTGTACTACCAGATGACCGCGGGGGTCCTCAGGTGATTCCTGTGGGTGTCCGGGGTTCCTCAGGTTGTGTCCGCGGGTTTCTGGGGGCCCTCAAGTGATCTCCTCGGGTGGTCCCTGCGGGTGTTTGGGGGCCCTTGGGTGGTCCCCATAGGTGTCCTGGGGTCCTCAGGTATTCTGACCCCATGACACCTGCTGGGAACACCCTTGGGGACCACCTGAGGGCCCCCAGACACCTGCGGGGACCACCTGAGGACCCCCAGACACCCGCGGGGACCACCTGAGGACCCGTGGGGACCACCCCCAGATACCACCCGCGGGGACCACCGAGGGCCCCCAGACAGCCGCTGAGACCAACTGAGGGCCCCCAGACATCCTCTGGGGCAACCGAGAGAACCCAGAGACCTCCTGATGACCAATAGACACCTGTGGGGACCACCTGAGGGCTCCCAGACACCTGCGGGGACCACCTGAGGGCTCCCAGGCTCCCGCAGGGACCACCCAAGGGCCCCCAGACACGCACGGTGACCACCTGGGGACTCCCGCGGCCTGTGGTATCAATCATGTGGCGGTAGAGGAGGTGGGTATTAGTGTTTATTGTCGGTAGCGGGGTGAGTGAAGGGGGTGTTTGGCCCTTTGTGGGTAGCGGGAGGGGTTAACCCCTTCCTTGCCTTAGCGGATAGCCGCTAAGATAATGAAGTTGCCTGTAAATGCATTTTTATTGCATGGAATTCATGCCGGAGTCTCCGGTGCTGATATTAATGGATATTCGGAGACTCCCGGAATCAATCCGATGCAGAAAAAAAGTCCTGTATTACCGTATTTCCTGGCTTGAGGATTTTGGGAGAAACTCGTCATTATACAGCCGTGATAGGCCTCGATAACCTAAACGTGGCTGCTAGAATTGCATGAGTTTCAGAACCTGCCGGTAAGTGGCTCTTCACCACTCGCCCAGTGATTTTTTTATGATGGCTGAAATTTTTGGAGATTCATGCTTTTATTGCCCACTTATTGAGGCTTGCTGAATAGCAGTAGGCATTTTGGCCGATAAGTACTCGATAAGTGGCTTATGAACGCTTATAGCATATGCCCACTGATTCTGTAAACAATAACACTGATTTTTTAAGTATGGAAACCTGGTTCAAATCCCAGTGTCAGCTGCTTGTGACCATGGGCAAGTAAGTCACTTTATCTCCCTGTGCCTGAGACACCAAAAACAGATTGCAACCTCATCTGTGCAGGGACTGTGTCTGTAAAAATTCCTGTGTGCTGCGTACTGCGCACTATACTGTAATTGTGATGCACTCTGGGTCTGAGAAAAGAGCTATACGAAGTATGAAATGAAATATAACGTTATTATTAACTTTAGGGGGTTTATTGGTTAGGGTACGAGCTTAACTTAAGGGGTTTTAGGGTAAGGTGTTAAGGTTTTTAGGGTAGGGTGTAGAGTTAGCATTAGGGGATTTTAGCGTAACGGCTAAGGTTTAGAGACTTACCTTAGCAGCAAAGCAGCCAGTGGCTGGGTCCGCACGGGGAGGTGACCTGCGGCAAAACGCCAGCGGAGATTTGCTCATGGAGAAACTGCAACAATCAAGTGCCGTTGGCTGTCTTTTTTGCTTGTACTGTGCTAGGAAGAGTGGGCATTGCAGGAATATCTCTGAGACAGGTTCCCTAACATATGCAGTTGACAATATAGAGAATATTTATCAATTGTATTTCTTGTGTGCAAAGTGAAATGTGCCAATTACCTGTAGTTATTTTCAACGTTTCCATGCCAATTCAAATTCTCCTATTCAAAGAGTTATTAATGCAAGGGCAATTTTGCGGTCCTCTTAAAAAATGTCTGCCATTTTCTAAAAAAGCATTTTATGACTTCACTGTGTCTTTGGAATCACTGATACTTATTTGCCTGAGCTATGCAAGTGCCACTTGCAAATATGCTTTTTTTCCATTGACTTTCAGGATTCAATTTAAAATACTGTTAAACATATACAGTATTAGAGTGAATTAACAGTTAGTTAGTAAAGTTGTTGCATAGCTGAGAGCTTTTATCTTATTGCAACTAGTGGATGTTACTAAGTAAAACAGAATCTTTAAACATGACTGCTGAGAAGCACACTCTCCATTTACCTTGTCAATATCAAAGCAAACGTTCCTCTCTGAATCTTTACAGCCATTCAACATTTACAATTGCCTGTCTTATCCTTGCTTTCCATGCATTGAAAGACCTGTCAATAGAATTGTCAATACAGACACCTGAGTATTGATCAGCCAGGACATAAGGGTCAACAAACTACTGGCGGCTCTTGCCCAATGATGTACAAATTGATGGCTTCCAAACAATGCTGGTGGAGCGAGGATCCCCGTGGAGAAGATAGCACAGCTCAATTTCTCCCGTTCCTGCAGCTTGTCGATATCCTGTGGTTTGAAGGTTGAGAAGAACTTGAGTGTCTAACATCTTGCAGACAGAAAAACGGTATAAGCTCACAGAAGAAAATTGCTATACAGTATTAAGTAGGGGATTCGAATGAAGATCTATTGGTTTCCCACCAGTTGGTAAACTCAGAAATAGTCAGAGTAGGTGCACTCTGATAGCCAAAGCAAAATGACTGGTTAGAGTCCAGAGCATGGACGCAAGGTGAACCAGGCAACATTTCCCCTTTTTCATCTGCAAAACATACCCCCCACCAGATACAATTGAGAGAGAGAAAAGTATTTGGTTGAGTAGAGGTACAGGCTAATAATCCGCTATTTTGAATATGCAAATAAGTTCATTTGAACATGCAACATATATTCAAATTATTTTCCAGGTATCTCTCCATACTGTATGTTGTAGAGATGAATGTTTGAAGGCGCATATAAGTCAGTAAGTACTCATCAAAATAGGACTTTTGGACACATTTGCACATCTAGTCAAGTTGACAAAGGTCAAGGTAGGCAGCTAAACAGGGTTAACAGACTAAGGTCAAGGCTGCCAGGAAACAAGCCACAGTCAGGGCGTGCAACAAGTAAGCTAGCAAGGTCAAACTGGTTCAGAAGACAGACTAATATCAGCACAGGCAGCAAGCAAGTTAGCAAGTTCAGGGTGGGTCAGAAAATATACTAATATCAGGACAGGCAGCAAGCATGCCAACAAGGGCTGACTAGAAGATAACCCAGCAAGCAAACCATTTAGGACATATGGCAAGAACAACTGCAGAACAGGAAGTATGTTGACTTGGCAGTCAGGATACACCCATAACTGATAGACGAGTGGTGAAGCATCTGACCAGCTGCTGAATAAATAGCCAGCTGTAGAACAAGGCAACTGATTTAGTCAGTAATTTTGTGGCCTGGGCTATGGTTGTGTTCCAAGCCAGTACCAACACATAAATGTTCTGTGCTGGTATGTGGAAAAATGTCTGCATTGATCAATTTATGTTCCCATATATCATGGGGGAAAGAAAGAAATGAAAAGTTTCCCCTCTTGGAGGACTACTTGTTCATGTAAAGGGTTAATTGCCTTAAGGGGTTAACTGTGTGGGATCACTCAGGTTACTCCCCTCCCCATCATGGGATGTATGATGTCAATGTAAGTGCATATATAGTCGCCCCTTATGTGCTAGAAGCAGGTTCTTCATCATTTCAACTGGGGTCCTCACTCTGAGTGCATGTTTAGAGATCTGCATTAATTTGTACCCTGTCATTGTTTTCAGTTAGTAATGTACCCCTTCTAAGATAGTGCCTATTAAAGTACAGGGCCCTACGTTGTGGGAGAGGGATGCCACTTGTCATGGTCTCATTGGGTTGTCCCTATGCCTGACCGTCACTGTCCACACAGGGTTGCTGATATTGCAGCCAGCATTCATACAAAGTAAATGTGCACTTACATCAGCTGGACTGGATTCTACAAGGTGTTCAAAAAGAGGTAGTAAAATTTTTTTATACCACTAGCAAAACATACAGGACCTCTGTAAGCTCATATTGAACCCCCAAAATAACCACAACATATATATATGCGTATAAGTGTCAAAGAGGAGTGCTACTGAGCATGGGAATATATATATTTAAAACCAGAGACAGAACATGAAACACAGACAGAGCTCAGTGCTACATCCAAAGACACTAATACACGGTACAGTGCCTAAATATATATATAGATATCTTTTGAATAAAATGGTCTTTTAGTTTAACTCTTTGGCCAAAGTGTTGTAAGCCGTTGAGCCCCTCCAAGGCAGACCATGTCTCAAGGGTCCTAACACTAAAATAGATTCTTAATAACCTGTACATTACTAGGAAGAATGATTAAAATAAATCTGTCAAAATTAGTTGGATGTAGCACTGAGCTCTGTCTGTGTTTCATGTTCTGTCTCTGGTTTTATACCATTAGCATACAGTATATTCAATAGTAATTGCAATTGCAACCACAATACATATGTATTACAGTGACAGGCAGGGACAATAAATCCAAAAAGAACTCCTGTGACTAATGCACCCTCACAAGCCTTCTTTGAGACGCCCGGAAGTCGCTCCTGAAGGGGGTGGTACTGTAAGGATCTGTGATGGCCTGTGTCGCGGTGCTTACCCACCTCAACCTGCGATCGGGTGCTCCGTCGCCCCGTCCCCCCCGCGGCATCTCCCATGGTGCTGCAGGTGTCACCCGTCGGCCTCGCGTCGCACCCTACACTGGGGGAAGTACTGGTTTGCTGTCCCCGCCTCCAGGCTCCGTCCTTGCGATGATGTCAATGGCGCGTAGCATGTACACTCACATGCTAAATCACGCTCTGGCCTCTGTTCATTATTCCGCAGCTGTTGCTAACTCCTGTCCTGCCTTTCACAGCGAGGAATATTTGTGAACTCCTTCCTCTGCAGTCTCCCTATTGGTCCAGGGCACTATTTATGCTCAAACAGCCCCATGGCAAGATGGCTTATCATAAGACTTCCTTTGTGCGAAGTTCTTACTGCAATCCCTGCCTCCTGATCTTGTTCTTTGTTACTAGTACCAGTCGCTCTCCATGTCTGACCTTGGCTAGCATCTGGACTGACTTCTCTACTCCTGTCCCCGGCATCACCTACAACGATCCGCACCTCTCCATTCTCGACCACGGCAAGTACCTACGACGATCCGCACCTCTCCAACCCCGACCACGGCAAGTACCTATGACAATCCCGATTTCTCCAACCCTGACTCGGCTACCCACATCCAATATACACTCCAGGCGCGCTCTCGCGGCTGTAGGTCGGTTTATTCAATCCCCACTTCGCGCCCTGTTTGTGATGAGCACTCTGTTACACAACTGCACTGGAGAATGCCACTGTTTGACTGGGAGGACTATGATAGACGATGATCCACACAACGGACTGATGCTGTGACTAGAATCTACCCCACACTGGTGAAATAAAATAAAATAAAACATGGGATTTTAAAATGGCCACCCAGCTGAAGTCAAATACAGACTGCAAGAATGGGGAGGAAAATGTGTTCCTTGTGTAAAGAGCCCAGCCATGTGGAGCAGTGTCCCTTCAGGCTTTATTCGGATAGTTACAGAGTTACATAGTTACATAGTAGATGAGGTTGAAAAAAGACGTTCGTCCATCAAGTACAATCTATGCTAAATTTAGACAACAGATACTTTAGCCTATACCTATACTTACTTATTGATCCAGAGGAAGGCAAACAAAAAACCCCAGAGTCCAATCCAATGATATCTCATAAGGGGAAAAATAAATTCCTTCCTGACTCCAAGAATTGGCAATCAGATTAATCCCTGGATCAATATCCTTCCCATGTAAACTTATTTGGTATACACCCTGTATACCTTTCCTTTCTAAAAACAAATCTATTGTATCTGCCATCACAGTCTCCATGGTTAATGAATTACACATTTTAACTGCCCTTACGGTAAAGAACCCTTTCCTTTATTGCTGGTGAAATCTCCTTTCCTCCAACCTTAAGGGATGGCCCCAAAGCCTTTCTACTGGCTGTTGGATGAATAGTTATTTTGAATGCTCCTTGTATTGTCCATGAATATATTTGTATATAGTTATATATGATGGATGATGAGGATGATCCCTATGTGGCCCCAGAAAAAGGGCTGCAGCCAGAGGAATATTTTTTCAACATGCCAAGGAACTGCAGCAGCAAGCAATTCACTGTGGTCACAAGGAAGATACAGAAGTTTTACTTGTCAAGGGCACATCCAGTATCACTGATGAGAAAGAATATGTGCACAGTACTGCTGATCTCTTATAATCTGCAAAAGTAAAGAAGAAGAAAAAGTCTAAAGAGACGCCTGTGAGAGCTACGAACACTGCAAGCAAAGTTTTCCCACCTGTAGAACTATCAGCTGGTGTTCTAGCAAATACCGTGAAAACAGCTGCAATAGCGCCTCCTGAGGTCAGGAAGAAAAATACACCTGATACCACCAAAATGGAGGACAAGATATGGCGCTCCTGTAATGAACCCTAACCCACGGAAGAGTGGCCCTTCCGGTCTTATGAGGATACGGATAAGGATGAAGATATGTCTTATGGGTAACCCAAACCGAGTCACACTGTCATGATCGGGGTATGAGGGGTTAATGGGATCTGTGTATATGTTGATCAGCATCCCCCTGCTTCTGCAGAGTGGCCCCAGGTCTTAGATGTATTTCCCCAGCAGTCTGTGTAGGGATATACCTGCAGGAAGGGGCTGGATGCAGTCAGCCCAAGGATTTACAAGCAGCCAGAGGGCAAGCGCAGAAGGGGTCCCTACTAGCTAGGATTGTGACTCCTATTCTGACTGATGACTCAGGGGCAACGGTCTGTGCTGTCTGTCTGGTTTCCTGCCTGGGGAGGGCGCTCCCAACCCCTGAAACTGGCCCTGGCCCGTGAACCCCCTGGGGTGTATGTGAAGTGCACCATATTGCACGGAGTAGTGGCTTATGCCACATGGGAAAATGCCACCCCACAAGACTCAGACTTTACCATCCACCCTAAGAGGAGCAGAGGGCACAGCCCTGTTAATGGCGTTGTGCGGCAAAAGAACCCTTCTGACTGCGAATCCTCAAAAGCTGCCATGGCCCAAGCTGAGGTATCTGGCCTTGTGGGCACCGTTTGAGGAGGGGAGGTGTCATGATCGGGGTATGAGGGGTTAATGGGATCTGTGTATATGTTGATCTGCATCCCCCTGCTTCCACAGAATGGCCCCAGGTCTTAGATGTATTTCCCCAGCAGTCTGTGTTATATTACTACAGTATGTGTGTATAAATCCTGTCGGGAGGGAAAGGGTTAACCATATTGTGAATATGTGGATCTGCATTTCCCTGCTTCAGCAGAATTAATTGCTATGTTATGTATTAACATGGAGGGAGGGGGAGAATTGTATTTTATCCTTGACAATGGGTAAAGTGTAAAAAATTATAACTTTTGCTATATACATGCAACAAAGGTGAAATTTGGACATGTTTTCCTATGCAACGAACACAGGTTGCATACATAATGTTAATCTGATTTATGACGTGAAATATAGGTATGAGTTATCACTGTTTTTACTATAACTGTGGATATAGGTTTGGAAGCTTGCCAAATGGCAGCTTTGATATGTAATTGTACAATCAAAGGAGGCTACTTGAAAGGCTTTGTTGTGGAGAAGTTCCTCAGAGGTGAGAAAAAGCCTGTACATCAATAGGGGTGACTCACCTCATTGCATATGCAGCCAGCTCTCACAGATGGGTACTAACCATTGTGACCTGTCAAACGTAACACCCTACATGAAAGACCCCTGCCCAATAAGCATTTTTGCTAGACAGGATGGCATCGAAGGCATTATGTCATAGTTTTTTATAAATGGGCTGGCCAAGTAGCTACAGGGGAGGGGTGTATTAATGAGGGGCTGGGTAAACCCAGCTTCTCGTGTTACCTGGCAACCTGTGATTGGGACAAGGTAATTGTTCACCAATAACTGAACTGCCATGTTAGGAATGGGGTCCTGCGTCTATATAATTGCTTGCACCCCTTATTCCTGGGCTTGTCGTGCTTGTCGTGAACTATAACAACTAAGGAGCTGCTATTCCGCTGAATATCTCCTTGTCCAACCCCAGTAAGTGTAAATATTTCTGTAATTTTATTTGCTTGATGTATTGTCTGTTCTGCTCATAGGAAATAAATTAATTCAGTTTACTATATCCTAATCTTGTTCAATCTGGCCCGGTTATTCTACATATTGTCTGTTCTCTCATGACACACACCCACAAAACAACCCATGGATGGTGGAGGTCACTAAACTCAGTACGCACACAGAACAAATAGGTCTCTATGACCATGAATATTCCTGCCAGCTAACGCAACTGCAAGAAAAGTCTGGCGGATACAGTGAAACTGCTGAAGATTCAAATAAATATGGAGAACCCAGTATCCCTGATGGGATCGTCCAAAACAAAAAGGTGGAAAAAGAAAAGCAGTTCTTCGCTTACCGGGGAAGGAACAGACACATCCGCGGATCCCGCGGAGAAAAAGGGGTCCGAGATGCCCTGCAGCATAGAGAAAAGGGACGATTCCTCACGCAGATGACATAATATCCAGAGGGCCCAAGGCAGAAGTCATGTAACACAAAGAAGTGTCTGTCCAGTGCCAACAGTGAGAACCCTCAACCAACCATACCAGGGAAGCGGTGCCGAAACCAGTGAGTGATGATCCCTTGACCAGCCCATAAGATGTACTGCAAGCTGCCAGGAATAACTGTGATCTGCTCCTTGAAGAATTAAAAATGGAGAGAGAAAATAAAGCTGAGCTACAGAAGACGGTGCTCGCATTTTACTCTGTGTCCAAGACCGAATTGGAGGATCTATGGACGGATCTAGATATTGTGAACAGTACTACTATCGCCATGGATGAAAAGCAGAGCAAGTCTGACCGAATGATTGCTAATCTGAAACAGAAGTATGAGGAGGCACTGAAAGAGATTACAGTCTTTCAGCAAGACATTCGCGATTGCCATAGAGAGTTGCCTCACTCCAGGAGGTCAACAGTAGCCGGACATAGGTGTACATATCGCAGAATGAGGTTCATACTCTCCGCATAGAACTGGATGCCTCACACCAAGAGATCAGCAGTTGCCGCACAGAACTGGAAGTCTCTAAAAAGGAACTTTACAGTCTTGCTGTGGAGCTGGACATCTCTCAAAAAGCTGTCTACAGTCTTATTATGGATATTAAAGTCTCTCAGAAGGAGCTTCACGCCCTCAACCTAGAGATAGAAGTCCCACACCAGGAGACCGGGAGTCTTAACTTAGAAGTGCGTAAATGGAAGGAGGACTACAAGGAGGCCCTGAATATTACAGAGACTGTAAAAAGAGAAAATACAAGGCTGAAAGACGAAAATTCTGATTTGACTGACCAATTCAATGAAAAGAATGAAAAGCTTCATGAGATAAAAAAATGATGAAACTATTTGAATATGAAAAGTTAGAAACATTGGAGCATTGCACACAAGCAGAGCACCTACTGCAGAACCAACTGCATGGCCCGGCGAATGCACCTACAGATTGCCAAAGAGAAGCAGCCATGTCTGCAGGAAGAAAATCTGCAGGCTGCTAACGAAGTACAAGTGCTGCAAGAACGTCTGATTACCCAGTGTGCCCCTGCAAAGCAGCATGAGAAACTGAAGGCTACCCTGAGCATCACCAAAGCATCGCTAGAGGCCAAGCTTATCGGCCAGGTGACTTGGTACGGAGGGAACACAAGAAGGTCCAGAAACTGAGGCAAGCAGCTGCGGCCCGAGCGACAAAATCCGCAGAGCTCCAAAATATAATGAAGAATGCGTTGATGCACACTCTGAGCAAGCTCCAGAAACAGGATTCTTTCGCTGACGAGCTAAACTTCTTAAAAAGGAAGAAAAGCAGCAGAGTAATTCAGAAGTACTACAAAGCTCTTGTCCAAGCAAGGTTGGAAAGAGAAATGTATCGGCGCAAACACTCTGCAGCGCTCACGGTACAGGCTCGTTGGCTAAATCACCAGAAAAAAAGCAGCCTGTCTTCTCCAATCCATATGGAGAATGCAACATCAAAGAAAGAATTATGAACATTTGAAGCAGTGTGTAATTTTACTCCAGTCAAATGTTAGGAAGTGTCTGCAGCAAAGATACTACAGTACAAAAAAAATGAAGGAAGGTGCTGATATGATTCAACCCAGATATAGGTTCTACATCACAACCAAGCAAGCTGTGTGTTGCTATAAGCGCTCCCACAATGCCATCTCAGTACTACGATCAGCTTTCCACACAAGTCAGGAAAGAAGAACCGAATTACGACTGAGAAGCGCAATACCAATACAGTCATGCTACTGTGGCCCCATGGCCCAAGCCATATTTCGAAAAAATGAAAATAGCCGTGTACATACATACAAATAAACAGCTAAATGGTTCAAAAAAAATAACAGATTGAGTGTCAGTGGGGATACCTAGGCTTTTTCAATCACAGGTTTATCCAGCCATGTTAGGCCAAATCTGTGATGTCATAACTAATGGTGGGAATCAAAAGGGGCAGCAACCAAACTGATTGGTTGCAGTAAATTCAAATTAAGGATCCGTCATCGCTGGGACAAGGATTGCCTTGGATTACAAATAAACCATCAGCCTGGATTTATTTGACTTCTCGATGTTTTATGGGCTTTTTGCACATCGGGCACATTGTTTGTGTCAATTTGGGCTGGTTTGTTGATTTTTACTTTTTTATGTTGTTTGGCCATTGGAATATTTTTTTTTATTGTTGAGCATCAACCTTTTTGGGGTGATTGGTTGCGTGGAGCTAATTTCATTCTTATGTATATATTTATGTAACGGTGTTTCCCCCAGCCAATCAACGATAGGGGCCATTACAGGGTGTATGGTGCATATACCTGCTGGCAAGAGGAGGGCTGAGTCATCCACCGATGGTAGTGGGGACACAGGAACAGGCTTCTGGGGTTCATAACCCACATACAGTATTTACTTAGCAGTGCAGCACCTCCATCTACCATAGGCTCCAGGAACTGAAGGTGATATCCCACAGTAGAACTTATTACCTCTTCCCCCAGTAAGGTCACGCACCAGGCAGGAAGTATATTGCAAAACAGGAACAGGTTTATTACTACAATCTCCAGTAACAGTTACACAGCAGTTTTCTGCTGGATACAGTCAGCCAGTTCAGCTTTCACTGAAGATGGTCCCTGGACCATCACTACAGGCCAAGGGCACCCGCAGCCGTCCTAGCTCTTCCCCACCTCCCTAGCGGAGGAAGAGGTATGGTCCACACTCCTCTCCCCGGAGGGAAGAGCACATAGGAAGGCCCCAAATCTCAGGCTCCCAATTGTGTGACCTGCCTTCCTCAGGCATAAAACCCATACCAACTACTGGCAACCTGATAAGACCGGGGTTTACTGTCAGTCCATTGGGTAGAATATATATATATATAAAGACAAACAAATTGGAGTAGCGCCTTAGTATACCTGATTTAGATAGGTTAGCTGTGTCCGACAGATTTAGATATCAAGGCTATTTGACCAAAGAATCCCCAAGGGGCGAATTTGTAAATAAAACAACTGACCTACAATAAATTGTAAACTGGAATATATGACATAATACAATTATAATAAATCACATCAATAACTATTAATAAAGAAAGTAATACATAAATGGAAAATAAAAAGTATATAAAATGTATAGAAACCAGATAACAACTTAAAGTCCACAAATGTACTTAGTCCACTGGAGACTTGCAGCCCGATTGTAAGGATCACCAAATCCCAAAGATATCTGCAAAAAACAAAAGAACAACAGGCGCACTCCTAGTGTAATAAAGTATAAAAAGGTTTTTATAGGACTGTAAAATATAAAAAAACGTACTCACAAACAGAGTAAAATTAAAAGCATGTATGAGATATACTCAATCGCCTGGGAGCTGCAGGGGGTCCACGCCAGAACGTTGGTGCCAGCTCTGGTGTGTCCGATACAGCAGGATGTAAAGCGAGAAGGGCCGAACTGCTCCAGGGAAAAAAAATTTGGGCCGCACGGGTAAAATCGTCATCATTATCATCATCATCATCATCATCATCATCATCATCATCATCATCATCATCATCATCATCATCATCATCATCATCATCATCATCATCTCTCCTCCAGCACCTATCATCATCATCATCATCCTCATATATCTCCCCAAGCACCTCTCATCATCATCCTCATATATCTCCCCCAGCACCCCTCATCATCATCCTCATATCTCCCCCAGAACCTCTCACTATCAACCTTTGCGATACTCACCATCTATCTCTCATACCTTCATCTCTCCCCCTCACCCACACACATAATACTCTCTCTCCACATCAAACACACAATACCCCCCTGCTCACCACGCACATCCCATCCCCACTGCACCTCACATCCTTCTCCTCCTGTGCACCTCACATCATTCTCCCCCCGTGCACCTCAAATCATTCTCCCCCCTGCACCTCACATCATTCTCTCCCCCTGCACCTCACATCATTCTCTCCCCCTGCACCTCACATCATTCTCCACCCTGCACCTCACATCACTCTTCCCCTCTGCACCTCACATCACTCTCCCCCCCTGCACCTCACATCGCTCTCCCCCCCTGCACCTCACATCACTCTCCCCCCCTGCACCTCACATCACTCTCCCCCCTGCACCTCACATCATTCTCCCCCCGCACCTCCAATCACCCCCCTGCACCTCCAACCACCCTCCCCTGCACCTCCAATCACCCCCCTGCACCTCCAATCACCCCCCCGCACCTCCAATCACCCCCCGCACCTCCAATCACCCCCCTGCACCTCCAATCACCCCCCTACACCTCCAATGACCCCCCCCTTCACCTCCAATCACGCACCTGCACCTCCAATCACCCCCTGCACCTCCAATCACCCCCCTACACCTCCAATGACCCCCCCCTTCACCTCCAATCACGCACCTGCACCTCCAATCACCCCCTGCACCTCCAATCACCCCCCCTGGACCTCCAATCACCCCCCTGCACCTCCAATCACCCCACTGCACCTTCAATCACCCCTGCACCTCACCCCCTGCACCTCCCATCACCCCTCCTGCACCTCACCTCCCCTGCACCTCACACCCCCTGCACCTCACCACCTCAATGCACCTCACCACCTCAATGCACCTCACCTAAATGCACCTCACATCACCCCCCTGCACATATCCACGTTGGGATCGGGGGGGGAGCGGCCGCAGAAGAGCTCAGCTGGTTGTGACTTCCCCCTCCATCCCACATTGTGAGCGGGGTGTGGGGGGGGGAGCAGGGAGGGGGAGCGGGCCCTGCGCATGCGCGCCGGGACCGCGGGGAATCGCCGCCATTTTTATTTATTTTTTCAAGTTTTTTTTTTTTTAATCTCATTGCGGGCCGCACAGAGAGGCCAGGCGGGCCGCATGCGGCCCGCGGATCGTATGTTGTGCAGGCCTTTTCTAGACAGTAATAGAGATAAACAGATACACTATGAACAATATACAGATGATAAATTCTTGAAAAAATAAATAATAATAAGGATGAATAAAAAATATATAGAATAAATGAAAAATATATATAAAAAATATATTAAAATATGAAAATATATATATAAAAATATAAACCTGGCAATTAAACAGAAAATGGAACAACACATAAGCATAATAAAGGTAGACATAACCTAGAACGGAGAGGGAAAGGAAAGGGAAAGGGGGGGGGAAGAGGGGAAGGGGTATGGGACAGGGGAGGGGGGGAAGGAAGGGGAGGGGGGTTAGGAAGGGTGTGATGGGAAAGTGGGAAAGAAAGGGGAGGGGGAAAGGGATGGGGAAATATAGGAAGGGGAATGACAGAGGGATAACATTACAATTCATCATTGGTAACCATCAAAGTCATCATAGACCAAAGAGAGCAGAATCAGGGACAGAAGAAACCTCAAGATTGACGGGGGCCACAAACCCAATAGTATAATGATATACATATAAACTTTGTAAATATATCCAAATTTGTATGTTATTAAATAATTCCTAATGCTTGAATTTGTATTATCTTTATATTTCTAGTATAATGCACTTTACACCTGTTATGTCTATATGGGCCATAGGAGCACCAACAGTAAAACCAACCAAGTTGAAAAGAGGTGACAATCAATGAGGGGACAGGATAAACCCATCCAAACCAGACCTCAAAGATGTGCCTCAAAACACGTTGGTACCATAACACTATACAACAGTACTGATATCAATACAATCATTCAATCCATTTGGATGTAATGTATCCAATATGTCTCACGTGTGCATAATTTCTTAAATCTATCGCCTCCCAATATAGTTGAAGGAATGGATTCAATACCCGTGACTGACAAACTACATGGGTTTTTGTTGTGTTTACTGATAAAATGTCGTGACAGACTATGCATGGTAAACCCACGTATAACGTTCCTCCTATGCTCTAGGAACCGTGTACTCAATGTTCTTGATGTTCTACCAATGTATTGTAGGCCACATTTACATGATATAAGATATATCACATATGTTCTTAGGCAACATGTAAATATTTCCCTTCCTATATTTCCCCATCCCTTTCCCCCTCCCCTTCCTTCCCCCCCTCCCCTGTCCCATACCTTCCCCTCTTTCCCCCCCCCTCCCTTTCCCTTCCCTCTCCGTTCTAGGTTATGTCTTCCTTTATTATGCTTATGTGTTGTTCCATTTTCTGTTTAATTGCCAGGTTTATATTTTTATATATTTTTTTTCATATTTTAATATATTTTATATATATATTTTTCATTTATTCTATATATTTTTTATTCATCCTTATTACTATTTATTTTTTCAAGAATTTATCATCTGTATATTGTTCATAGTTTATCTGCTTATCTCTATTACTGTCTAGAATATGTTAAAAATCAAAATGTTCGTAATAGGCTCTAGTATTCTAGGAGTTTAATTGATAATATTGTCCAGCAATGAAAGAGGGTTAATTTTGTGTAAGTGGAAGTACCTGCCCATTACTCACACTGGCCAATCACAACAACTGAATGGGTATAAAGGACATCCCATTGACCAATGAATCTACCCCCTGACGAAGTCTTCAGTGACGAAACGCGTAGGACATTTCCCAAAGTGGCAAGTTTGCGGCTGACTTTATTCTACACGAACGGAGAGCTCATTCTGAGGCTATTGATAATTTGCATGGGACTGTCGTCATTCCGGTATTGCGGTTGCCTGCTGGTGAGCAGTGGAAGCTGAAGGAGGTGTAGCCGGAGGGAGTCTCTGACCGAGACACTGATTCTAACATTACCCGGTTCCTGAAGCACCATTACATCCTGCTGTATCAATGGACACACCAGAGGTGGTACCAACAGGACGTTCTGGTGTGGACCCCCTGCAGCTCCCAGGCGATTGAGTATATCTCATACATGCTTTTAATTTTACTCTGTTTGTGAGTACGTTTTTTTATATTTTACAGTCCTATTAAAACCTTTTTATACTTTATTACACTAGGAGTGCGCCTGTTTTTCTTTTGTTTTTTTTTGCGTGTGTGTGTGTGTGTGTGTGTGTGTGTGTGTGTGTGTGTGATTGTATTTTATTTTGGTTTGGGATGCTATTGTAAATTGTGTTTATGTTGGCCATTAGCCCTATTAGTCACATTTGGCCCGCACAAGAAAAACCTATTTAGTGCTTTTGCAATGAGTGTGCACTACAACTCCATTGTCATTAGCCAACTCTAAATTGGCGTATTGGTTTTAAGCACCAGTTAGCCCTGGAGCCTTAAGTGTAGGGGTGCCATATCCACAGAGCCTCCTGACTCCTCCTTCCTCCGTTGGTCTCATTGGGTTAATTCTGGACCAGTGCGGGTGGGGGGGGGGGGATCTCTTACCAGCTTATATGGGGGTCTGAAAAGGTAGGCGGCAGGGATTTCCTCCCACCCTCCCTTATACTAATGGTTGTTTAATACTGCTTCCTTTTGCATGGTTGATTTCAGTGGTACCAGACCTGGTCCTGTGACGTTTATCTGGTTTGGTTATGGGTATTTGGGGGGGCTGTTTTATGTCCTTTGTTTTGGCTGTGTACCTACTCGTGTCACAATGGGAATAAATTTACGTTACTTGCTCTCTGGTCAGCCGGTCAACAACTCTCGACACAGCAATGGGCTGCCTGTCAAAGATTAATGTTATGGTTATGGTTTGGGGTTTATTAACAGTATGTAGTTAATAATAAACAAAAGTGTGGCAGTTTTACTCCAGCACTTTGTTGTGTATTCATTGGTTTGTGTATGTCAGGAGGTGGAGGGAAACAACATAGGGTGCATTGTTAGGTCGTCATGTGGCTCTGTTTGCTTCTTACTCCTAAGATAAGTGGGGGCTGTCCCATATACTGTAGGTAGACTTAATGTTTTCAAATCTGCAGAACCTCATACATGTCACTGCATTGAAATGTGGAACATGAGAGCAGTGCAGGAAATAATTGAAGTCAGGAGGTTGTCTACTGTAATTATGCCTCGATTTCCGCTGTCTCCCCTGACCCTCAAAGCCAGGCAGAGACATCAGAAAAATGGATTTGCCATAATGGTAATTGTTAGTTATTACACATATTGCTATGACTGTGATCTCAGCACTTGTTAACATGAAATGTGTCTTTTTGCTTATCTGAGTGTTGATGCTTTTGTGCCTTCTCTTATGGGAAGACAGGGTTTATATATATATATATCCCCTGAAGAAGTCAGTCAATCTGATGAAACGCGTAGGGAAGGTGTGCAGTGGACTTTCCAACGCTTGCTATTGAACTGCTGAGAATCTGTACCGGTCCGGTATCTTGGACGATTCCCGTGACGTCATCCGCTGGTCCGCGGCATCTACCGTCCCCGGTGGGAACTAAAGATCATCTGGTGGTGTGTACCGGGTGAGAGACCATCGTGGAGCGCCTGATACGTCAGTTCCTGCAGGCAGTGAACAACGGAGGCAGCATTCTGTTCCAGTGGAGTCACGGAGGGACTACAGCAGCAAAGCAGCGTTTCCTGGTCCTAGGAGCATGAGTATTACTCATACAATGCTTTTAAATGTTTTATGTTTGTGAGTTCATTTTTATTGAGATTTTTGGGAATTAAATATATCGATTTTCGCACAGTAATGCACTAGGATTTGGCGCTTTTTTTCTGATTATATTTTTTTGATTATATATATATATATATATATATATATATATCTATATATATATATAGATATATATATATATATATATATATATTGTATTGTATGTCTTTATTTATATAGCACCATTAATGTACATAGCGCTTCACAGTAGTAATACATGTGGTTATCAAATAAATAACAGATAATATAAATAACAGATCATGGGAATAAGTGCTTTAGACATTAAAGTAACATTAAGGAAGAGGAGTCCCTGCCGCGAGGAGCTTACAGTCTAATTGGTAGGTAGGGAGAACATACAGAGACAGTAGGAGGGAGTTTTGGTAAGTGCGTCTGCAGGGGGCCAAGCTATATGTATCATGTGTTCAGAATATCTACAGTGCTATTCATATGCTTCTTTAAGCAAGTGTGTCTTAAGGTGGGTCTTAAAGGTGGATAGAGAGGGTGCAAGTCGGGTACTGATGGGAAGGGCATTCCAGAGGTGTGGGGCAGTCAGTGAGAAAGGTTTACGACGGGAGAGGGCTTTAGATACAAAGGGGGTAGAAAGAAGACATCCTTGAACAGAACGCAAGAGTCGGGATGGTGCATAGCGAGAAATTAGGGCTGAGATGTAAGGAGGGGCAGAAGAGTGTAAAGCTTTAAAAGTGAGGAGAAGAATGGAGTGTGAGATGCGGGATTTGATCGGAAGCCAGGAGAGGGATTTCATGAGGGGAGATGCTGAGACAGATCTAGGAAAGAGTAGAGTGATTCTGGCAGCAGCATTTAGGATAGATTGCAGGGGAGACAGATGAGAGGCAGGAAGGCCGGACAGCAGGAGGTTACAGTAATCAAGACGGGAGAGAATGAGGGCCTGAGTCAGAGTTTTAGCAGTCGAGCAACAGAGGAAAGGGCGTATCTTTGTTATATTGCGGAGGAAAAAGCGACAAGTTATAGAAATGTTTTGAATGTGAGGGGCGAATGTGAGAGAGGAGTCGAGTGTGACCCCTAGGCAGCGTGCTTGGGCTACTGGGTGAATGATCGTAGTTCCAACAGTAATGTGGAAGGAGGTAGTAGGGCCAGGTTTGGGAGGAAGTATGAGGAGCTCTGTTTTAGCCATGTTGAGTTTAAGGCGACGGAGGGCCATCCAGGATGATATAGCAGAGAGACATACAGAAACTTTGGTTTGTACAGCAGGTGTAAGGTCGGGTGTTGAAAAGTATATTTGTGTGTCGTCAGCATAGAGGTGATATTTAAACCAAAAAGATGTTATTAGGTCACCTAGAGATAGTGTGTACAGAGAAAAGAGAAGAGGTCCCAGGACAGAGCCCTGGGGTACCCCACAGAGAGATCAATAGAGGAGGTGCTAGCAGAAGAGACACTGAAAGTACGATGGGAGAGGTAGGATGAGATCCAGCATAGAGCTTTGTTCCGAATACCAAGAGTATTGAGAATATGAAGGAGAAGAGGGTGGTCCACGGTGTCAAATGCTGCAGAGAGGTAGAGTAATATGAGCAGAGTGTAATGACCTCTGTCTTTGGCAGCATGGAGGTCGTCAGTTATTTTAGTGAGGCTGTTTCCGTGGAGTGAGCAGTGCGGAAGCCAGATTGTAGAGGGTCTAGGAGAGAATAGGTGTTGAGAAAATGGAGCAAGCAAGAGAATATAAGACATTCAAGGAGTTTAGAGGCAAAATGCAGGAGGGAGACAGGTCGATAGTTAGAAAGACAGGTAGGGTCAAGCTTGCTGTTTTTGAGTAATGGTATGACTGTTGCATGTTTGAAGGAGGATGGAAAGGTTCCAGAGCAGAGGGAAAATGTGTGTGAGCGTAGGGATTATAGTAGGAGCAAGAGGTTTTAGAAGATGGGAGGGAATGGGGTCGAGAGGGCAAGTGGTAGAGGGATGTTACGCCGGTGCTGCCCGCAGACCAGACCCGTCCCCTGAGCTGAAGGGGGAAGTGGTAATACACGCACCCGCAGCAAAGGGAGCGTGTCCGGAGTGTGGTATGAAGCGTTGCCAGGCCAGGTGTAGTAAGATAGACAATACTTGCCGGTACCGGTTGTAGAGATAGAGTGAATGATGCCTTGCCAAAGTCAGGGAGTGGAGAGTTGAGATAGGTCGTAGTCCAAGCCGTGTTCAAGGGGTTACCAGAGTGAGCGTTGTCCAAGGAGTGCCGAGATCGAGAGCCAGAGGGGGTAGTCGTACGAGCTGCGTCAGAACCTGTGAAAACACTGAGAGAATCCAGAAGTACTTCCATACAGAGACTGTGTCGAGCAAAGACTGAGAGCAGAGAGGAGCTAGATAAAGCAGGAAGGTCCAATTAGGAACGGAGGCGGGACAGGAAGAGCTACAGGGAGACACTGCAGATTGGTGCAGGCATAACAGGCCAGGTGAGTCTTGTTAGTAACCTGAGTATGCCCGTGCAGTGTGCGGGGGCAGAGCCTGAGGTCCGGGGGACGGGAATAAGAGTGTGCAGACTGAGCGTGCTCCGTAACTCGTGTACGCGTGTGAACCGAGCCAGTGGATGGTGCAGGTGTGCGTGCAGGTGTGCGTGCAGGAGGGCGTGGGCGCGCACGGCGCTGAGCAGAGGAATCGCCGAGGGGAGTGATCCCGCGACGGCAGCAGGGACGAGGAGCCGTGGAGGCCGGTAAGGCAGGATTGTTTTGTGTGTCCAGGGGCTCCCTGTGGGGAGGGAGTGCTCTGTGTGGGAAGCGAGGAGAACGCCGATTCCTGACAGTACCCCCCTCTTCAGGAACGGCCTCAGGACGGTCCAAGAACGGTTTCTCTGGAAACTTTTTCCTGAAGGACTTAAGAAGGGCCGGGGCATGAATGTCCTTTGAAGGTACCCAGGATCTCTCTTCAGGGCCAAAGCCCTTCCACTGCACCAAGAACTGGAGCTGACCCCTGGATAGGCGAGAATCCAAAAGAGAGTGAACTTCGTATTCCTCGTTATTTTGTACAGTAATGGGATCCGGTTTACGAGTCTGATCCGGAAAGAAGTGACTGGAGATAAATGGTTTTAAGAGGAACACATGAAAGACATTGGGAATCTTCATACTGGGTGGTAGTTGGAGCCGGAATGCCACGGGATTGATTTGTTCACAAATAGGGAAGGGACCGAGGAACTTAGGTGCCAGTTTAGGAGATGGTACCTTGAGGTGGATATTCCTAGACGATAGCCATACCAAATCCCCTGGTTTGTAACTGGGCGCCGAACGATGACGACGATCGGCCTGTAGTTTCGATCTGCGGGAGGAGTTGAGAAGGGTAGACTGAATCCTGTACCATGCGGTTTGGAGGGAAGAAATGCGTTCATCTACGGCTGGTACTCCAGAAGGAATGTTGGGGATGGGAAGACAGGGAGGGTGGAACCCATAATTTATAAAGAAGGGCGACTCCCGGGTGGACTCGTTTTTTGCAGAATTGACGGCATACTCTGCCCAAGAGAGGAGTTGAGCCCAATCATCCTGGAAATCGGATATAAAACATCCCAGGTACTTCTCCAGGGATTGATTGATTCTCTCCGTTTGTCCATTGGACTGAGGATGATAGGCGGAAGAGAAAGTAGAAGAGATGCCCAATCTCTTCGTGAAAGCTCTCCAAAATTTGGATACGAACTGAGAAGCTCTGTCAGAAACAATGGACGAAGGGATCCCATGAATCCGGAAAATCTGCTCCGTAAAGATATCAGCAAGGGCGGGGGAGGTGGGTAATCCTTTAAGTGGAATGAAATGGGACATCTTCGAGAACCTGTCCACGACCACCAAGATAGTGTTCATTCCTCTGGACCTGGGCAACTTCACGATGAAGTCCATAGAAATGTGGGACCAGGGGCGGTCAGGAACTGGAAGGGGTAACAGAAAACCCTGAGGCTTTTGACGGAGAGTCTTGCTTTGAGCGCACGTGGGGCATGCGCAGGTAAACTCCAGAATATCTTGAGACATCCTTGGCCACCAGAAATTCCGACGAATGAGATCAGTAGTCTTCTTAAAACCTGGATGACCTGCAGATTTAGAGGAGTGACCCCAAGACAGGACCTCTGGAACAAATTTGGATGGTACAAAGAGTTTGTTGTCGGGAACGACCAAGTCCTTGGGAATGCGTCTCTGGGAGTGCAAAATCTTGTCAAGATTCTTGAAAGAAGACGTGGCGAGAATCCTCTCATGTGGAAGGATAGTCTCCAAAGATTCTTCTGGCCTCTCTTCAGAAGAATGTATTCGGGAGAGTGCGTCTGCCTTTACGTTCTTGGTCCCGGGAATATAGGAAAGGTGAAAATCGAATCGAGAAAAAAAAAGAGCCCAACGAGCCTGTCGTGGACCAAGGCGTCGAGCGTTCTCTATGTAAAGAAGGTTCTTGTGGTCCGTGAGAATAGTAAACGGCTCTTTCGACCCCTCCAGCAGGTGTCTCCACTCTTGAAGAGCCATCTTCACGGCCAGAAGTTCCCTGTTACCCACGTCATAGTTCCTCTCGGCAGAAGAGAATTTCTTGGAAAAATATGCACAGGGATGTAACTTATCTTGGGGCGTGGGTCTCTGGGAAAGAACGGCACCAGCGCCGCAATCAGAAGCGTCGACCTCCAGGACGAAGGAAAGTTCGATGGTGGGATGACTGAGAATAGGTGCGGATATAAAGGCTTCCTTGAGTGTCTCGAAGGCGGAGATGGCCTCGGATGACCAAGCAGAAGGATCAGCTCCTTTTTTGGTGAGCGCAGTGAGGGGTGCCACAATGGTGGAAAAACTCCATATAAACTTACGATAGTAATTAGCGAACCCTAAAAAACGTTGTATGACCTTGAGAGAGTTGGGTCTTGGCCATTCAGTCACTGCTTGAAGTTTACCGGAGTCCATCATAAACCCCTCATCGGAAATGATATACCCCAGGAACGGAGTAGAGGTCGTATGAAAGGTGCACTTCTCCAGTTTGGCGTACAAATGGTGTTCACGGAGACGGGAAACGACGTAGGAGGTGTGGCGTATATGGTCCTGGAGATCTTTGGAAAAAATCAGGATATCATCCAAGTATACAATAACAAAAATATTGAGTACCTTACGAAAGACGTCGTTGATGAAATCCTGGAAGACAGCGAGAGCATTACATAAGCCGAAAGGCATCACCAGATATTCGTAGTGTCCACTACGCGTGTTGAAGGCCGTCTTCCATTCATCCCCCTTCCTGATGCGCACCAGGTTATAGGCACCACGTAGATCCAACTTGGAAAAAATCTTGGCCCCCTGTAATTTATCGAACAGTTCGGTAATAAGGGGAAGGGGGTAACGATTTTTAATAGTGATGTGGTTTAAACCCCTTTAGTCGATGCAAGGCCTCAACGACCCGTCCTTTTTCTTGACGAAGAAAAACCCAGCCCCTGCTGGGGAATTGGAGTGACGAATAAAGCCTTTCTTGAGATTCTCCTGGATATATTCATCCATAGCGTGAGATTCTGGTAACGACAAGGGGTAGGTCTTGGACTTGGGTAGGGAGTAACCTAGAACTAGATCGATCGGACAATCGTAAGTCCTGTGTGGCGGCAAGAGGTCTGACTGTACCTTATTGAAAACGTCCCGGAATTGATGGTAAACGGAAGGTAGAATAACTTCGTGAACAGAGGTATTGGCCAGCAGTTGATGAGTCTCGCCTGACCTCGGCCTCCAGGAAATGGAAGCAGAGGAAGTCCAGTCAATGAGAGGATTGTTAAGCTGTAGCCAAGGAAGACCAAGGGTGATGGGTATCCCAGGAGCGTGAATGGCATCGAGAACTAAGATCTCCTTGTGCAGATGTGAGGACAGAAGCAAGGGAGCCGTCTCTAAGGAGATGTGGGCCGGGGTAAGAGGACGTCCATCGATACCGACGAGTGCGATGGGAACCTTCTTTCTCACGAGTGGTATGCGGTTTAATCTGGCGAATTCAAGATCCACGAAGTTTCCTCCAGCTCCTGAGTCAATGAAAGCGGCGGTAGAAGTCTTGAACTTATCGCCTGAAAGGGAGACTGGAAATGTAAGTTTCTGAGGGAGTTCATCTTTATGAAGGGGACGTGGAGACATTACACTCAGAGAGAGCCCCTCTGTACTCACTGGGTGTTCCCGTTTCCCGGACACAGTGGACACTCCCGAACCAGATGTTCCATGGATCCGCAGTAGAAACACAATCCCCCGGCGTGGCGGAACTGCCATATCGGTGTGCGGATGCGTTGTACCCCCAATTGCATTGGCTGTGGCAACTCCAGTGCAGGACGAAGAGGTGTGGTAGCACTTGGAGGAGCAGGAGTGCTGCTAAGAGTACTGGAGAACGGAACTTGAAAGTTATGGAAGCGAGTGCGCTGACGCTCTGAGCGGCGTACCTGGATACGTTGATCCACTCGGACAGCCAAATCAATGAGGACCTCCAATTGATCCGGCCTGGATTGGCGAGAGAGTTCATCCTTGATGGGATCTGCCAGGCCTTGCCAGAACACGGAGACGAGAGCCTCTTGTCCCCAGTTAGTCTCGGCTGCTAGAGTCCGGAATTCCACAGCATACTGCGTCACCATTCGCCGTCCCTGAGTGATCTGGAGGAGAGAAACAGATGCCATCTCCCGACGAGCGGGAGAATCGAATACTTGTTGAAACTCAGCTTTAAATGCCGGGTAATCTTGCGTAAGGTCAGAACGTCGCTCCCAAACCGGGGAGGCCCAAGCCAGGGTGCTGCCAGTGAGGAGGTTATAAATGTAGGCTGAAATAACTAATAGTACACCGCTCACCAAATAGCAAATAGTATAGCCGGTGCAAAGGGATGGTACTGGCGTAGCAAGTAGAAAGGAAGACAATAGGTTGATCTTCCACAGATCCCTTATAACACTGCACAAACAGGCTAGTAGAATAGATAGCAAGAATATAGTGCTTGTATTTCTAAAGGGAGTGGATAATGGGGAGGACCCTGGTAATTGCACCCAATACTAGGATAGAACAATTACCTAAAATGCCCAATGGGCAAAACAATAAACTTTTATTAAACATATATATATAGACGCACATTAATACGACGCAATAGATCAGAAGGTGGTAAAAACAACTAAAACACAGGCACGGGTATATAAGGAGGTAGTGATTAGATAGATATCAATAATACCACTACATAAATGAGGTCCTCCTGTGATAGCTCCGGTAGGGGTGGTATGTGGTGGGAGTAATTATGCCTAAATGCAGATAGCAGTAGGTGCTAATAGATATGTGGCAAGGAAAACCACCTAAAACCTGGGAGGGTGTAGTGGGTGTGTACAGTACTAATGATATAGTGGTACCGGAAGAAATTGCCTCGCTCAATGATAGTAGTGAGAGGTGCAGCCTGTATTAGGGTCGATATAGCTGTGCAGCGCAGTGTTCTAATAGTTACACTGTCACCTAATACATCCAATGTAGCCCTCACTCTCCAGACCCTCAGGCAACGGCAGAGGCCGATATAGTGCACATAAGATGGCAAAGCAGCTGCAAATAGTAACCTCCGGTACACAAACTGACACCCTCCCTCCCCAGTAAAGGAGCGATCTCACCCGTGACCTCCGACGTCAACGCGATGACGTCATCCCGACGTACGTTTCGCGCTCGGGGGCTGGCGCTTTCTCAAGGTAGGAGGTCCTCCCCATTATCCACGCCCTTTAGAAATACAAGCACTATATTCTTGCTATCTATTCTACTAGCCTGTTTGTGCAGTGTTATAAGGGATCTGTGGAAGATCAACCTATTGTCTTCCTTTCTACTTGCTATAAATGTAGGCTACCTTCTTGCGATCAGTATTGTAGAGATGGGGGGCCATTTCAAACTGCACCTCACACTGGTTTAGGAAACCCCTACAATCTTGCGGTTCACCTGCATAAGGCTTGGGGGGAGGAATCCTTACATCGGAGCTGCTAACTGCGCTTGCGGAGTGGGGGCTTACATCTGGCGGAGTCGCGGTCGGTACCCTGTCTGAGAGTGCTGCGACCTGGCGGGTAAGTGCCACAATTTGATCCGCCATGGCCTGTTCTTGCTGAAGCAGATTGGAGAGAAACTGTTGAAGTTCGGTCTGGTCTGCGTCTTGTGGGCTCGACATAATGTTACGCCGGTGCTGCCCGCAGACCAGACCCGTCCCCTGAGCTGAAGGGGGAAGTGGTAATACACGCACCCGCAGCAAAGGGAGCGTGTCCGGAGTGTGGTATGAAGCGTTGCCAGGCCAGGTGAAGTAAGGTAGACAATACTTGCCGGTACCGGTTGTAGAGATAGAGTGAATGATGCCCTGCCGAAGTCAGGGAGTGGAGATAGGTCGTAGTCCAAGCCGTGTTCAAAGGGTTACCAGAGTGAGCGTTGTCCAAGGAGTGCCGAGATCAAGAGCCAGAGGGGGTAGTCGTACGAGCTGCGTCAGAACCTGTGAAAACACTGAGAGAATCCAGAAGTACTTCCATACAGAGACTATGTCGAGCAAAGACTGAGAGCAGAGAGGAGCTAGATAAAGCAGGAAGGTCCAATTAGGAACGGAGGCGGGACAGGAAGAGCTACAGGGAGACACTGCACAATGGTGCAGGCATAACAGGCCAGGTGAGTCTTGTTAGTAACCTGAGTATGCCCGTGCAGTGTGCGGGGGCGGAGCCTGAGGTCCGGGGGACGGGAATAAGAGTGTGCAGACTGAGCGTGCTCCGTAACTCGTGTACGCGTGTGAACCGAGCCAGTGGATGGTGCAGGTGTGCGTGCAGGTGTGCGTGCAGGAGGGCGTGGGCGCGCCCGGCGCTGAGCAGAGGAATCGCCAAGGGGAGTGATCCCGCGACGGCGGCAGGGGCGAGGAGCCGTGGAGGCCGGTAAGGCAGGATTGTTTTGTGTGTCCAGGGGCTCCCTGCGGGGAGGGAGTGCTCTGTGTGGGAAGCGAGGAGAACGCCGATTCCTGACAAGGGAGAAGAGGCGATCAACAGCGACACATCCTCCTCTGAGACAGTGGAAAAAGAGTCAAGGAAGGCAGACGGAGAGTTAGGAAGAGGTGTAGGATGGGAGGAAGAAACAGAGGGGATGTTCTGCTGTATGGATTCCACCTTTTCCTTAAAATAGTCAGCAAAATCCCACCTGTGAAGAAGCCTTAGCGGGCGAAACGCGTTGTGGGACTTTTTAATTGTTGCTGCTGCTGACCCTGCCTGCTGACACTCTATTGGGACAATTTATTTTTGTTTCTCATCCCTGGAAATCAACTTTTTTTGAAGGCTGTGCTTACCTGGGACTGCAGTGCCATGCCACTAAGGAGCTGAGTATCTTCCTATTTTTCACATCATTATGACATATGTATTTGGGTCACTGAAGTACTTATTGAATATATTTCCTTACTGATATATATTGTGTGCATGGCATCATGCTTACAGGTTTCTGTTATTCAATATCCTGTATACTGGTATAGCATAACCGTGATTTACCTTACAATATTGTATATGGGTTTTTTTTAAGGTTTATTTTTCAATTACCTTTAGCTTAGTATGATTTTCTATGGCCGGCCGGTCTCCTTTTTTTCACTGTGGGAACTGTGTTCCCATAGTGATTAATCATCTTTGATACTGTATTACTCATGCTTGGTTCACAATATTGTAATTTTGTTACTCTTGGGTTTATTTATATGATTTTCTGTTCAATCTAGTCAGGCAGGCTCTTCAGTCAGCTGTTTGTGTTTTTTCATTATTTTTTTGATTTAATAAATTACTATCATTATTTTGCATATATTTGTCCGAGTGCTTTTTAGAGGTTTTCTTTTTTGTGTTTATATATATATATATATATATATATATATATATATATATATATATATATAGTTATGTGATAAAGAATCACTGGCACTCCAATAAAAATTCAATAATGAATAGGTGCATGTCCCATATAAATAATAAAAGTATACATTACCGCAAAGGAGACAATACATCCCCTGAGGAAGATCCCCCTGTGGGATCGAAACATTGGAGTTATGTGCTGTATTTAATACATTTATTTTCATTCACCTGAGTGCTGTCTCCTTTTTGCTGCTATGCGGTAATGTATACTTTTATATATATAGTTATATATAAAATGTGAAAATATACACATATCGCTATATGTACTGTATGCGTCTTTGTGTGTGTGTGTGTATATATATATATACTGTATATATATATATACATATACACACACACACACACGTCTTATCTTCTTTGATTTGAAGTGAGATCACATTCATGGCAAAATATAATTAATTAGTTTAATTAGTTAATAAGTTTAGTATAGGGATATTAAAGCATTACTCCCTCTGTTTCTTGGGGAACTTTTTGCCTTTTCACTGCTAATCCATAACCACTAAGAAATGTAGTTTAATCATGCTGTCTGTGACGAGGAAAATCAAAACCCAGCTAGCTTTTCTATCACAAGCAGCCAGCGCCCCTAATTCTTCTCGTAAAGTATGAAATCATTCTTCCACTGATCTCACTTGTGGTCAGGCCTTAGAATAGGACTATCCGTCAATGCGCTGATTTGGTTCAGCAGGTGTTGGCTGTGCAATCGTTCATTCCAGGCTAATCTGCTAGCGGCTGTCAAGGGTTATAGAGTATATATTGAGTTTGTGTCAGGTTGGGATGACCAATAGCTCCCAACCGCGGAATGTGCATTGACATTGATGATATTACTGAATTAAACTGGGTGATGGATGTTCCAGAGCCCGGGAAACAAAGAGACCTTGAACTGTCTTAAAAAAACAAGACAATCCATTTTACTTGATGGATCCTCCCTTAAATAATAACAACATAAATATATATAAGAACAGGCAGCCCGAAATTGTTCAGTCCCTGAAGGGAGAGAATAAAATGCGCCTGACCCCGGAAGCAATTAGACACACAAAACTGTAAGCTGCAGTACTTTGAAAATGTCAGTGGCCCATATTTACTAAGCAGTCTTCTACCACAAGACATCTTCTGGTGCTGGGAGGCACCTTACAGCAATTGACATGAATGGTAAGCTGTCTTTCAGCACCGGAAGGTGCATTATGGAAGACTGCATCATAAATATGGCCCAAAATGCATACGCTTGCACATGTGCATCAGGTGTTGTAATGTTTGAACAGAAAGTCTGTTACTTGAATTTAAGTGAATGCATTGCTCTGCTTCTCATCCTATTTAATAGAGGACTTATTCAGTCGATGTTGACTATCACCAATTAAACATGGTGTGCAGCCACACTGAATCCATCACTGCTGATTCATTCCCATTTCTCAACGCTCTCTAATTGCAGCATCTGTGCAACTTCAAGATCCAGTCGTTGCTCACTTCTGGTATTGCTTGTGTCCTTTAATAGGCCTATGTGTCCAACATACTCCTGTACTCCTGTTCTGACTGCTGCTTCCTCTTGTTTGTCTACCTCCCCTTTGCCTGTCTTCTTATCCCATACTGGCTTGATAAACCACGTCTTCCCCCAGGATGGTCTATTCCTGCCTAGATTTATGGAAGGGGTGGGATTGTGTGTGTGTGTGTGATCGCCAATTGGTTGGGTATTGTATTGTATGTCTTTATTTATATAGCGCCATAAATGTACATAGCGCTTCACAGTAGTAATACACTTGGTAATCATATAAATAACAAATAATATAAATAACAGGTCATGGGAATAAGTGCTTCAGACATACAGGTGCGCCGATGAGTCAAAGAAAACTTGCCTTAAACTTGCCTTGGAAAATCTGGGGCCATCACCAACAAGATCCAGGTACATGTTGGGTGAAGTGTAAATAAGGAAACTCTCTCCAGTTATCAGACAGGTGTGAGAAAGTGGATTCAGCAGTTTCCTCTTCCAGAATGTCAATGGCACTGACATTCCCAGGCCATGGGATGACTTGTATATTAATCAGATGGTCTCAATTCGCATTCTGACATCAGATAATAGTTCCCCCTTTTCTGTTCTGATTTGCATAGAGAGCTGTTCATGATATCCCTGTAAAATTAGCAACAAAGCCATGACGTTGAAGGAATGTCATTGATTTTCAATGTTGTGCTCTTATTGAACTACTGTTTTTCATGTTCATTACACTTTCCAGAAAGTGATTTGCTCCACATCATTTGTGCAAACTGAACTTTTGTCCACTTGACATATTAAAAGGGGAAGTCCAACTTAGCAGATAAAAAATAATGTAATGCAATTGCCCTTCTAATACATATTGCACCCGAGTAAAAGCATGATCCACTGTATCTCGCCTGAGGCCGTGCGTATAGTGCCCGCGACGGGGAACAGCGACGTGACGCCGCCCAAAAAACAAATACATTGCCGCCGCTGCGTCTGCTTATAGTTAGCGCGACGGCGGCAATGCGACAGAGCGACGTCGCGGACTTTGGAAGCCGGGAATATTTGATTTTTCAAGGGCTGTCGCCTCTTGTGACAGCCCCTGAACAAATCATATGCCCGGAAGCCCGCGACGCCACTGCAAAGCGAAATATAACTTTTGCTAGCGGCGACGGGTGATGTCACCCGTCCCGTCGCGCCGCCGGTCGCGGTCACTATATGCGCGGCCTAAATCTGCAATATCTGCCATTGGATTTAATGGCAGATATTGCTGATTCGGGGCCAATAAAGCCGGTCCCGCTTTGATGACCTCGGAGCATTTAATCAGACTACAAGTGAAAAATATCACGTATTCGTTTCCTGTAAAAGATGAATGTTTCTGTTCTTAAAAAAAAAAACCTAATTCTGATCAGTCCACTATTGTCTCCCACCTTGAGCTTTTTACATAATGATGGCAGTAAAACTACAGTACTTCTCAGTGAGAAGAAAGGGATTACCCTCGGCGTGACACTTGTTCCCGGGGAACAGGTGGTTTCACAAACACTTAACTGATTAGATGTTAATTGTAACAACCCTTGTTAACATAAAAAAAACTAAGATCTAAAACAAGACAAGAGGTGTCAGTAACCTAGAATTAACCTAATAAGTGAAACTACTTTAAGTTCACTACAGCGATAGGTGGCATTGGGACATTTGGGCCTCTATTTAATATTCTCTGGAGCTGTTTTCTCTGTGCTGGAGATGTTAGTCCCATTCATTTTACTCTTCTGCATGCTAAGGAACGTTGCCCATTGGTACCCATGTCCACCTCCTTTCTAGCACATAATGATATTTTGATCTGGGAATGCCACTCACTGATTTAGTTAAGGGCTATCTCCTATTTATTTGCCTTGATACCCTCAAAATCCTACAAGCACATCATTAACTGTCAGAAACAAAACAGCTGGCTGGTCATTACTACATTATTTATAACCCCCTCACTTATTTTTCTCTCTCTCATGACTACATTTCTCAGCCAATCTGACACTGAAACAATCTATAATTGCCTAATCTATGTTTGTCTGAAGCCAGGAACAGAAAAGCACTTTAAGGAAAATCAATCATTTAAAATCACAGAGCGACATTTTGGCACTGGTTTCCCTTAGCTTCCCTCCCCACCAGCTAAGAAAATGACGAGGAATAATCAGTCTTCACGAAGGCTGTCTGTGTCTCCGGAACTCTTTTGGATTTCAGGAAATATGAGATCCAGCACTGCTTTGCTTCTGCTGGAGATAAAAGCCTTTTGAAGCCACATACATGGGATGGGCTCATTTATCAATAGAAATATATGTACTACCTGTCCAAAAAAATGGAACTGACGTTTTTGGGAAGGTGGCTTGTTTGGTATTCTGGAGCCAAGACAGATGGGAGTTCCTCAGCTGCTAATAAAATCAAGACAATGTTCTCTCTGCTCTAGAGCTGTGTAATGCAGCAAGTTGACGCTTTAAGGATATTTATGTTAAAAAGGAATTTTGGAAGCTAAAGAGTGACATGCTCACACATAGACTACACTGTGTTCCGTAAAAAACAGGACCCCTTTTATTTTTTGGCATAAATTTGAGCAATTATAGGTTTTAGGTCTGCCACAGTAGATTATTACTTATTTGATAATCTAATAAATATTCTTTGGAATTGGTGACCGCATGTGATGACCTCATCATGTGATGACCTCATCATGTGATGACTTCATCATGTGATGACCTCAATGAGTCAGGTGCATAGCTCCAAAATGGTGTTTAGCAACGAAGATAAGCACATTATAAAGTGCTTGAAACAGAGCAAGAATAATGATTCAAAACGCTTACATAAAATGCTACCCGATAAAGGATGATCGAGAGAACTGAAAAAACACATTTGTGAAACAACGTATCGTTCAGGAGCGGGAGCAGCTGAATCAACGCGTTATCCATTATGCAATCAGACAGTGACGTTCTCGTCTTTGGCTGTGTGTTTCAGAAGGAGGACATTTTGATCACACGCTTTTAACGCAAACTTTATGGTAATGTTAGTGTTTCAGATTAGATTACAACAGTTTAACACATTTACGAGCTAGGAAGGAAAAACTCCTATTTCTCATTTAATGAATGTGAACCTACCACAGTCTGGGAGTTGTTGACATAATACAGTGACATCAATTTAGTTAACATCGGTAGATTGTCTACATTGTGCTTCTTATATAGTGTTAATCTACATAACAGACCGACAATTGTGCACATTTTCATGGGGATTGAGCGAGATATATAAAGGCATACCCCGCTTTAAGTACACTCACTTTAAGTACACTCGCGAGTAAGTACATATCGCCCAATAGGCAAATGGCAGCTCACGCATGCGCCTGTCAGCACGTCTTGAACAGCAATACCGGCTCCCTACCTGTACCGAAGCTGTGCGCAAGCGGGGAGACTATAGAGCCTGTTACAAATGCGTTGTTTACATCACTTCTGCACGTATATGATGATTGCAGTACAGTACATGCATCGATAAGTGGAAAAAGGTAGTGCTTCACTTTAAGTACATTTTCGCTTTACATACATGCTCCGGTCCCATTGCGTACCTTAATGCGGGCGGGGTATGCCTGTACTATATGATTAAAGAATGAAAGCAGTCTCTTTTTCTTGAACACGGTGTATATAACTACCTGCTATTTAAACATTATGTAATGATGAGACAGGCTTGGGATGGGACCTTTTGAGAGCTTTCCATCAGAAAATATCTGGGATAGGCATGGTATAGTGAAGGGGCTCTAGTGGATAATTGTGACGATAGGGGGGTAACCAGGCTCCAAATAAAAGTTTAAGCCATTTGGTTACCCCTGATCCATAATAAGAGTTCAAGAAGAGTCAGCTCTTGGACCCAGTGTTGTATATGCATAACCTGTAATTGTGTGGTAATAAAGTATTTGATGTGTTTTTACCTTTCCAGGAGTGCCAGCAAGCAGAGATTGCTGTGGTATGAGTTTCAAGGGGGGGTTTGCGGAGATAGTGTTGTCAGAGTTGCTGGTTCACCTAAAAATGTACCCAGGAATCAGGTCTAATTCCTGTATACATTAGGCACATGTCCCAGCAATATCTCCCCTTGAAAACGCATTCGTGACTCACCACTAGGGGTTCTCTGCTTCAGTACAGACCAGAAAGATAAAAGGGGCATAGGGATGTGAGTTGTCCCTGAACCAGTCAAGGGGTCCCTAGGTTAATGGGGATACCCAGTAAATGCCCAGGTCATCCAGAACCTATATAGGGGTTCATGGGTTGGTTCCCTGCTTCAGCGCCGACCAGAAAAGTAAAAGGGGCAAAGGGATGTGAGGTGTCACTGAAACAGTCAAGGGGTCCCTAGGTTAATGGGGATACCCAGTAAATGCCCAGGTCACCCAGAACTGGTATAGAGGTTCTGAGGTGCTCCAATCATCTAAGGTTGCGAGGGAGTTCTTAGAATCCATACTAAGTCTATGCAACAGTGTGTGGGGATATGGCTGGCGAAAAGTGGAGTGCAGCTTTTTATTCTATTTCCCATACCAGAAAGACTTAGGATGGTTAAAGTGTATATTTTATTAACAGAGTGTATTAAGTACATGTATGCTTTGTGCACAGTAAAATGAGGCACATGGATTCAAAGTGTTTCTGTAGCTGCAGGGATCCATAGATAACACAGAGTACCCCAGTTAGTGCCAAGGTGTCCCAGAACCGATATCTTGATTGCTCAATGTATGATCTGGATAAAAAGGTGTAAATGGCCTGGTCTCCCGTGATAGGCTTATATTTACTGGTGGCAGTGTGTGGGATCATTGAGCTTTATGTTTTAAAATCCTGAGGGGTCTTCTAACATAAAGAGAACCTCGTAGATTGTGAGCTCTCACAACAAGTAGTGACTTACACACGTTACATAATGAACCCATCCATAAAATCATATATTTTATTGGAGAACTGATTTTTATTTTACTCCTAAAAATAGCTAGGAAAGTAGCTTTGAGCCCCCTTTGCGACAGGGCGATATGACCTCCCCCGTTACTTATTCACCTCTCCTCTAACCACTTACCAGATGACTGGTGATGCGGTGGTGAGTGGGAGGGCTTCAGGGGAAGGCTATATTAGGCCTGAGCAGGGGAGGGAAATCATTCTGCGCCCTGCCAGCAAAATTCAGGATGTCCGCAACGGTGCAGGAACTCGGTGGGAGAGGCTGCAGGCCGAGGCCCAATAGCATGAGGTGAGTTGGCTGCCCTATGGGGCCTGAAGGCAGTGCTAGTGTAGTGGCACCCTCATTGGTGGGGAATGATCTGCCTGCGATGAAAGCGATGATGGCTGAGGCGGGCAAGGTACTGTATCTGATGAAAACACATGCTCCACCACTCCATTGGGTTTACATTTACCAGCTGTCAGGTTATAGAGAGGCACTGGCGAGACCTTGCAAAAAAGGTGAAGCGACAAAGGAGGATGTTGAGAAACGTTTATTCCTACAAACATTTTCTACTTGTCTCCAGGTCTCTCTATATTTGCTAGCATGATTGGTAAGAAAATCCCCCAGCACTGTTTAAGTACCAGGACATGATTGGTTTAGGTTATAAACACCAAGATAGCCAGAAAATGGCGGTGTGTAAGCAATTGTCCTGGGACGCAAAAGATATGGATCGCTGGATAGCGCCTATGATAAAAGAGAGGCTGTCGTCCTTTCTCGGGACGACCGGAAGCAAAGCATCCACCTGTTTGGCAGGTCTTAGAAAGGGTCAATGCTGGGCCTTTAAGGATGGCCAATGCGGGTTTATTGGCTGCCGATTCCATCATGAGTACTTGTCTTGCAGTGGTGACCATTCCTCTGCCAAGTGCTTCCGCAAGGGCAGCTAGGTGGTGGAAAACTTTTGCAGAAGTCTGCTATGAAAGGCAGTTACTCCTGTAGCCCCCTGTGTGATGCAAGCAACACATCCACGCTAGTCCCTGGCAGGTTCCTCTCCAGTGTGCTATGAACATGTGACTAGTGATTGGCATGATAGCAGCAATTGACAAAGGCTGTGGAAGAGGGTGAGGAGCCTGGAATAGGGGTGTGCCATGGCACGTGGAGTCAGATCTGCATGAGCCTGAATGCCTTCAGGCTTGATCGAGTGTGACTCGAGGTCAGTCTGAGTTTTGCTAAGAGATAGCAGAGATCCACTGAAGGGAGAGCAGTACCTGGTGGAGCAAGGTCCAGAAGGTCCGTGTCGGAAGGGAACCCTGAATGGCTGCAGTTAAAGTGGTACCGAAGCACCTTTGTGAAGTACAGGCCTGCAACACTTTAGAGCTCCCATGGTGTGCCAGCACCATCATATTGGTCCATATACCCAGGATTGGGTGGTCCACTCTTAACGGACACTGAAACTCACCTGCACAAGTTATTGTTAAGTGTCATAATATGTTTGTTTGCTGAAGATGACAAGGTCTTTAGAACCAGGTAATGATTACATAAAAGCATTTGTACCACGCCCACCATGTACTTATTTCCCGCCGTCTGACAATAAGCCACATATGGCATATATCAAAAGCAATAAAGAACTCAGGCACCCACATTAGCACCAGGTGTCAGTCTGGGCATAGAAGTAAGATGGGTAATACTCCAGTGAGTATCAAAAGGATGGCGCCATGGCAGGGCCATTAACCCAATAGGGAGGTGGCCCACCTGTTAAGGGCTGGCTCTCAGGAGGGGTTTTCGTTTCCTTTTGAGGAAGAAACTTGTAATCCGTTAGGGAGCATGATGTTGCGAGGGAGAACAATTCAGAGAGTTACGTAGGGTGGCAAGGCAGTTTTCTTCTTTCCCTAGTCTGGAAAGTGTTTCCCCATTAGGAATATTTCTCAGGAGATAGAAACTGTGGGGCTATGGGGTTATTGCTTGGTAATCATAATATGGTGGACTGGTTTGTCAACAAAGGGATAGTTGAAGCTGAAAGCTACTTTTGGTCTCAATCCCTCCTATTTTAGCGCTATTGCGTAGTTTTGTTTTGTATTGTTTGTAGTTGCACATATTTTAGGACATGATATGTACTCAGGGATGGCTTGAGGAAGGTTTCAGTGGTCCAGGACACCAGGAAGCCAGTCACCTAGTTAATGCTCAAAGGCCTTGCTCAGACCACGTAAAGGTTTGTGTGTCTAATTTTGAGGGTTAGGGGAGTACATGGAGGTTAGACCTCCTAATCCATCCCGGTATTGGAACATGCTGGTGGCAAGGACCTATCAAGGTTCCAATACAACAGGTTTTCCTTGGGAGTTTAGACAGGTCCCAGTTCAGTACCCATTTCTTCAACATAGGGGCTGCCGTTCGTCCATACGGGAGGAATGTGGGCTTGCCGAGGGACCAAGTAGAGGTTTCTGGTGGAGCAGGCGAGGTTTGAGGGGGTACCAGCGGTTTCCGAGTTGTTGGTCCTGGCTTGGGATAGGAGGCCCCCACAGGTGCTGTTACTCCATGTTGGGTGCAATGTGGTTTTGGTAAAATCTCTGGATTTAATTCATGCAATGAGGAGGGATTTAGCGCAGATTCAGGTGGGGTAGGTCACGGCACGAGTGATTTTGCTTTTTATCATGCATAGGTAGGTGTGGAAGGGAGCCAGGTTATCCCTAGGGTGGAGCAAATGAGGAAAAAGATCAATAAAGCTGTAGGGAAATTTATTTTGGAGTTGGTGGGCTGGGTTGTTTGTCATCCCTGGTTGACTGTCAATCACGATTTTTTTCTGCCGGATGGGGTACATCTGTCTGGCAATGGGCTAGATTTATTTAACATCACAATTCAGGGAAGCTCCATCGCAGGCTCCAAGTTCAAGATAATAAGATAAAGTATTTTACCATACCGCAGCTTCAGATACCAAGCCTTTAGCCCCAATGATATGAAAAATAAACGCACTCACTGATCCATGTATAGCAAGATAGGGTTAGGCCTAACTAACCTTGCTTCTCAATGAGTCGCTGGGCCTTCTGGCAGAGAGGGGGTTAATAGCAACTAGGGAAGAGGAAGCAGAACACATCAATAGCTGTTGCTAGGGATTTTGGGAATTCTATAATCCCGGTGGATGAAAAGCCCTGCACGCAGCTGTATCTTGAGAGTGCTGTCATTAATCAAACTGACTGTGTGCACTTTTGAATAAATGTTGAGCTGCCACATATGCTATTTCACAGGTGCGTTGCATTGCAGGGCCCTCCGGCAGGAAAGGGGCTAGTTTTCCTATGTAGCACTGCCAGTGTGCACAGCAGTATATATATTTCCGGCACATACTGTAGGGCTTATGATATCATGATGCAGTGCATAGAATGCTACAGGCAAAATGAGACCCTGCCTGAAGATATTACAATCTCATTTTGGTGCATGAGGCACAGGGAGGTAAAGGGACGTGCCCAAGGTCACGAGGGTCTGACACTGGGATTTAAACTAGGATCACCTACTTTAAAAGCAGTGACATTACCATCCCGCTACTCCTTTTAATCCTAACAGTACATTAAAATCACTTTATTATTTGTTTTCCAGTGGTCATACAGGTTAGTTTTAGGCAGCACTAACCCATTGAGGTTCCTATGACGCTGGGGTAACGTCATAATAAGTGGCAACTTGGGGGGGTCTTATGACGTTGCCCCAACGTTATTGACATTTTGCACATTTCTAGTGAAGATTGATATTTCAGTGAACTGAGATCACGATCAGAACGGAAGAAGACCTCCTTGTAATCACTACACTAGTGGTCACATGCATCGGAACCATAGGGTTAAAGCCTCAGTACCTCTTGGAACTAGAGTATACTTATGGCAGTGACCTGTTAAAGGGGTCATATCTGTTTCATTAATGCTTCTCTCTACCCAAATCTGACATCTACAGTACCATGTTTCCTCGATTCTAAGACGCCATCGATTGTACGACGCACCATTGATTTAATAACAGCTTTTCGAGGGGGGTGGGGGGGGGGGAAGAAACGCTACATTAAATGTACAGAAACAATGTTTTTACTAGCAGACAAAAGCATACATTTAACCATACAATTACACATCAGTTTCTTCATCAGGATCGCATTGAAAATGTTAGTCTAAAGAATCTTCTGAATCACTTGTGGAGTCGTTGAGGTCAGTGTTTTTCCCACAAAGATCATCCTCTGTACTGTACCATCAAGTGAAAATACGATAACTCAGCTGAGGTGACAATCGGATACCTTCAACATACGGCTAAGTTTGCACATGCGCAGTAAGATTGCAAGACGCATCCCGATTTCAGACACTTTAAAATGTGAAAAAAAGTGCTTCTGAGAATCAAGGAAATACGGTATATTTGTGAACATGGTGAGCTGATCCCGGAGAGGGGATTGATTTCCCATTTGTGTAATGTCACAGTGCGTTTGCAAAGGCAAACTCCCTCCCTTTCTCTTCCCTTTAACCTTATTGGCCCTCTGATAAGGACAGTGAGGTCTAAGAAAACACCTGATTGACAAACAATCCCCCCGGTTAGTGGCCCGTAAAAAAAGCAATGTGTAATTTCCTGGTAAAATATTTTTTGAAATAAAAAAATTATAATTTTCAAAGAAATATAACTAGACACATTCTTGGCACAATCAGATTTGTTTAAGAACACAATTAAACTGTTACACTCTTTACTAAAGGTTGCTTTTGGGCCAAATGCGTGAGATTGCACCACACCCTGTTTGAAAATCTTCTTGTAAAACACTTGATTTTTTCAATGGTATTTCTTAGCAGTGAGAAGCTCTGCATTGTGCATGGAAGAGGTGCTGTCCTTCTGGGCCATTCAGCCTGAGCTGACAGCTGCCCCGCTGATTAATTGACAGGTTAAAAAGATTGATTCCACATGTCAGAGCTGTAACCCCGCCAGGACAATACCGCTGTCAACTGGGCTGTAAAACAGACGCTTACATTAACAGCCCTGACAGTGGTAGCACATAAACGCATGCACCTGCCTTTATGGAAAGATCCAGCATACTGGACATCCCCTGATTAATCATCTTGAAAGCAAATTCTTAGAACATCAGAGGCACGCTTTTACAGGCAAAGTAGGGCGCTTGGCAGGCTTTACGCTTACAGATGGTGCCCGCTGTGCATGATTAAGGTGCCACTAAAGGATCTGGGTGTGGCCCAGTCAGCTGTCTGAGAGTTATTTATATTTGATGCCAGGGGGAATTGAATCTTCACACTCATGCCGCGTTCAAGCATCCTACATTTGTACACTATGCGCAGTACTGCGCGCGGAACACTGATGCATTTCCTGTATACTCTGCCCTGCAATCTTATTGTATATATGTATGTATATATATATATATATATATATATATATATATATATATATATATATATATATATATAGTACAAGTATATTTTTTTGCTTCATTCATTGTAACATCGCCGGAAGAAGAGATCAGTGTATCTCGAAAGCTCGCACAAATAAAAGCATTTCGTTAGCCACAGAACGGTATCATCTATTTATTTTTTGATTATATATATATATATATATATATATATATATATATATAGTACAAGGTAAAAATATTAAATTAGTTGGTATAATTCATCTTATTAGTGTATCCCCCACCCTAAGCGAGATTTGCAGGTACATAGGTGTTATTGGTGTTGTGGTGCACACCTGTTGGTTCCCAGGAGGATGAGTCTACGCAGATGTAGACAGGTTTTCAGGATGGTGCAGTGCCTCCAGGTACAAGGGCACTGCCAGGGGCAGAGATTCACCCCTTGCAGGAACTTATAGATCAGTAACAGAATGCAGAGTACAGGAACATTGCAACTGGGGTTTATTGGAGACTTTGTGGAATCAGCACAGCAGCAAAGTACATACAGATAGTGTCCCTAAGGCTACGCTTATAGTGCCGGCGACGGCGATGCGACGGCAGGCGACGGTCGCTAGAAAATCAAATAGAGATGACTTCCAGCGACTGTGACCAATTAGTCACGCCGCTCTTACTATAAGCAAACGTGACGGCGGCAATGCATTTGTTTTGCAACGACCACGCGTCGCTGTCGCCGGCACTATAAGCGCAGCCTTAGTCTCACCTCACCCACCCACTCACTTGGGCAGATGCACAGTTCCTCAGAGCTAGCCCTGGGGTAATCAATCCTCTCTCTCTTTCTAGGGCAAAGGGCTTTGGCAGGAACCAAATGCCCGAGGTGACTATTCCCCACCCTCCTTTGCATAGCAGCTGGATTAGGACCCACACTCAATCTGAAATATCCCAGCCATGGGGCATCATCCCTTCCCTGGTAGGACAGGACTCACGAGGTGTCAGGGCACCTCAAGCCCTCTCCAAGGCTTCTCAGGAACTCCTAGCACCCACTGATAAAGGGGAGGGTCCCCAACATATATACCCCCTCCCCCCCCAACATATACACACACCCCAGTCTCTGGGCAAAACTATATGTTGCTAAGCAGTCACCCCACTGGTCACATGCCTTACTAGAACTTTCCTAACGGTGACTCATGCCTCACCAGACTGGCATGTGCCTGAGGTTGCAACATTGTAACTGGTGCATGAGACTACTCACATGCAGGTCCATGTGCAAGCTGGTTAACACTAAGGCCTCGGCCATGGTTTTTGCTGGCGTGCGGAGGCGCGCTGAGGCTGAGGGAAAGCGGGTGCTTTCCCTGGCCTTAGACAGCGCGACGTCCGGGGGCGTGTCGGCGGGCGGGCCAGTGACATCACGAAGCTGGTTCGCCCTCATTGGACGAACCGCTCACGTGACCGGCCCTGAGCTCCGGCAAGTACGAAGATTTAAAATTTCCCTAAGACCTACGCTTCCGCACGCTTGCGGAAGCGTAGACGAGCCCCTACTAAAGCCGCTCTCATTGCGGCTGTAGGGGCTCAGTGCCGAGCGAAAGCGCGCCTCAGCGCGCCTCCGCCCACAAGCACTATCCATGGACACGGCCTAACACTGCCAGCATCTATCATAGCTGACAGGCAGAACAGGGGTCTAACTCTAGCACTGCCTGCTATTACCAGGACTTAGGTGCCAGGCTAGGGAAAATAGCAGCGTGCTACATTAGAAAACAGCTTGTAGTGCAAACATTGTCCAACCCCACAAGGTCCTACTCTGTTTTATTTTGACTCAGTTTTAAAACCTTTTCTTTTTTTGGTTGGTCTGTGACCAACCAGAAGTCGTATTTCACTTCGCCAGCCAATCAGTTAAAAGGTTTTAAAAATACATCTACTTCAGGTATAAAGATGGTGCCAGACCGATTAAAGCTACCATACTAACTATTATTTATTTTTATTTTCACTTTCGTAGTGAACCCGCTAAGCTACTAGTATCTGTTGGTTTAGTAGGCAAATAAATAGTGCAAGAGATGCAGACAGGTCAATGCTGGCTGCTTCAGTGCACACTATGTACTGTTCCCATTTATACATTAGGCACAATACAGCAGCAGCAGCACAGAGCTCTTCTGTGTATAGTATATTCTGTATACAGAAGCAGCACAGGAAGGTTAATGCAAGGTGTTTTGATGCACACTATGGGCTAACTAAGCAGTGCTCTTACATAATACACCTTCTGGCACAGGTAGACACTTTATGGCTCATAAAAGCGAATTGAGCCATAAGGTGCCTTCCAGCAACCGGAATAATAAGGAATCTGTATAAAATTTAGTCTACAACAAAGAGCAAAGATTTTTGTGTGTGTCAATACTGGCTGCTGGTGCATGTAATGTGAGTTTCTTACGCCAATCACTGATCTCTGATGCAAAGAGAGGTTAAGGTGATATTTTCTTCTCTAAAGGTGGTAAAGTCTATCTGTGGCTTGTTTACTGAGAGAATGCCCCGGCAATCCGTGGCAGCCACCTGCAGCAGCAAAGGGGTTAAGATCAGATTTGAATGTTTGCCTGGGCACTCCTGCCTGCTAAACAAACTTCATAGCTGGCACTTCATCAGCCCTAATTCTGCAAAAGAGACCATATTTACTTTGTAATGACATCAATTGGCCATAAATATTACAGCTCTCAGTTCTGCTTGCAGCTGAATGGAGGCCTCCCTATTCCTGTCTGACATTTAACTGTTTGCAAAGCTCCTTCTTCTGTTTGCTCTTGGTTTTTCTCAATTATCACCTGTCTGCATTGGATTCTTCTCTCTTTTCCGTGAAATGAAGGAGGAAGGTATTTAGGTTGACAGCGGACAGATTACAGAGGAATAAACTGTGTTGGCTGCGTGCTAATACTAACCCTCAAAGCTCTGCATGAGTTTCTGGCCCCTATGTCAGTAAAGGGTTAATATTTTCAGTGTCACAGTGCCGAGAAGAAGAATTGACAGAAGCATATTATCTGCAGTTGGACCTATTTATTTAGCAGTTGCAGTTAGGACTAGAATAATGGACGGAAGCCACCAGGGCACACTATAACAGAGGGGTACCGTCCCCTAATGTTACCCAGACAGGAGCATGTTATTCATGAGGCTCCCATGTGTTTAGGAGTGGTGGGGTGGAGTTGGGAGAGTAAAGTTTTAAGAGGGGCCACATGAGAAGACTCTACCTCTTATTCCTCTGGACGACGCGTTTCTTGCAGCTTCAGTGCACATGCTGGTACCAGTACTAGACCCAGCCAAGCTAAGGCACAAGAAAATAGCTTAAAGCAGCAGTACATTTTTTTCACTTTAATATGTGCATCAATATAATCCACACAATGATAAGTAATTACCTTTGTTTCCGATCAATCGGTGAAGATTCGACTGTGGGTTCACTAAATGGCTGTCAGTACAGCAAGAGAAGACCAAAGATGCAAAGTTCTGTGGGGAGTATCATGTGACCAGGCAGTCACTAGATACTGTACAATTGGTGCACTGCTAGAGAGAGGACAGGGCTCAAAAAGGGTGTGCCAGAGCCTGTTTCGGAAGATTAAGGGGATGTGACTTTGTAAATGGTTGCTATAGAAACAAAAAATGCTTTTTACATTATAATACATTAAGAATGTCATTCAGAGTTTTTTTTGTTTTTTTTTAAATGCTACAGGTATTTTCTCATAGTACAGAAGTGATTTATTAAAATAAATAAATTTAAAAAAACAACAGCACATGTAAGATATTGCTTGGTCCGCAGATTTTAAAACAAAGCATGCTTACTGCACTTGGTCAGTGCCACTGTGGGACTACTGTTGGATGCACCGCTCTCTTCTCCATCATGTTCATGGGTCCTCACTCATACCAGCTCCTCTATTGCCAAGGAAATGAGGGATGTGGCACAGATATATTAGCCATTTAGGAAGTTACTGATGGTTGCATATTGTTGTGCATAGGGTATGGCTGGGGGCTAGAGATTTAAAAGCAACAGAAATAGTCGGAGAAAGTTTAAAAAAGGGGTGGTCACATTTGTTGTAAGCTTGGGGAGAGTTGCCCTTTCACATGGTAATCTGAAAGACTATTGTTCAGAAATGTACAGCGACGATAGGGTCACCTTATAAACATCACTTTAGACATTTTTTATTTGGGTGTGTGAGGGGCCGATTTGGAACAGGAGGAACAAGGCACATTTTAGGGGGTTAAATTGCCTCATCTGTGGGAGTAGTGGTCTTGATCAGATTGCTCCGTGGGTAGTTTCTATAGTGGAAAAGGTAGCAACAGGCATTGGCTAGGACGATGGGCCTGTTGGTCTCCTTACAGTTGGTCTAGTATGGTCAAGCTGTATATTCTTCTAGGCTGGCATGACTGTATAATCCTCTTTGTGTGCATCTGTCTTTCAATGTGTCCCCTTCTGGTATCCAAAGTAGTGTTGTACCGGGTAGTGATTTAAAAAAAAAAAAACAGGCCAAAATCAATGGTTCTACCCGGACGGGTACCCGGCTACCCGGTTTGACACTTACCTGGCGACATTTAGGAACAGCAGTAGTGGTCCTGTGGCGGTGGCAGCATCGGAGGTGTCTTCAGCCGGCGGGGGACAGCAGGAATCCCTTACACAGCACCGCAACAGGTAAGCAGTGACCGGAGCAGGAGATGGAGCATTCCAATTGGACACCCACCCCAACAGTGAGCCTCCGCTCCTCCTCCTCTCCTGCCCACCCCAGCCCTCTCCCTCCACCTCCGCACCGCCCGCCCGCCCCACCTCGGCATCTCCGCTCCAACCCCCCCGCCCGCCCCACCACCTCGGCATCTCCGCTCCAATCCTCCGCTTGCCCCACCATCTCGGCACCTCTGCTCCTGCCCGCCCGCCCCACCACCTCGGCATCTCCGCTCCTAAACACCACCTCGACACCTCCGCTCCTGCCCACCCGCCCCACCACCTCGGCAAATCCGCTCCTGCCTGCCCGCGCCACCACCTCGGCATCTCCGCTCCAGCCCGCCTGACCCACCACCTCAGCACCTCCGCTCCTAATCACCTCGGCACCTCCGCTCCTGCCCGCCCGCCCCACCACCTCGGCATTTCCGCTCCTGCTTGCCCGCCCGTCCCACCACCTCGGCACCTCTGCTCCTGCCCACCTGCCCGCCCCACCACCTCGGCATCCTCACTCTTGCCCGCCCGCCCCACCACCTCGGCATTTCCGCTCCTACCCGCCCGCCCCACCACTTCGTCACCTCTGCTCCTGCCCGCCCGCCCCTCCACGTCGGCACCTCCCCGCCCACACCACCGCAACTCCGCCGCACCTCCTCACCTCCTCTGCTCCCGCCCGCCGCTCCTCCTCCTCCGCTAATGCCCACCGCTCCTCCTCCGCTCACGTCTGCCACTCCTCCTCTGCTCCCGCCAGCCGCTCCTCCTCCGCTCCCGCCCACCGGTCTTCCTCCGCTCCCGCCCGCCGCTCCTCCTCCGCTCCCACCCGCCGCTCCTCCTCCATTCCCGCCCGCCGCTCCTCCTCCGCTCCCGCCCGCCGCTCCTCCTCCGCTCCCATCTGCCGCTCCTCCTCCACCGCTCCTCCTCCGCTCCTCCTCCGCTATTGAATCCTGCTGTCCCACGCTGGCTGAAAGATAAGTAATTAGATTTTCAGCTACTCTGACATTACCCGGCGCCGGGCCCACTTCTCCTTTGCCGGGTCCGGGTAATGTCCGGGTAGCTGGAAATGTGCCGGGTACCGGGTAATTCCGGGTACTCAGTACACCCCTTATCCAAGGAGTAATGGCGGCCCCAAACTGGTACCTCATTTAGGGCCATGCATGAATACAGCTCTGGGTACAGTACCTGCATTTTTGGTCCTGTATCTAACAAATACCAGCTGTACCTATTTCTGCCAATGTAAGATAGCAGGGGACGAGAAAGATCCACTATGTGTCTCCTTCTTCTATTGGTTAAGGCTCGGAACATCCAGCTTCACAAAGCAACGTATCACCCCTCCTTTTTGTGTGTATAGATAAAAACACACACTACTTATGTAACCCTGTGACGGTAAGGGGTGGCCAGCCTTCATAATAAAGGTGAAGCCCGGCTGGCTGTCCCATAAAAACGTGTGTCAAGGGCTGAAAGTGTCAGTGCTTGGGTCTAGTTATGCACCTTGATATGTTTCCCTGTTTTTCTGTTCTCATTTTACGGGCCCCGGCAGAAATGTATGCTTGGGATGCCAGGTGTAGTTAGGGTCCCTGTTAGAAAATAGCTGCAGAATTAGATTCTCAAAATCCAGGGGGAGCATGTATGAGGAACAAAGAACACATAGAAAATCTAAGTGTAGAGGTGATAAACCAATTGGTGAGATCAGTCAAAATCTTGGCTCTTCTAGAAGGCCTACTTACAAATTGTAAGACAATCAAAGGCAATGTGTAAACGGTAGCGATCTCTCCCAAGTAGGTACTGTATGGTCAGAGGCAGTGTGTAATCTGTGGCAAACTTCTCCAAACACAGGTCTGTTCACAGAGTTCAAGGTACTCAGAGGAAACGGCTAAGGTTTTTAGCCAAAAAGAGGACCAGTAAGCCGGGTGTAACGGATCGGGGGACTCGCAGTTCCCAGCGTGGCCCCGTCAATCCAGCTTCCACAGTGCCTAGTTCCTCCACGGCCCGATCCCCACGCCCAGGCTTACACTCTGCGCACGCGCGCGCTCCCCTCACCAAGCGCATGCGCTCATGATCGCGGGCTCCCTATCGTGGCTCACGCGCTCCTCGGCGTGCCTCTGTCACCCCTGTCCGTTCTTTACCTGGTACCTCTGTTCCTCCTTCACCTCTGTCTTCTCTCCCGTGCACCTCCTCCGCTTGTCTTCCCCCACGCTCTGGTGCACGCGCGGTGCGCGCGCATAGCAGGGTTACAGAGGGCGCGCGCACCCGCTCTACTTACTTACCTCCCCCACGCTCTAGCTCCTCCCCCTGTCGGTTGCAGGCTATTACCTTAGATTACCTCCCTGTCTCCTCCCCTGCTCTCACTGACCTGTCTCTGCAATTACCCACTCAAACCTCTGCTCCTCCCCTCACCCCATTGGTCCTTCTTCCCATATAACCCCACTCCTTCCTCTCAGTCCTTGCTCTGCATAGCTTTCCTGTAGCTCCTGTGTGTGCAGTGTCTATGCCTAGCTCCCTTGTCTGTTTCAGCTCTGGTTCCTGTCCCTGCCCCTGTTTGGATTCCTTGCCTTGAACTTGAACTCTGCTTTGGACTTGACTACGCTGCTTTCTCCTGCCCTTGGACCCTGACTTTCGGACATCACTACGCTGCTCTCTCCAACCCCTGAACTCTGGCACTTGGACATTATCCTCCGACCTCTGGCACCCCGGACTCAGCAAGTATTACGTTAACCCTTACTCACCAGGCCCGGCAACGCTACTACAATACTCCGGGCACGCCCTCACTGCTGTGGGTGCGTGTTATACCCTTACCCACCTCAGTACTGGGGACTGGCCAGGTCTGCGGGCATACAGGCATTACACCGGGGAGGATTTCCTGGACAGAGTAAGCCTTCTGAAACAGGCGCCCTGTACATATTTGAGGCTAGTTTTCACCCCCAGTAAGTGTGTATTCTGTCTGTATTTTCTATTTCACTGTGTGTACGCGAGTTTACCCGAATAAACCTCATTTTATTCCACTACCTTGTTTTGGCTATTGAATGAGGTTAAAAAGTGTTAAAAGTCCTGCTCTCCTGTGACAAACCCCTCTTATATCTATCCCCCAGACTGATAACGGTTGCTGAGAAGGGGGCCTGAGTCCTCTATATCTGGTTAATATGCCACATGTGCCCAGGGTCAGAATGAAGTCTTTGTAGGCCATGGGAAATCTCATAATCATAGGCCCCCAAGATAGAGCTATAGATAAATATTTGCATTGTGTACAAAGTATAGGTCCCATATTATAATCATAGATTTATATAATATACAGTAGGGCCCCGCTTTTTGGTGTTCTTCTAATACGTCCTGCAGCAGAACACGAGAGCGACACTTACTGTGATAGGTCACATTGCTGGGTGTTATGTCCTGGCTCTCTTTACCTGCAAGGCTCTGCTGTAATTACGCTGAGCACTAGGCAACCTTCACCAGCGGTAGCACAAAAATATCTTCCACCAGGAAACATTCAGGTCTAGTAATACACCGGACTCCAGTTTAGGCAAACGGAACACCGAAACCAACTTCCAATGAGTTTTACCGCAGATAGGCTGTCACAGTAAGCCGCAATGTGTGAATCCTTCGCTTCTGAGTAGAGATGATGCATGAGTATGAGAGTCCAAAAGCTAAGTTCCCTATTTCGGCAATTTCCACTTTTCGGCTGGGGTCTGGACCTAACCCACTGTATGAGTGGGGCTCTACTGTATGACTATGATATTTTGATACTATGATTATGATATTTTGTCGATAATACTGTTAGCCGTATTACCTTATATGTAACTGGCCACTAGAGATGAGCAAATAATTTTTTGGGTGGATTTGGAGCCGCAGTGGATTAGCGGTTTTTGGTCTGCGGTTCAGTCTCAAAAAGGGCGATTCACATTATGCGGATCTTTGATTATTATTGCCAATACATTCTGCAGATTCTGCAATCCGTTGAAGTACAGCAATCTGTTAGTGGATTTTTAAGAATCCACCAATGGATTGCTGAAACCGCTGATTGGATTCTACGAATCCATCAACGGATTGGATTTAATCGTGATTTTTGATGAATCCGCATGGATTAAAACCACTAAATGGATTTCGGGGGAGAAATCTGCGAAAAAAATTGATTTGGGTTGATTTGCCCATCTCTACTTACCTCAAATGATCGAGGAAAACCATGAGTTATTGGGGAGAAAAGGGTTGAAAAAGATGTCTGGAGTGCAGGGTCTTTTAGCACACTTTTGTGATACCCGCTATAAATGTCATTTGACATGTGTTTGAGGCCATGTCAAAGGAATTCACACCATCCAACTACAAGGAGATTAGACAACGCAAACAACTGAGAAACCGATTATTTGATGAAGTTGGCATGAATAATACAGACTTGGGTTTGAGTGGCAGCAAAAAAGTCTGCATACAGTCTCTTTTACTGTTTTGATAGGAAGTGCCCTTAAAAATAGGCTCCCTAGAAATGTAGGAATCATAGAAGTACAGGCTCCCCGCTAGGAGGCCTCTGTCCCCCAGAACAGGGAAGTGTTCACTAAAGTAATAGGGTTCTGGGTGCTCCAAAAAACAATTCGGCCAATTCCAAGGTCTAGGAATAAGGCTGATTGCCGATCTGCTGAAAAACGAGGAGATCCTCTCCTTCCAAGAACTCTGCGACAAACATAAACACCAAGGTCTCCATCTGTTCAAATTTTTGCAAATTAGGCACTTCTTTCTATCCCTAGCCCCAAACGCTAAATTCCCCCCATTAACCAGGTTTGAATCCCTTTGCAGCAAGGGCTCCTACCAGAGAGGTCTGATCTCAGAGATCTATAGGGGGATGGAGTCGGCAACCAGCCCCCCAATCCACAAGTATATGCAAAAATGGTCAGAGAACCTCAATGTACAGATAGATATGGACGAGTGGGAGGATATCTGGGAGTTGGCCACAAAGACCTCAATCTGTACAGTGACAAAAGAGAACATATATAAAATACTATTCCAGTGGTACCTGACCCCGGCTAGGCTGAGCCAGATCTTCCCCGGCACTCCCGACCTGTGCTGGAGGGGATGTGGTCAAAAGGGGGACATCGCCCACATTTGGTGGTCATGTCCGGAGATTCAGAGGTACTGGACAAAGATCCAGAAGCTTCTACAAGAAACTACGGGGCTTCTTTTCCCCCTGGACTCCTTGACCTTCGTGCTGAGCAAACCTATAGACGACCTGCCCCCCCCCCCCCCTGAGTAGACTAGTATCAGCTATCCTAACCGCAGCCAGATGCTCAATAGCGGCGGCGTGGAAACACACCAAAGCCCCAGCGAGAAACACGGTGTTAAGACGAATAGACGAGGTCATGGCCATGGATAAACTTACAGCAATGCTCAATAAAAAAATGCCACAGTTTCGGAATACCTGGGACCCCTGGAGCGGCCCGCTAGGACTAGGCCTGCATTAGGCCGTCCTCGTACTGATGGAAAGGGAGGAAGAAAACAGAGTTCCCCCATCCTCCCCCCACACCCCCCCCAGTATGTCTTCCCCCCCTCCCCCAACTGAAAAATACCCATTTTGGGACAACATGTTGTTTAACTGTCAAGGTTCTGCTCGCCACAAACCAGGGTCGGACCGCGAGGCTGAGGTGGGGTTGTAAAAGCACCGACCTGAGACCGCGCAGGCTGATCCGGGTTGCGCAGTTCGTAGTCGTATGTCGCAGGATCAGGATTGGAGAAGACAGAGTCGTCGTTGTACAAGCCAGGGTCAGAACAGGAGACGTCAGGATAAACATTGTCCATGCAGGAGTTCGGCAACAAGGAGATAGGAGAGACCCGCTTCAGCTTAGGAGCGCGGGGTTGGCCTTTGCGCGAGCGACGACCATGGCCCATGGTGCTGGTCACAGGAGATGGTAGGCAGACCAGAATAGCACACCGTCTTGCTGCACGGGTGCACCAGAGCTACAACGCAAAAGTCCTGAGCGGGCAAGGGAATCCACTGTTTCAGCGCAGGAACCAGGACACGGCCTCTCTATATTAGGGAAAGAGTAGGCCCCAGGAACCAGGAAGCTGTAGATACAGGGAAACCTCCGCTTCAGTGCAGGAATCCAGGAGACTGCAGAACGCAGGGACGAACCTCTACTTTAGTGCAGGAATCCAGGAGGCTGAAGGACGCAGGGACGAAACCTCTGCTTCAGCACAGGGGAACAGAAGCTGAAGGACGCAGGGAATACCTTCGTATCAGCACAAGGAAACAAGCGGCTTGAAGGGAGCTGAAGGATGCAGGACGTAACCTGGAATCAGCATGGGAGAACAAGCGGCTTGAAGGAAGCTGAAGGACGCAGGGCGTGACCTGGTATCAGCAAAGGGGAACAAGCGAGAGCTTGTGGCAAAACAGATGACATCCAGTTAGGACTATGCTCGGCAAGGAGCATTATGGGCAAGCAATACTTAAAGGCCAGCGGGCCAATCCCCGGCAGGGGTGTGAAGGTACTGCCCCTAATGAGTGAATGCAAGTATAGTTTGCAATGAAAGGCTGCACAGGTGCAATAGATACCAGAGGGAGTGTGTATTGCTTTGGTGAGTGAATCCAGGCTGCAGCAAACATCAGGAGAGGTGCTCCAGGACTGCACAAGTCTGCACGGTAAAGCAACCAGTAAACCGCGGAGCGGATTCCTTACAGTACCCCCCCCTTTACGCGAGACCTCCGGGCGAACATGAGCACACCTAGAGTTGGGGGACCGGGAATTGTTGCTGAACCGTCTAGGATTGGGGGTAGAGTCGTGGTCCAGAGACTCGTGGTTACTCCTTAGTGTACCCCCACCCCACGGTGAAAACTGCGGCCAGACAGGGCCATCCATGGGTCTCGGAGACATCGAGTTGTTCCTAAAGTTCTTTAGGTGGAAAGGGGATCCGTAAACGAGCAGTTCCTTGGTGAGTACAGTTCTAGGATATGAGATTGATGGAAGAAACATCCTTGGTACATGGCTCGCCTCGCAAAATGTCTTGGAAATCCAGGGCTGTGAAGAACCAGAGAGTTCCAGAGCAGAAACGGTAGAAGAACCCCCACTGAAAGCCCAGTCTTTAATAAAGAAACCTGAATCTAGGATCAGCGGCCCTGATAGTTGATCGAATACACCAGGAGAAACTTTGTAACAGAAAAAGTCTTGGCTGACCACTGCATGTTGGAATTTGCGAGGAATTTTTCCTCTAGAAGGCTCCCAAGTAATGGTTAGTAAGGGTATAGGCTGGTTAGAAGCATCTCCTGGTATTGGTATGGAAGGTGACAAGGCAAGCAGTAAACCAGGCATAGGGACTGAAAATATGGTCTGCTTTCCGCCTACGGTAGCAGGTCTACCCTGTGGACTAGACTGCCTCCCAGGAGGTCCCTTTCAGGTTCAATGTGCTGGACAGGATAGCTGGACAGGCGCCTGGAGACAAGTGAATAATTCGGACACAAGGTATCGTTCTCACTCACTGGTCTGCTTTAATGGGCACATGCATCAGTTCTTATAGCCCTTTCGGGTTGTTGTCACATAGTTACAATTCATTCAGGTTGCCAAGTTGCCATGTACACGTAACAGAAGCCAGTTGTCCTTAACAATGCCATATTCCTTTCAGTTACCCCCCAGCCCAGCTGTCATTGCTATAGTTATCCTTAACAAAGCTATTTTCTGTCAGCTAACCCCCAGTTGCCGTGGCTATCGTACATTGCTGACAAGACAGTTTGAATATATCAGGATTCTGGTCAAACAGGATATATGGGGCTTGATCTCAGCAAGGAGCAACTGTATTAGAAGTGACTTTTGCTCTCTGTGTTAAAACAGAGTTCCTATACTTTTCTTTACAGCTATACACATTGTACCTGAGCTGACAAAAATGGAGCATATATTCTTAAACATATAAACTTAGGACCCCTACCAAAATATACATTAACAATTCCCTCCTTTTGTCATAACATGACAACATTGCAAAATAGGAGGAGCACATAGTTAATACAGTTGGTGTAGCCAACGGTGTTTCTCTAAAAATCCTAGCACACATAAATTTGTACATCACAACTAGCGCATTATGACGACTAAAGGATTTCTGAGAATTGGTGGGGGCTAATTTCTACTGGGAGCGATTGCACAAACATCCTTGCATGCATCTTTCATACTGCATTTACTCAGAATGGCAAAACAGACAAAATGGATGCCATGGTCAAAATGGGTGGCTTCCGTTTCTTTCCGTGTGGTTGACTCACGCCCCTGTGTGACCTCCCCGCCTTCCTCATATCCAATCTTCTCAGTACCCCCATATCCTTAAGAGACAGTCTAATTAAAGAACAATTAACAATTTCATTGTCCTGCTGGACCAGTTATCCAATTCTGCATGACTTTATTCCTTTTCGGGCCAACATATCGGCCCAGTTGATTTCTTCTTCGGTCTCTTCTTCTGGGGGACTGCCGACATCTTCATCACCGAAAAGAGACATAGCGTTGGTGGGGGGATTGCAGCGTACTTCTGGACCAAAGTTTTGCTGTACTTAACACATACATAGAGAGCAATGAGTAGGACATACACACATACAAAAACATCCGCCAGCTTCGCTTCCAGAGAATCAATCCAACCACCAAGTCCCAATGGATACCCTCCCTCATCTCTACCTTTAAACGCTGGAACCACTCTTCCTAAATAACATAACCTGGTCTGGTGCAGGGTCCTCTATCTCTCCTTCTAACACAAAATCAGTAACTTCCCTAGGGCAAACTCATATTTCTACACCCTTCATAACAAATTTCTCATATACAGTATGGTTCTACAAGTGTCTCCTAACATATTGTCATTTTCCCAGGGGGTTAAATATAACTCGTGTTCTTGGGGTGCAACCTATTGGGTGTGGATAATACATTGGGTTACATTGCACATAAAATATGGGTTTTGTTTACCAGGATTCCATTATATAACGAAAGAGTGTGCATATATACTATACACAGACAATAAAAACAAAATAAAAATTACTAAACAAAATATACCTGTTACTACCCTATCATCTTTGTGTGTACACTACTTACACAAACCTAATAGAATATACATTATAATTAAAATAATAAAACCTGTAAAGAAAAAGGATTATAAAAAAAAAAGGTTCAAAGTTCATATGTTGAGGCCCGGACTTTTGCCTGTGTCTTTCTCCTCCGTTGGTTATTGGCGGGGATTAAAACATACATTTTGTATTCTGTAGCAGCTGTATCTTTTGGCTTTTCCACCTTGGCTATAGTTTAACTTTAAGCAACTGTGGGTGGTGCTAGGATAAGTTGCACGTGCGTAACGTGGATCCAGGAAGAGACCTCTGCCACTTTAATTGCTGTAATGGTAGTAGTAGTAGGGTCTTTTCATCTGGGATGTTCTTGCGTAGGGAATGCATGACCATTAACCCGTCTCGAGTAGGTGCACTTTAAACTTTGACCTTTGCCTAGAGACTCAGAAAATATATTAGTTGCATACTAATTGTTTTATTACCAATAACATAGTCCCTAATTATTTCCTTAAAACTACTGATAGTCATAAATCATCCTATAAGTATCTCATAGGGAGATAATTTATACCTAAGAATAAATTCCTGTATCAATTTCCTTACCACTGTCTTAGCGTCCGCATATAGGCAGGAGTAGAACTTAACCAAACCTACTGTATCTAATAATCTAATACGATCTATCTGTAGATTACTTCAAATACCACACAGTTCCCATAAATCCTATACTGCCTTCACAAATGCTGGGGCTCACTAATCAATTATCTTTCCCTCCTTTTCACATATAACGCATGTGCTATGTGAACAGTATTTAACATTAAAATGAGGCAGGAGATCTAAGTTAAAAAAACTCATGTTTGGAACAAAACTTATTTACACACAAACAGAACACAGAACACAGACACAAAACAAACAGAATTTCACACAATAGACCTGACTCCTTTGGGTATAAAATTTGCATTAAAAAAAACAAAACCTCAAAACCTTTACTGATTATAAATATAATCTGCTTCAGTCTTTTGACAGAAACCTTTAAAACACAAAATAATGTCTGGTTTGCGGAGAGAACAACCTGTAGAATAAGAAATTGACAGATTTAAATTTGGAGAGAAAAATGGTTAAAAATGTATAAAATATTAAATATATAATCAACTTTGCAGAAAAGTAATTCCATTGAAAACTTTACATTAGTCCAATTTAAAACTGTATTTGTCCAACTCCAGGCATACACTGGCGACACACTTTATTCGAGCTCGGCTAGTCCCACGAATTCGGGTATACCCGGGTGTATTGAGGTTTGTGACTGTTTTCTGCCCGAGTGCATTGAGGTATTTTCCAAGCAGGGATTGAAGCATTTTATTCCCGCTGGCTGCAATTCTGCACAGTATATATATATATACTGCATTACAATTCATGAATTTATGCCATCTGGTAGACACGCGAAGCATTGCAGCCTATTAAATCCTAATCATTATCATTTAACAGATCAGCCGCCCGTCAGCCAGGCATGAACCCAGGCTGGGAAGGCAAACGCAACGGGGCTTGTCAGAGGTGAGGAGCGGCGCATTCCAGGTATCTGCCAGGTACATACTGGGTATTTGCTCGAATAAAGTGTGTCGGTGCAGTACAGCAAGCTGAGAACTTTCTGGGCATCTGAAACAAGGCAATGCAAAACCGTTTGATCCTGCCTGCAAACTATATTAATAAAAATATCCTTCTCTCTCCCCATATTATAACTATCCTTTTAAAACCAATGTGAAAATACTGAGCTTCTACAGTAGTTAACTTTCATGTCTGGAATGTGTCCTGCCCGTTATTTCTGTGTCACGTGTTCACCTAATTCTGTCCATGGAAATTCAGGGGGAAAGAATGTCATTCTGTTTAAGGAAACAAATCGCCTGGCCAGAACGATAAATATCCTTATTTTTTTTTTTCCAGTGACTGGACTGATTACAAAAAAATGGTAAAAATCAATTGATTTTCTCAAATTTTGTCCTTTCTTTCTCCTCCTCTCTTTCCATGGACAACCAAACTCTCCCTGCCCAGTATTAATATGTATTGTAGTGGGGGTGTACACTTTTAAAAATTAAACTTTCAACGCAAGCAATTAATTATATTCTTATTTTAGAAACATTTGCAATTTCCAGGGTAGTAATATATAATAAACCGTCATTCCTATTATTCAACTCACATAAAACTTTCACACAGGTAGGATTCACTCAGGTTCTATAAGCATACAGGGATTACTCAAACAATCAATGTTTTTACCATACTGTAGTTATACACTGGCGACACACTTTATTCGAGCTCGGCTAGTCCCACGAATTCGGGTATACCCGGGTGTATTGAGGTTTGTGACTGTTTTCTGCCCGAGTGCATTGCGTTAATTTCCAGGCAGGGATTGAAGCATTTTATTCCCGCTGGCTGCAATACTGCACAGTATATATATATATATATATATACTGCATTACAATTCATGAATTTATGCCATCTGGTAGACACGCGAAGCATTGCAGCCTATTAAATCCTAATCATTATCATTTAACAGATCAGCCGCCCGTCAGCCAGGCATGAACCCAGGCTGGGAAGGCAAACGCAACGAGGCTTGTCAGAGGTGAGGAGCGGTGCATTCCAGGTATCTGCCAGGTACATACTGGGTATTTGCTCGAATAAAGTGTGTCGGTGCAGTACCTGAAAATCTAATACAACATTTTGAAACAAAGAAAACCTATACCTATTATACTGTAGCTATGTTCTTAATTCAAGTCAATATGCACTCATACTCAATTAATCTGGCATAAATAATTTGGGTTGCATGTCTTAATTTTAGATTGAAAAAATTATATATATATTTTTTGCTTTTATCGATCCTAGGAGCTCTGCCTAACTTTCTAACATTTACTAATAACATTTAACAAAACAAAACCATCTCCTTGCCTACAACTTCTCCTACCATTCTTGGATCAGACTTTCCTTCGCCTAATTTTATTACCCTAACAATATGCTTTTACCTTTTTTTTTTTTAGAACTTTGCAGTTTAACCTACATTTTTGCTGAGGGAAAAAAACCTAAATGCCATTTAATTCTTATTCCTACAAAAACCTAATTTAATAAGAATATACTTTTCTATTCTTTTTCTTGTAATTAATCTGAAAACTTTTATAATGTACATTAATTACTTTAAAACTAATTGAAAACAATGTTAGAATTCTATTGTAGCAAACATATTATGTTAACTTGCTTAGCTGTGAACTGCTCACATTCCTGTGTAACATTCAATGAAAAAAAGGTGTGGGTTTCTGCAACTGTGGGCTGCATACAATTACAAGGAGGGACAGAGCTGACTTTTAGATTTTAAATTCAGTCCCTCATTTCCCTTCCTTAATCTCTACCCTTTTTGGTTCTATCATTCTTTACTTTTGTTAACAGATTTATTTCTTAAACACTTTCTGAGTCTTTTCCTTAGCTTCTCAGCTCATTTGCATTCTCTTCCACAGTAGAAATTTCTGACAATCTTTTATGCTCCCAACCAATACACACAGTCTCTACTTGCTTCCCAATTTCTGCATGTAAACCTGTCACATATACTGCCACTATAAGTGGTCTTGCGTTCATCTCTACTTCCTCAATACCTCCATATGCCTTGATCATTTACAATAATCTATCGGCAACTTCACTTGCTGTTACACCTTTATTCAGTCAATTTGTCAATGTAAATGCCCCAATAATGACATTTTAAAACTTTTTTTTTTTTTTTTTAACCTAACATTGTTATTGTTAGTCTTATACTTTATCTTGCCCATATTACTTCTGGACATGTTACTTGTTTGTCTTCACTATTATCTTATAAAGAAAACTTATCTTAACAACGGGCAATAATTCTAACAGAATATAACACTTTATCTAAATGTCCGTGATATAGGGAACCAACAGTCAGGCAAAAATACAGTTCCTCTTATCCCCTTGACCATTCTTACCATTCCCATTACCGCAACACACTTATAAAATATATATATATATATATATATATATATATATATATATATATATATCCTTATAACTTTAAATACTTATAAGCTAGCAAAACAATACAAGCCAATACTTATGCACTTTAAAATTTTAAACAAAAATCAGCTTCCACAGTCACATTGAACTCATATATATCAAAAAGAATATTATTCACATCCGGGACTCTAACCCACGATGTATTCTACGAGACTTTAACTCGTAGTTATTCTACCCTACGAGACTTTAACTCGTAGTTATTCTACCCTACGAGACTTTAACTCGTAGTTATTCTACCCTTGCCTTAGTCCACCAGACTATATAAATTGGGTATCTTTTGATAGGGAGACACCCGGGCATGATACGGATAACAATTAATATCTCGTACTTACCCAGATGGTGCCCTATCCCACTTCTGACACCAGATGAAAATATGGTCTGCTTTCCGCCTACGGTAGCAGGTCTACCCTGTGGACTAGACTGCCTCCCAGGAGGTCCCTTTCAGGTTCAATGTGCTGGACAGGATAGCTGGACAGGCGCCTGGAGACAAGTGAATAATTCGGACACAAGGTATCGTTCTCACTCACTGGTCTGCTTTAATGGGCACATGCATCAGTTCTTATAGCCCTTTCGGGTTGTTGTCACATAGTTACAATTCATTCAGGTTGCCAAGTTGCCATGTACACGTAACAGAAGCCAGTTGTCCTTAACAATGCCATATTCCTTTCAGTTACCCCCCAGCCCAGCTGTCATTGCTATAGTTATCCTTAACAAAGCTATTTTCTGTCAGCTAACCCCCAGTTGCCGTGGCTATCGTACATTGCTGACAAGACAGTTTGAATATATCAGGATTCTGGTCAAACAGGATATATGGGGCTTGATCTCAGCAAGGAGCAACTGTATTAGAAGTGACTTTTGCTCTCTGTGTTAAAACAGAGTTCCTATACTTTTCTTTACAGCTATACACATTGTACCTGAGCTGACAAAAATGGAGCATATATTCTTAAACATATAAACTTAGGACCCCTACCAAAATATACATTAACAGGGACCGAAATCTTGGGATACGTACAGAGTATTTCCAACTGAGAGGAAATAACAGGGGCAACCGAAAATTCCGAGGGACAAAACCATGGTTTAGCAGGAGCAGAGAAGCAAACAACAGTAGAGCTCTCCAATACTGGGAAATCTTCATTGGGAGATAATATTGTCAGTGAATCAGGAATAGTCCTTGGGATCTTCAAATCAGTAGCTTGAGAAAAAGGCAGAGCCAGGGTAGTGGTGGGAGGGAAGCTAACATCAGAAGCTGAAGTCTGTACCTCAGTGACAGGGCCCTGAGAATCAACAAGCAGCAAGTATGAACTATGAAAACTCTTAATGACATGCACCTTAGGAGTACAAAGAGTCTTCTCTAAAACTGCAATGGCCCTAACCACAGGGGTACCTAACCTGACAAAAACATGAATTGGTGTGTTTTCTAGTGCAAAATCTCTGATCACAGGACTCCTAACCGATAGTGAGGGTATCTGGGTTTGATTAGAGAAAAAATCAGATGTATTGATAAGTGACATAGAAACACTTACTGAGATTCTAAATTTGCTGGACATGTGAGAAAAAATACCCTTTAAGACAGGAGCTTTAATTTCTTCCCAGAGTAACCCCGTGTTTGCTGGGGCATATTTAGACACAGTACTGAGGGACTGGGTTTCAGCAAAGGCAGGACAGCTAAACAGCTCAGAGTTAAACCCCAGGACTTGTAATATATGCATGGTGACCTCAGACAGTACTAAGGGAGTGACCACAGATATGCTGATCCCTGGAGAATTAGCCTGGAGAGAGAAATCAGGGGGACCCCCAGACAGGATACTCCTTGTAGAAAGAGCTTCAGAATCAGAAGGGGAATCATTACCTCTCAGAGTCTCAAAACTAGAAAGACACAATTCAGCGAAAAGAGAAAGAGTGTGCAAGCTTTTTACTAATCTATATGGAAAAGCGTCACTTTTGGGAGAAAACCGTGCGTCAGCAAACATTCCTGGGAACATAATATGAACCCCAGGAGAGACATACAGACTACAGTATGCCTTTAACCCTAAGCTTAAAGAGGAGGAGAACTCAGACAGTACACGGGGGTTAATCATAACTGTACTGGTCTCTGAAGTAGGTATTTGGTAAGGGATGTCTGGGAAACCAGAACTTACTGCAGACTCCATAATGTGGGAACTATGCGCTGAAGCAGGGATCACCGCTATGTGGGCGACAGGCTGGTTCAGTGAAATACCCGGGAGAAGGAACTCTGTGACTAAGCTTAGGGAAAAACCTGACTCCTGAATACATTTAACAGGAACCAGAACTTTAGCCGAAGTCTCCGGAGACGAAACTGCGGAAACTTGAGCTGAAGCAGGGGATTTATAGCAAAGAATATCTAGAGACTCCGTACGGTTATGGGAATCCCTCAATGCAACCTCTGCTGTCTGACTTGTGGACTCATTCTCTGAGGCTACAACGAAAGCATTAACTTGGAGGCAGCAAGAATTTACAGGGGTTAATGCAGACATTGCCTGAGAGTAATACATAGGTAATTTTTTCTCTGTATTAGGAGAGACAAGGGATCTCTCCTCTGGAGCTAGGGGCGTGCCCGTGGCTGGCAGAGAACAGGGAATTATCAAAGGAGACTCAGAGAGCTGCCCCTCAGGGGTTAATACAGAAATGACCCTGGGAACAGAACTTAGGGATTCTTTCTCTGACGGGGAAAGTACACAGGACTGCCTAGCAGAGGTTAAAGCTGGAAAACCCTCAAGACCTAGAGAGAGGGATTCAAAGCTAGAAATAGGAGAACTAAGGGACTTATTCTCTGATACAAGAACCTTAGTGTTAGTTAGTGACACATATGTGTTCTCCAAGGGGACCTCACAGGACTGATCGGCAGGGGTTAATGTAGACATATCATTAGTGTAAGGGAACCCGGGTATACAATCAGAGCTTGGGACTGTGGCAGTTACTACGTTGGGAGATATTGGTAATAGTTCTGTTTGGTTATCTCCCGGAGAGAGAGATACGTCCCCCGGTTTAGCAACAGGACTGGTAGCCGAGGGATACCGCCAAACGACGGCGTGAGCGGCTAAGAGACGATCCTGTTTTAACAAGCAATCATCCAATGCACGGGAAAGTACATGCATCGTCTCGTGAGCGAGAGCCACCATGACGGAAGGTTCCAGGAATACTATAGGAATGTCCAAGGATTTTGTCAGGGCATTGAGTGTACTACAGGCGTTGACTAGTTCCACAGGACACAGCTCCTCCCCAGTTAAAGGGGAATCAGGGGAGCAGGCAATTTTAGCAATGGCCAAAACACTGGCCAGATACTGTTTTAAGTCTCTGAGGCAGTAAGCCTTATAAACCAGATTATTACGGCATTTCTTTTGCAAGGGAGTCAAGCCCTCCAACATAAACGGATCTTCCATCAGAGGTATTATATCGCACAAATAATTATCCTCAAACTGGGACTGGTCTACAGGCTGGGACAGGTTTTTAGGAAAAAACTTACCAACCCACACCTCAGCGGGGTCCGAGTTTGTAGGGCCGAGCATACTGTCAAGGTTCTGCTCGCCACAAACCAGGGTCGGACCGCGAGGCTGAGGTGGGGTTGTAAAAGCACCGACCTGAGACCGCGCAGGCTGATCCGGGTTGCGCAGTTCGTAGTCGTATGTCGCAGGATCAGGATTGGAGAAGACAGAGTCGTCGTTGTACAAGCCAGGGTCAGAACAGGAGACGTCAGGATAAACATTGTCCATGCAGGAGTTCGGCAACAAGGAGATAGGAGAGACCCGCTTCAGCTTAGGAGCTCGGGGTTGGCCTTTGCGCGAGCGACGACCATGGCCCATGGTGCTGGTCACAGGAGATGGTAGGCAGACCAGAATAGCACACCGTCTTGCTGCACGGGTGCACCAGAGCTACAACGCAAAAGTCCTGAGCGGGCAAGGGAATCCACTGTTTCAGCGCAGGAACCAGGACACGGCCTCTCTATATTAGGGAAAGAGTAGGCCCCAGGAACCAGGAAGCTGTAGATACAGGGAAACCTCCGCTTCAGTGCAGGAATCCAGGAGACTGCAGAACGCAGGGACGAACCTCTACTTTAGTGCAGGAATCCAGGAGGCTGAAGGACGCAGGGACGAAACCTCTGCTTCAGCACAGGGGAACAGAAGCTGAAGGACGCAGGGAATACCTTCGTATCAGCACAAGGAAACAAGCGGCTTGAAGGGAGCTGAAGGATGCAGGACGTAACCTGGAATCAGCATGGGAGAACAAGCGGCTTGAAGGAAGCTGAAGGACGCAGGGCGTGACCTGGTATCAGCAAAGGGGAACAAGCGAGAGCTTGTGGCAAAACAGATGACATCCAGTTAGGACTATGCTCGGCAAGGAGCATTATGGGCAAGCAATACTTAAAGGCCAGCGGGCCAATCCCCGGCAGGGGTGTGAAGGTACTGCCCCTAATGAGTGAATGCAAGTATAGTTTGCAATGAAAGGCTGCACAGGTGCAATAGATACCAGAGGGAGTGTGTATTGCTTTGGTGAGTGAATCCAGGCTGCAGCAAACATCAGGAGAGGTGCTCCAGGACTGCACAAGTCTGCACGGTAAAGCAACCAGTAAACCGCGGAGCGGATTCCTTACATTAACTCAGTTGAAAAATCTTGTCATGTGCCTATGACATTGTCGTTATCATTTGGATGTATGTTGTTCTCAATAAAAAAAAGTGATATAAAAAAAGTAATAGGGTTCTACAATATGGCCCTGAAGTGTGTTCTACCCACCATAGGGGAATACGGGTACTTTAGACTAGGGTCCTAGTTAAGGTCTAGGAGTATCACCAGGGAATTACAGAAGATAAATTATCTTTCCAGTTGTGTCCCAAAGGATAGGGTGAATGCTTACGTGAGATGCAACCAGCCCATGGATTTCAATGGGGAGGAGCCACCATTATCTGTTGTTGTTTTGCCCTGCAATGTGGATAACAAAGTAATGAATTGTGCCGCTTTGGTAATTCTGCCGGAGCATTTCAAAGAAGATGCATTGGACTGTATTGGACTGTTACTATTAATATTAAAGTTTAAGAAAAAGTTTAAGAAAAGTTCCTAGTGCCCTCAATTCATTTGCTTACCACATCAGCCTGCAAGGATGCCAACAATCTGAGAGACAAGGTAATAAGAGCCACATCAGCACTTTAATACAACACCTGACAGACATTTGGGACACTTGGATATGGCCCTCTTCTGTTGGCCAGAGGAAGAGGTGTTACACACAGATGAATTTCTATTGATCTCATGTACAGTATGTATGAAGTCAAGAAATCTGTGGCAGAAATGATCAGAGCACAAATAGTAGTCCGTGATTTTGCTAAAAAATAGAGCTGCAAAGTTAATGTTTAACGTACATTTACTTAAGTCAGAGCTAATATAACTCAACTTAATTCAGATATCTAACACTCTACATTGTACTATTTTGTTATGCTGTTACGCTACTTATTATTAGTTCTTGATTTTTATACTTTCCATAATATCTCACAATTTTATTTAACGTTATATGCATGTGTATATATACTTAAACATTTGTAGATGTATTATTATAATAAAAAGGTTTTGTAAAGTAATTCAATTAAAGCAAATGATTAAGTTTGATTTATCAGTTTTCTTTTTTAATTTTGGATTCATCTGAGATTTTTGGGCCTAAAACTTTTTCGTTGTCCCTTCGGAGCTTCGTAGGCTTTGGGCATGGTACCCATTGTGCCCAGTGGATAATCCAGGCCAGCGCATTGGCTTTTGGTCAGACAACAGGAAACAACTATAATGACGTTTGTAACATATACGGTTTTATATACTGTAGCAATTAAAGATACTATAGAATCCTTATGACCCTTAACAAAGGATCACCACATGCATATTATAACACATCAATATAACATTCCCCATAAAAGCTGCGCGGGTGTATGTCAGTGTCTTGAGGATGCAGCCGCCCAATCCTGGGTATCTAGGCCTATATGATGGTGCCGCATACGTTGGAACTCTTATTAATGCAACAAAGTGTAGCAGACCTGTACTTCGCTGAACACTTCGGTATCACTTTTGGCTGCAACCGTTGATTGTCCCCTCCGATGGTGCTCGCTCCTCCGTGTGGCTTCCCAGTGGTGATCTGCTGGGCCTACCTGCATGATGCGCTGTTCTCCCTCAAGTCAACATCTGCTCTCACTCAGAATTACATAGACTGGCTCCGGTCACACTTGATCAAGCCTAGATTCCTCCAGGCTCATACAGATCTCCTCCATATGTGCTCTGCCAACCCCTCTTAAATGTTCCTCTCTCCATAGTCCCACCTCTTCCACAGCCATGGTTTTTGGCTGATCCTATGTCCATCATAAGTCACATGTCCATGGCACACTGGAGAGCAATCTGACAGGGGGTAGTGTGAGTGTGTTACTTGCATCACACAGGGGGTTACACTTAGATTGTAAAATATTCAGTGCAGCGACTCCCCGGTATTTAATAGTTATGTCTGCTTATGTCAGCCTGCAATTAATGAGAAGTTAAGTGAAGATAGGGTTGCCACATTTTAGTTTTTATAATACGGGAAGCCGAAATCTAGTATGAAAGTGTGACGTGATTTGCAAACGCTTTGAACTGAATGGTATCTCCCACTTCTCCGATATAGTCTTTGATTTTTATCATCTCTGATCTTGGCAGAGTGGGGAAAGACACACAGTGAATTACTAAGATGGGGGGAGGAGGGGGATGGAGACAAGAAAAAGTAACGCCTATAGGGTATTATGGTATCATAGGGTATTACGATCCTATATATCATGGAATTATGAGATGACCAGGCAGTGTCCTAACGATATTATTTTAATTATTTAGTAAGACGACATCTGTCGGAAAAAGTAACTATGACAATCAAGTAGAAATGTATTACGTTTTTATAACTGATTTGATTACAGTAATTTTAAGTTCAGGGATTTCACATCAAGGCACTAAATTACAGCACAATTATGCGTCCTGACAGACCTTTCAGGGACAACAGGACACGACAATGAAATAAGGGGCAATCCCGTATATACGGGACGTCTGGCAACTCTAAGTGGAGCAATAAGGGAAGCTTGGGGCATAACGAGTTACACAAGCACATATTATAATGGGAAGTGAGATTCAGCAGCGTGGGCTCTCATTTCTCTTCTAGTTGTTTGCGTGCAGATATTCCAAGTGCAAGATGGCCTAAACTTTTCTGGCAATCAAATCTATATCAACATTTAAGTAACATGCTTATGTCTGACAACAAGCAGATAAATAAATATTTTTTACAGGGTGTGTGCGTTTTGAAAAAAACCTGTTTGGAATACGTTGAGCGTTAACCCCCTTGGCACTAGAGGGGTTATTGACATTGCTTTCAAGTAGACAATTAGCAACATTTATCCCTTATCTGTTTACCACTTTCGTTTGAGCTGGCAGTTTTACAAGACAGAGAGACAGAGAGAGGATGAGTATAGCATGTATATTAAAAAGGGAAAAAAAACATACTGCAAGAATCTGGGCACCAGATTAAAGCACAATGAAGTCCATTAAACAACGTGAGTGTGATATGCTTTTAACTTTTTTTTTTTAATGGTTCGTGTGAGTGACTGGTCAAGTTGGCAGCTTAGAGAAGAGGTTGAAGCTTTTGTGTAACAAGCTATTAAAACTCTTGAGTGCTTGGGTGCTCTGTCAAGATTTAAAGTCTCAAGCAACCTCATATCACCCCTGTGAAGGGGAGCTGGCAAAGAGCCAACTTCTTGCATTAAACCAGAACAAGGGCCTATTACTTTTACTCAACGTGTACCTCTATAGTAGGTGTACTGTGCTGAATTTCTGTGTTCAGTACTTAACCAGGACCTCATTCTTCTGGTACAGTATGTGTTTCCGGAGAGGTCCGCCTTATTACTTTTCTTATAGTATTGGTTGAAGCTCAAAATCTTTTCCCTGTTTTAAAAACTGCATGAATTATGACACATTAACTATACGTATACATTTCGATGACATTTTTACTGTATGTATACATTATATATATATACATGCAGTAGGTGTGTTCCGTTTTTTTCCATTGATTTTATCACCCGCCTATACTCTTGGCCAGTTTACAATTTACAGTATTTTCACAAATAAGATATATATCACACTCCTATTGTACATTTGGTGGTTTAAAACTATCATAACAATGGACAAAGTTTGCCACATGGAAAGGATAACACATTATTAATATGTACCTATACAAATCATGCAAAATGCAAGTTCTCTGGACATAGTATAAAAAATCGGGAAAAATAAAAACGATTTTTCAACCATTCAAGGACTTGATCAGGTTTATATGACTGACTGAAACAAGGGTTTGCTTTAATTATTGATTACTTTTGCTGATGTATGTGGCTACTCCAGGTTTTTTTTATTTCAACATCTTGAAACCTTGTGCGTGAGATCAATAGAAAAATTAAGTAGTGTACAATAGGAAATAATCTTAAAGCACCTATCCCAGCTTTCTTTTTATTTTTAACAGCATTGGAACCGGTGAGTTTCCAGGGGAATTAACCAATTTTCTGCTCAACGGCTCACTCCCCGTCACCCCAGGTTCCCAAGATACCTACTGGTGAAGTTACCAGCTTTAAAACTCACTCCATGGAAAACAAAATGACTAGGAAATCTTGCAGATCCTGTGAGCCAATAGGGAGTGGAAATATCATCGGTTGTGGTAATAAACACATTTTAAGAAGAAACGGAAAGTAACACAGGCTACTTCACCATGTGAGGTTTCCGGGGTCAAGGTGGTTTTTGCATTAATGGGCCAATTAAACAATGAAAAAGCGATATGTTTATAATTGTAGTTACTGGTATAAGTTTACAGCTGTACCATCAATTTAACACAATCTCTAGGTTATCTTCAAGGGCATTGGGTAAATTCCTGAGACAGTTCTAGTTACTGGTGAAAAGGTGACAGACAGGGCACTCTCCATTTCCTTACATATTTAAAACTGTGCCTGGTTTTAAATATGCCTGGAAAAATTAGGCATGTACACCAATCTCAAATATGACAGGTTAAAGATCCAATAATGGAACAACCGGTGCACAGCCGAATGAAGCAACAAGGACTTAGTGACCAAAAAAAGTTTTTAATGGATAAAAAACATGAAAAGGAGTCGTGCTGGCTAACCTCTAATGCGTTTCACACAAAGATTTCCTTATCAAGGAGTGATCTGTGTGTCGCAGGGAGTGCTCTGATATGCTGCTCTTAGCTGGACTAATTGACGAAGGCCAATCAAATGCTGGCAATCAATTGTGCAAGCAGGTGAAAGTATGCAAATCACAGTTGGAAGCATGCAGATCTGAGCAGACTGTCAGAATGTGTAAAACTTTATGTAATAAGACTAACACTAGTGTGTGTGAGAAAGTTAAATCAATAACTATGTAAACACACAAGAAAGTGTAGAAACAATAATAATTATATAAATATATATATATATATATATATATATATATATATATATATTACCTCCACCAGGATGGGGGCTGCTGCGGGGGCTCCTGGCAGCGTCCGAGGCAGGGCGCCGCCATCTTTGCTGTGTCCGCGCATCAGAGGTGGCTCGCGCATGCGCAGACGCGATGCGGTGGACATTTTGGTGTAGGAGAACTGGCACAAGAGGCGCTCCGTTGTGCAGGAACCCCTAGAAGTCGCGCATGTGCAGTTAGGGCGATGCGGCGGCCATTACAGGTTTGCACAGGCTCCGTGGAGAGTAGTGGTGGCCATTGCACAGCGTGCACGCGGCCCCAATGTTAAAGAGGGCCATTACGGACTACAACTCCCAGCAGCCTCTGGGGACTGCCCTTTCATCCAGATCACATGCAGCCAGACAGCAAATAGTGTTTGCAGCTTCTCCTGCTGGAGAAGGATACATTGTATGGGCAATGTGCTGGAAGTCAGTCAGACTGAGGAGACAGTGGGGGAAGGAAGGGGGGCAGAGAGCTACGAGATTCTGCCCTAGGCCAGAAGTACCCCGGGCTAGAGTTGAGGCCCTGACTCCCCACTAGTGAGGGTGGGTGTTCATAGGGACAGGCCCTTAGGTAAGGACTCTGTGCCCCTTCAGCTGTGTGCTAGGCAGGGACTTAGTGATAGGCCCTGTTACAGTTCCTTAAGGCAGGGATCCACTGATAGTGTTGCTGCATGTTCCTGTATGCTGTGTTGCTGATTCAGAGACTATCCTTACTGCGGGACATCCGGCTGGACCCCATCCCACGCGGAGGTACAGATCAGCACTGGACCAAGTGGATCCGTTAGACCCATTGCGAAGACACCCAGGTGCAGGGGCACCTGGGCAGGTATTTACACCCTTCCACACGTGCACCAACTTTACCTTGCTCCTCACATGTGACAGGCCTGTTCACACACTTGGGTGGGCTTGGAATCTCTGGACACGGGGTTGAGAAGGGGGTGTAAAGGTATAGCCTAGTTAAGGGGCTAAGAAGGAACAGCCCAGTTAGGGGCAAGGGTATAGCCACCAGGTAAAGGCAGAAGGTGGCCTATATATATTGTTGTGTATGCTGATGTGTATTGTGTTATGTTTGATTCTTCATATAGTAAACTGTTATACTTATACTCCTGTGTATGTGGTTACTATATGTGGCTCCTGTGTGGGGAACATTCTACACTCCTACAATCCTACACAGGTGGAGGCGCTGTAAGATCGATCCAGAGGATTCACCCCAGGCTCTCACTGGCGGTGGCTCAGACCTCCTGTGAGCCTAACAGGTATATTGCACCACACCTGGTAACATATAGGTTCCCCCTCACATGCACTCTATCTGCGATTGGGGTAGGGGGAATACCAGTTTATATATATATATATATATATATATATATATATATTTGTAACCCTGTGTGGTTTGGGCTATAGGTCTGCCCTCCTCCTGGCAGTAATATCTGTGTAAGGGCAGGTTTGCCAGGAGAAATCATGAGTTTTCCCCACTTCATGCTGTGCAGTGAGTCAGTGAAGGCAGTGTCATCAGGCAGTGTGTCGAATTAGAATACACAGGGGTGGTGCCTGCTGAAGCTACTTATTGCACAAGCACTTCCTATTTAATGAGTCTGTCCCCAGAGTGAGGGACAAGGTGACCCAGACCAAGCTGCCAGGACTGGCAGGTTTGAGGCCTCCCTACGGGGAGTGAGAGGGTGCACCCCATACCTCCTATCCTGCAAGAGGATAGGGGAAGAGCAAGATCCACTCTCGGTGCCCTAGGCTGGGAGTGAGATCAGAGGCATCCTGGAGGGAGACAGCTTGCTGTGTGATCTGGCTGGTGAAGAGAAGAGACCAATAAAGAGACTCTGCACTTTTACCTATACTCCTGCCTGAGAGTGAAGTATATCGGGAGGAGGGGAAGGAATATTCTCTTGTATGTACTTCCCCCCATACAGCTGGGGGCTGCAGGAGATGGAGGCACTGCACCAGTAAGTGAAACAGAGGCACAACCCGAGAAGCCTGTCCTGTTATCCCTCATGTCATTGCGGGATCTGACATGATCTTTTCTTAATCTTTTTTTTTATTGTGACACACTAGATCTCTCCTATGTCTTCTTGTTGATAGACCCTTACTGAAAATCTATGGCTTAATTCTCATGTTTAAAAAATGAATGGTCTTCAGAACATAATCGCCTATATCGGAGAAATTGAGCTTTGGGTATACCCCGGATGAAAGATCTCGGGTGACTGCTTTTAGCACTGAGGAAAGAATTTCTGGAATTAGGTTTCCTGTATATGTCTGTTTGTATTATGTTATTAAAGTCTACATAAAATGTCACATCCCAAAAATGTATGTGATTAGAGTTTGTATCAAATGTAAATTTTAAATTCAAATCACTGGTGTTGAGTGTTTCAATTAATGAGTTTAATGATGTAGTGTCACCACCCCAAATGAAGATAAGGTTGTCTATGTAACGTTTGTAGAACATGATGTATTGACGGAAAGTGTTGGTGCTGCTATAAATGTAAAGGTGTTCCCAAAGACCCATAAAAATATTGGCGTAAGAGGGAGCAAATGAAGTACCCATGGCAGTGCCCTAGTTCTGTTAGAAAAAGTGTGAATCAAACAGTAAATAATTGTGTAGAAATAGAAAGGAATCAGTGATAAATGTGCGTTGTGTGATGGACAGTGAGGAGAAATTTAAATAGTGTTGGATAGCAGTGAGGCTGTGACTGTGCTCAATAATAGTGTATAAGTGTGTGACATCCATTGTCACCCATTGGTAACAGTAGCGGGCCGAGTCGTCCGATTTGATCAACATCATTGTGCTTTAAAATAAGCCAGCTGATCTGCATAGGGTTTACAACTCTTTCCACAGCGGTGCGGGTGACAGCGCTGGTTGTTCCGTCCTTACGGGACGCCTGCAGCAGTCTCCCTCCCTTATGTAGTTGTTATAACACTTGGTATATATATATATACATTGTCACTACTGGACCGCATCCATTTTCATTTGATTGTCATTGATACACTAAAGACATTTGGAATTACTACATGGTTTATTATTCTTTATTGTGTTGTCTTTGAGCACCGTTTTTTTTTAACCCACTCTTACCCATTCAAATATGACAGGTTGTCTGAGTTGCATATGTCAGATATTTGTTCCCTCCCTTCCTCCCTCATGAGTAAAAATTGTGTTAATAAAAATTATATGTACGCCTTAGGTAAAATTATATGCATACAATTATGAGAGTAGCATTATTCTAGGGATTATAGAGAGGGAGTTATAAGGTATTTTATATTTTCAGATTAATTTGAGTTTAAAATCACTCTATCTCCCAGCCATACTGTAAATGTCACAAAATATTTAGGGGGGAGAGAAGATACACCCACAACAGGTTGGCCTGTCCTTGTCACACAGGCAAAGATTTGAGCATAAAAACAATGCATTTGGGTATCAAGAGTAGAACGCAATGTCTTGTATATAATGTATATATACCCTGTTCATTTATGTAACTGTATTTGTAACCATGTATTATTTGTTTTACTCTGTGCCCAGGACATACTTGAAAACGAGAGGTAACTCTCAATGTATTACTTCCTGGTAAAATATTTTATAAATAAATAAATAGAATTTAACAAACAGGAGTGTCATGTCAAACACCATGGCAATTGTCATATTTCAATCTCACGACCTCTTGAGGCGTGTAATAGGTGGTAACATATTAAGCTTTCTACTTTTATTTATTTTATGACACTGTCTCCATTTATAAATTGTACAGTATGTATTTGTTACATTCCTTTTCTATAAACGAGCACTGTACCGCTTTTCATATATTAAATCTAAAATGGAATAAGTATGGTCTTTTGGATCCAATTGAAACCAGTACCTTTTCTAAGAGATTAACCGCATTTTCGGACACAGTTTGCTACTTTAGGTATTTGTGTTAATTACATTTTTCTCTAGTAAAAAGGGGACCATGGGACTCCAGAGGTTAAGACCTTAAATTATTCTTGGTGGTGGTGGTGGCAGCATAACTGAAGTGTAGTGTGACAGGTTTTGGGAAGTGTTTGCTTGATTTTAGTGCCTGTGGGATAGTGAGACAACTGGGAAAGCTAGATATTTTAACCCCTTTCACATACAAAAGTCATGTGCACACAGATGTGGCGTTGGTGACATTAAAGTTATTCAGAAGCTTCAGAAAACTCAAAGAAGCCTTGAATGTTGCATGCAAGTGTAGCCCTCTTTCCCCCCCCCCCCCCCTAAGTGAGATTGTGGTGTATAGGTGTATCTGACTACTTCTCAGTGTGGTGCTATACCTGTTGGCTCACAGGAGGGCTGAGCTTCCGCCATGGGGAACCTGGGGCATTTATACTAGGGATACTTACTTCCAACGATGCAGCGCCTCCACCTGCGATGGCTCCCACCAGAGGGGGAGTGGTTCCTCACAGGACAATCACAATAATCGATACTCACACAGATATATATATTAACTAGGGACTTTACTGAACATGAATGAAAACATATCATAACATCATAACCTGTGTCCCTCTCTAGAGGAGACACTTACTGCGTCGCGCAGGACGCTTCCCAACACTAGGTGATCCCACCCAGTGTCCCGAGAATCCCCACCCAATGTCCCGCACTCTAGTAGAGAACGTGGGTGACTGCGCAGTCACTAATTAATGTGTTAGGCCTGTTGGTGCACATATAATACAGAGGTACCTTCCGAGCACTCCGATACTCGGGCCTGCAACACTCTTCTCAAAGGGTCAGACGTGCGATGCATCCGTCTGATCCTATCCAGGTGATTTCTCCAGGGACCCCAACGTGGGTCCAACCGCTTCACGGGAACAGCAACCAATCACGGCAACAGCAACCGAATCACGGGAACAGCAACCGCCGCTATATCCCTATCTCTTTCTAACTAACCCTAACGTGACAGGAACACTAACCTAGGGCCTGTCCCTGATGTACCGCAACCTGGGGTGGCTTGGGGAAATCTCCTAGGGCCTGCGGAGTAATAACCTGCCCCACTCCCCTAACTCATCCCAGTCCTGACACTCACTGAACCCTAACACTAACACTACACTACGCAATGCAAACTTCGGAACGCGTACAGCAACTTGCTGCACACTAGCACTATGCCTTCTTGTCAGGCCTCACAGCCCTGCCAGCCGTGATCCTGACAAGACAGCACACACACAGCACTTACCCACTAACCTGGTGGGGAGTTGGGGCCTTACTTGGGATGTGGGGACCTTACTCGATGCAGGAGCTGCACATGCTCTCTGCACCCTTCCTTCCCTCATCGCTCCCCAGCTCCAACTGACAAACGTGCTCAGCCCAAACAATGTATCCACTTTCTCCCTCTGGAGATCCTTGGCCCTCATTGGCCACACTGAGGCACCTGGTGTGCTTGCCCCTAAGCCTCATGGGAGTTGTAGTCCCGTGGAGGCTGCAAATACATTGGGGCCGCGTGCGCGCCTTCCCTGCGCCTGCGCGAACCCCTAATGGCCGCCGCAACCTCTCATGCACTTTCCCTACACTCGCGCGACTCTCTAAAGGCTCTTCGGTACTTTCTGCGCATGCGCGATCACTGCGCATGCGCGAGTAGCGGCAATGGCGGCCCCCGCTAACCGAGTGCACCGCCGGGACTCCCAGTGCTCCCTGCACTGGTCCCCACCCTCGCGTTGTGCCGCCGGAGCTCCAGGGATGCCGAGCGCTCCCTGCACTGGCCCCCACCTTTGTGAACAGCCTGCGGGTCCGTCGCTGCCTCCGACGGCACCCGCGACCGCGCTGACACAAAGGAGGGGGGGTCTCTGGTGATCTAGGGGCACCAATGCTACACAAGGAATTACCACAGACACAAGTAAAGGTAGGAATTGGTTCAGGAGCAAATGAAACAAACAGTCAACTTGATTCCAAGAGAGGTTAACAGACAAAATATGGGAAATCAGGAATCTAAAGAAAGTAAGAAAGAGGTGTTTATGACCTCAGCAACTGGAGCATCCTCCTGCTATTCTAGTACTCTCAAATATCACTGATTTGGTCCTTGGAGGTTGACGTCTCTGCAGATCATATAAGTGAAACTGGATATTTAGGTGCCAGAGATGAGCCTTTTACTAAGCATATAAATCTGCTGATATACTCCAATGTATATATACACACATCCCTGACACCCTGCTGACAGCAGCCTAGAATTCTTCTCTGCTGACTGGTAGTGATAAGGCCTTGCTCTTTTTGCATCCACATCCTGTGTGGGCCCAGTCAATTAGAATGCCAGGGCCTGATTTCCTGAAGAACTGTTAAATAATGTTTTCCATACCTTCTGCCTCCTCTCCCTCCAAGGCCAACTTCTGACCTCTGCAGAAACATTAAGGTCGATAAATCAAGTGTGACACATGAGGCAGAATTAAATCATTTGTTTAGACTTTCCCTGGTTTCTCTCTCTTTGTAGCCTGTAGATAGCACAGTTAGTCGAACCATTTTGCTGCTAAAGGAGCCTGCAAACACTTTGCCTATTTGCAGAGACGTTAACTTCCAAGAACCAAAACCAGGGATATTAGGGGATTCTGCAGCACAAAAGTTTTTTGATTTTTTTTAATCATTGAGCTAATGCTAAAACTTAGTGAGACACAGAAAATTAGTGAGAGTTGACAAATTGATATGTCTGTATTTGGCAATGAAGGGGTATTAATACTGCAGTCACTCTTGTATAGGATTTAAACATTTTTTTAAGAAAAATGATACTCATTCTTTATCAGAATTGTAAACTAAAAGTTAAAGATGAAAATTAATGATGTTTAAGCATCTCAAAGGGGTAAGGCTGGATTAAAAAAAAAAAACCTTGAGATTCAAATAATCTCCTTTCTCCTTATTTGGCTAATATATTGTAAGAAAACCTTCAATATCCTGCCATCTTGTGACTTCCAATAAACTGACATGAATAAAAAAAAAACACATGAATAAAATGAATGAAGAGTTACAATAAATATAAGAAGTCAACTGCTATAGCTCTCTATTCCGCCCCAGAAATGCCACATTCTCTTCTGGTATATTTATTTGTTCAGCCAACAAAGAAGAACCATGAGTGGGGACACATGCTGACCATCTCTCCCTGGATATTAGCTATTCAGCTGGAAAAACAGATCACTTGTTTATTTTCTCACTCATAAACGTTTGCAGTTTTTTCAGTGCAAACCAATAGAAATTGAAGAGATCTTGAAAAGTCCTAAAACTGTAGTTGTTACAAAGACAGCAGTTCTAAGAGAAGGAGCGGCTCAGTGAGTAATGACACTGACTCTGGCACTGAAGCAGGGGAGCCTGGTTCAATGTCTGGTGTCAGCTCCTTGTGACCTTGGTCACTTTGTCTCCCTGTGCCTCAGGCACCAAAAACATAGATTGTAAGCTCTACGGAGCAGGGATGATGTCTGCAAAATGTCTCTGTAAAGCGCTATGTAAAACTAGCAGCGCTATACAAGAACAAACTATTATTATTAATTATAGGGGTCAATGCAATTGCCTGTGGTTTTGCCGAATCTGTGCTGGACCTCTCGGCCAAGAAATGGTTAATTAACCCCTCCCGTGCCGGGGCAGTAGTAAAGCGGGCAACGTTTGATCTCATGCTGCTCTAACTGTGCGGAGCTGTAAAAGTTTATTTGGTTGAATTTGCTCATTAAAAAAACAGACCTCTGGGTGCTGTATGAAAGGAGAACTCTTTGGATTTAATAGGAACAGTTTTGTGGTGCGACTGTTTCCAACGGAAAGGAAAATCAGGAGAGAGAAGAATCGGAATGAATGCATTTGGATTTATAGTTATTTCAGTGCCTGGTGCAAAGCATGGCCTCTTTATATATATAAGGTAAAGTCCAAATAAACTGTATTCAGAGTGTTCACACAAATTCCAATGTTTCGATCCTCTTCAAGGGATCTTCCTCAAGGGGGTGAGAAAGGTCCCGTGTGGAGGACCGAAACGTTGGTTATTATGTCTCACTGAATACAATACTTTTTTGACAACCTTGTGGAGTGCTGCCTCTGATATTCGCTCATACGGTATCGTATTACTTATTTGATTCATATAGGATTTGCACCCACCCTTATCTACCTGACGGAGTGCCTTGTTCAATCTATTCACTATATATATATATATATATATATATATATATATATATATATATATATATATATATATATATATATATATATATATATATATATATATATATATGAAAAGAAATATAAGACAGTGCCTGTACCAGCATACACCCAAATTGCTGCAACCCCGGTTCTGACCTGCAAGACGACACACCCTGCACAGATGCCTAATAACAATTGAATTAATAATAAAAAATTGTGGTATGGAAAAATTGATGTAAAAAATGTAAAAAATATAAAAAATGAAAAATAAAATAAAAAATTGAAAAAGTGTGTAGCAAAATAAAAAAATGAAAATTACCATAACATATATGAAAAAATCACAAAAGTCTTATCATATGAACCAAATAAAACATAAAAAGAATAGTCTCTGTGAAAAATGTAAAAAAATTCAAAGATAATAAAAAATGAAACGATACTTAAGTGTCCATATGAATCCTTTAAAAAGAAAAATATGGTCCGGGCAGCTTTCTTCTTGGGCTTACCAACCTCCCAACGATACCTATTAGAACAAAAGAGAAAGAAAAAGCGCCCGATCCATGTGTAAATTCTGATATAGAAGGTTTAATTTACCATAGACAGACAATTGCACACTCACACTTTTTCAGTGTTTTAAAAGCATTTTATGGGACAAGCCCGTGCACCAGGCAGACGTCAGACTTCCACTGCTTTCTTCCGTTTTCATGCGGTTGTTTCCACTGCAAGATGTTACGTGGTATAGGAACTACGGTGGTGGAGCAGCCCAGACGCCAGAGTGCAGACGCCAGTGCAGGAGTTCCCTGCTTCCTCATTGGTGAAGGTTCGTGTACAGCCGTGCAGACCAGGAACCACAAGAAGCTCATCCGGGTTGTCAGAGAGAGGCTTATATTGGGACACCAACAGCAGCAGTAACATCTTGCAGTGGAAACAACCGCATGAAAACGGAAGATATCAGTGGAAGTCTGACGTCCGTCTGGTGCATGGGCTTGTCCCATAAAATGCTTTTAAAACACTGAAAAGTGTGAGTGTGCAATTGTCTGTCTATGGTAAATTAAACCTTTTATATCAGAATTTACACATGGATCGGGCGCTTTTTCTTTCTCTTTTGTTCCAATATATATATATATACACACACATACAGGGCTTTTTTGTGATGGTACATGCATACAGCGTAGCGCCACCTATCGCCGGCTTTTTCTATTACCTTCTCATCTTTAGCATCTGAAATTACGCTGCGATGTCACGCGGCGCCATGACAACGTGACGTCTCGTGACGCTGCAACATCACTAGAGGTGATGAGGAGAAGGTAAGAGGCCTTGAGCTTTCCCGTGTACCGGCACCTATTTTCTTACGAAAAAGCACTATATATATATATATATATATATATATATATCTTTACATGCACTAGAAATATAGGCGGATACATTTACACATATATAACACATTCATTTTGATTATACATCAAACTTGATTGGAAAAGCTATCTATTTTAATACTTGTTTACAGTCTTTTATAAATATATACCACAATCAACATTATTTGGCAATGCTCTGTTTGTTGCTCCTCTGGCAGCCAAGGTGTTACAAATGTACTCATGAATGTAAATGAATGAAACTATTATGGATATATATTTTCATTTTTCTTACAGTCCCAGCTATGTACGTTTTATAGTGGATGCATATGGGCAATATAAAAACATAGGGCACTGTTAAATCAAAGCTCAAAATGTGACATTACCTACATCAAGACCAGGCGTTATGTTCAATGATGTTAATGCGTATCCACAAAGCTAATTATATGCAAAAACAATGGCCATTGTATAACTTATTAACATAGGTTTCAGGCCACGGTATTGTAGCGCAATGTTGCGTTAGCTTCCAATAACACAATGTTAAGTAACTCCCATCCAAAATCTCTTACGCTGTTTTTCCCTTCATACTCCTCCCATTTTCTGGGTCTGGATGTGAGTAGCACCAAGTTTAGGTATAAGTACCTGCTTCAACCTTAACGGATGTTACTGGATAGTCACTGTTAGCATAAACGACTCATTATCACTTATGCCATTATAGCTAACGCAATGCTAATTTCGGAAGAAACGGGACTTAACGTTACATTATTAGACTTTGCATAAATGAGGTACGACTTAATTAAAGTCACGCTTTGTCCCTTAATCAAGCTTTGTGAATCCGGCCCAAAGAGCGTTACATACTGTAACCAGTCAGGGACAAGAGCATCAATATCTCTAAAAAAGGTCTCACTCACAATGATTAGGTAAATAACAGATGTGTCAGAGACCCTTCTCTCTCTGACTGGAGCCCTTGTATGATGGATGCCTTCTGATGATATAGGTGTCAAATCAGTACATCTGATGGGCTAAAGAAGTCCGTAAATTCTGAGTGTACCTCCCGAGGATGTAATGAAAAAAGAGAGAGCACACAATGGTGTAGCGCATAAGGGTATAATGTAGCATAAACACACACAGGTATTACACTCACATTTGCACAGTGGTAACAATCATTGGAGAGAGCCGTAGGTGACTCGTGGGGGGATGCTGCTCATGCAGTCACTTGGTGATCCTTCCGCATACGTCACGTCCGGTGACGTCACTTCCTGTGACGCAGCGGTCAGGGCGGAAGAGGCTGTCTCCCGCTGTAATCTCTCTGGTTGGTTTGCCAGCACCTCCTCACGTCAACTCATCAATCGGTCCCAGGACAGTGTCCTCCAAAATTGCTGAGATAGATTCTACGTGTTTCGTAGCTGCTTGCCACTTCGTCAGGAATCATCACCGAACGTGACGTATGCGGAAGGATCACCAAGTGACTGTATGAGCGGCATCCCCCCACGAGTCACCTACGGCTCTCTCCAATGATTGTTACCACTGTGCAAATGTGAGTGTAATACCTGTGTGTGTTTATGCTACATTATTGTTAGGATGTGCTCACCACAAACGAGACGGGACCATGGTGCTGAGGTGGGAAGGTAGGAACACCACCCACAGCCACGAGGGCACGTCTTGAAAGTAGATTGGTCGGGGATTCCGGATCGGGGCAGGAGAGGTACGGTTGGTAGAGAGTGCCGTTTGCCAAATCCAGGGTTAGAGAGAGGGACGTTGTCGTTTACCGTAAGCCAGGATCGGGATGCCAGAGATGCGGAGAGTCGAGTAGCCGTGTGCTGAGTTCGGGATGCCAGAGGTACAGGAAGACGTAGCGGAAGCCGGTTTGGTACACGGGGAGGTCTGTAAAAATAGAACTAGGGAGGCAGAGAATGGTAAAGACAACTGGAACTATGCTCAGCCAAAGAACCAGTGATTTTGGCAGGTATATAAAGGAGTGAGGGTCCAATAGGATTGCAGCCATAAAGGGGTGTGTAGAAGGAGCCAGCTGCAGCAGGGATAGGTCCCTTATGAGTCCCAGGAGATGAGGCATAAAGGGCAGCAATCTGGCTGCATTCAATAGCAGCAACAGTTTTGTTCACTGTACCTTTAAGAGGCGGTTGCGCCTCCGTGTGACCGCGCCTCCGTGTAGCAGCGCCCGCGGCTGCGTGCGCGGCCCCACGCCCTGATCCGAGGGCAGAAGAGAAAGAAGAACGTGCGCGCGCGCGCACTGTGCAGGAACTCGCGTGCCTCTCTCCGGCGTCCCTGCGAGCCACGAGGATGTCAGGCGAGGCAGCAGGTAAGTGGGAGACACGCCGTAAACGGCGTGTCTCCATAATCCTTACAGTACCCACCCCTTCAGGGGCGACCTCCGGGCGACCATGATAAGGCTTGGAAGGGTTTTTGCGATGAAAAGCCCGTAGAAGCTGAGGTGCGTGAAGATCCCGGTGAGGAATCCATGAACGTTCCTCTGGACCGAACCCCCTCCAGTGAACCAGGTATTGTACGCCTCCTCTGGAAATTCTTGAATCCAGGACAAACTGGACCTCGTACTCCTGTTGACCCGAAATCATAATCGGAGGTGGAGAAGAAGTTTTCTTGGAAAAGCGAGGGCTGCGAAACACTGGTTTGAGTAAAGATACATGAAAAACTGGTGGAATCTTCATAGAAGGTGGAAGGCGTAGTTCGTAAGCCACAGGGTTAATCCTCCTAACCACGGGAAAGGGACAGAGGAACTTGGGAGCAAGCTTCATGGTAGGAACCTTCAACCGGATATTCCTAGATGAAAGCCACACCGTGTCCCCTGGAACGAACTCCGGCACTTGTCGTCGAAGGCGATCTGCTTGGAGTTTCTGTCTCCCTGTAGCTACCTTCAAGTTCTCCTGTATCTTAGACCACAAAACCTTCAGGTGAGAGACGTGTTTGTCCACTGCTGGCACCCCTGATGGTAGTGAAGAGAAGGGTAACCGGGAAGGATGGAATCCATAATTTATAAAAAACGGAGATTCTTGGGTAGAGTCGTTGCGGAGAGAGTTCAAGGCAAACTCGGCCCAAGGAAGTAGATCCACCCAGTCCTCCTGTGTATCCGTGATGAAACATCGGAGATATTGTTCTAAGCTTTGGTTGACTCTCTCCGTTTGCCCATTGGTCTGTGGATGGTATCCTGAGGAGAACTGAAAAGCGATCCCCAACCTTTTGGAAAAGGAACGCCAAAATCTTGACACGAATTGCAAGCCCCGGTCAGAGACAATGGTAGAAGGAACTCCGTGAAGGCGAAAAATCTCCTGAATAAACACATCTGCCAGCCTGGGGGAATTTGGAAGACCCCTCAAAGGAACAAGGTGCGTCTGTTTGGAAAAACGATCGATGACCACTAAAATAGTATTCTTCCCTTTGGACTCTGGAAGTTCCACAATGAAATCCATAGAGATATGACTCCAGGGACGATCTGGAATGGGTAATGGCAGGAGTAGCCCAGCGGGTCTGACACGAGGTACCTTGTTACGAGCGCAAATGCTACATGCTTTGACAAACTCCTCTACATCTTTAGCCCTCTCTGGCCACCAGAAGGTACGTTGAACCAGATCGTTGGTCTTCCGTATCCCTGGGTGTCCTGCCGATTTAGACGAATGACACCACTCGAGGACCTTCTTGCGGTGTTGAGGTGCCGTGTAGAGTCTTCCCTCCGGAACCTTGAGTCCCCTCGGAGTCTGTGACTTTTCCGACTGAATTTTGCTCATGATCTCAAAGGAGTTGGCAGACAGGATACAACTAGAGGGATAATAGACTCAAGCTGTTCCTCGGACCTGTCATCCGCAAGAAATTGTCGAGATAGAGCGTCCGCCTTTAGGTTCTTGGAGCCAGGAATAAAAGAAATAAGAAAATTAAATCGTGAAAAAAACAAAGCCCAGCGGGCTTGTCGAGCATTCAACCGACGTGCCCCCTCCAGGTAAAGGAGGTTCTTATGGTCCGTAAGGATGGTAATGGGTGTCTCAGTACCCTCTAAGAAATGTCTCCACTCTTCCAACGCCAATTTGATCGCCAAAAGCTCCCTATTTCCGACATCATAATTCTGTTCGGCGGAAGAGAATTTCTTAGAAAAAAAAGCACAGGGATGCAGTCTGGCTAACGGAGAAGTTCTCTGGGACAGAACAGCCCCAGCCCCAATGTCCGAAGCATCTACCTCCAAGGTGAACGGGGGTCCAGGATCTGGGTGGGTGAGGATGGGAGCAGACACAAAAGCCTTCTTGAGACTCTCAAACGCTTCTTTAGCGGTGACTGACCATGATGACGGATCTGCCCGTTTCTTAGTGAGGGCGGTTATGGAGGATACGGTATCAGAAAAATTGCGGATGAACCGTCGATAATAATTCGCAAAACCTAAAAAGCGTTGCACGGCTTTGAGAGTAGTCGGAAGAGGCCACTCCAAGATAGCTTTAAGTTTCTCCGGATCCATTTTGAAACCGGAATCCGAGATAACGTAACCCAAGAACGCCACGGATTTAAGGTGGAACTGACACTTCTCCAATTTCGCAAAAAGATGGTTCTCCCGCAAACGTAATAGTACTTGTTGAACGTGTTTAATATGATCTTGAGCGGTCTTAGAAAAGATGAGGATGTCATCTAAATAAACAATAAGAAAAGTGTTGAGAATGTCCCGAAAGATCTCGTTGACAAAATCCTGGAAAACTGCTGGTGCATTGCACAACCCGAAAGGCATAACAAGATACTCGTAGTGGCCGTCATGGGTGTTGAAAGCAGTCTTCCACTCGTCCCCCTCTCGTATCCTTACTAAATTGTAGGCACCTCTCAGATCCAATTTAGAAAAGATGGTTGCTCCCTGGAGGCGGTCGAATAATTCTGGAATCAAAGGCAGGGGGTAGCGATTTTTGCGGGTGATATTATTCAAACCCCGATAGTCTATGCATGGACGGAGAGATCCGTCCTTCTTCTTGACAAAGATGAAACCTGCTCCGACCGGGGAGGAAGACTTTCTGATGAAACCCCTCTCCAAGTTCTCGGCAATGTAGGTGTTCATAGCCTTTGTCTCTGGGAGAGAGAGAGGATAAGATCTTCCCCTGGGAAGAGGTGCGCCAGGAAGTAAGTCAATGGGACAATCAAACGGACGGTGCGGCGGTAGTACCTCAGAATGTGCTTTGTCAAATACGTCACGGAAATCCCAGTACACAGAAGGTAAGGAGTTGATCTTCTCGGATATGGTAGACACTCCTCCAATCCTCTGGAAAACCCTGGTACATGTCTTGGCACAAGAAGGAGCCCACTGAATCGGTTCCCGATCCGTCCAGTCGATGCGAGGATTATGAAGTTGAAGCCAGGGAAGACCCAAAATCAATCAGGGCGTGTGGATGACATTGAGAGTAATAATCTCTGTATGGACGTCCACGAACTGCAGTAGGAGAGGTACCGTCTGAAGCGTGATAAATGCTGGCTTTAGAGGTCGACCAGACCTACAGGCATCTCCTTGTTGACAAAAGGGATATTGTTCTGTCTAGCAAAAGTTTCATCAATGAAATTACCTGCAGAACCGGAATCAATGAACGCCCGTGCCCGGGTGTGGAAGCCCTCTCCAGACAGCATTATAGGTAAGACTATCCTGGTGGGAAGAATGTTTTGGATGATGGAAGAAGGGGTCAGTATTCCCAATGAAACTCTCCCGGATCTCAGTGGGAGCTGGCGTTTCCCGGTCTATGGGGACACTGGGACACGGCGTGAGTGGAATTGCCACAGTACATGCAAAGACCGGCCGTGCGCCTACGTAACTTCTCAGCCGGAGATAGTCTGTTGCCCCCCAACTGCATGGGTTCAGGAATGTCCCCGGAAGAAGGTGACGGAGCCACGAAGGAGGGTGCAAGAGTTCTTGGAACCCGTAAACGATAATGAGAACGTTCGTATTTACGTTCCAGCAGGCGTTGATCCACCCGAATAGCCAGAGCGATTAAGTCCTCTAGGTTAGTAGGACGATCTCGTGCGGCGAGCTCGTCCTTTAGGGTCTCCGATAATCCTTGCCAGAACGCGGAAGATAGGGCGTCATCGTTCCAACCCGTCTCAGCAGCAAGAGTGCGAAACTCCACCGCATATACAGCAACCGAATGGTCTCCCTGGTTAATGTGGTGAAGAGCAGAAGCTGCCGTTAACTTCCGTGCTGGTGTATCAAAAACTCTTCGGAATTCCTCAACGAAGAGATCGATGTCCTGTGTGAGCGCCCCTTGTTGCTCCCAGATGGGAGAGGCCCATGCCAGTGCCTGGTCGGTGAGAAGGGAGTAGATGTAGCCATCCCTGGAGACAGAAGACACAAAGCGAGAGGGAGAGAGACGAAATTGTACAAGACATTGGTTAATGAATCCCCGACATCCTTGAGGATCCCCCGCATAATGTCTTGGTGGCGGAATACGTGGTTCCGGAGTGAACGGAGATAACGAAAAAGGATTAGGCTGTGCAGGGGGTGCCACGAGTGGAGATTGCCGAGTGAGGGTTCGGACCTGAAGAGTAAGAGAGTGGAGGCTTTGCTGTATGGTATCCATCCTTCTATCGGATTGCTCCAAATAAGTCTCTAATCTGGTAAACAGAGCAGAATGGGCATTTAAAGTCCGCTCCACCTCAGCTTGGTCCATGTTTGTTGGGCTGAGCATAATGTTAGGATGTGCTCACCACAAACGAGACGGGACCACGGTGCTGAGGTGGGAAGGTAGGAACACCACCCACAGCCACGAGGGCACGTCTTGAAAGTAGATTGGTCGGGGATTCCGGATCGGGGCAGGAGAGGTACGGTTGGTAGAGAGTGCCGTTTGCCAAATCCAGGGTTAGAGAGAGGGACGTTGTCGTTTACCGTAAGCCAGGATCGGGATACCAGAGATGCGGAGAGTCGAGTAGCCGTGTGCCGAGTTCGGGATGCCAGAGGTACAGGAAGACGTAGCGGAAGCCGGTTTGGTACACGAGGAGGTCTGTAAAAATAGAACTAGGGAGGCAGAGAATGGTAAAGACAACTGGAACTATGCTCAGCCAAAGAACCAGTGATTTTGGCAGGTATATAAAGGAGTGAGGGTCCAATAGGATTGCAGCCATAAAGGGGTGTGTAAAAGGAGCCAGCTGCAGCAGGGATAGGTCCCTTATGAGTCCCAGGAGATGAGGCATAAAGGGCAGCAATCTGGCTGCATTCAATAGCAGCAACAGTTTTGTTCACTGTACCTTTAAGAGGCGGTTGCGCCTCCGTGTGACCGCGCCTCCGTGTAGCAGCGCCCGCGGCTGCGTGCGCGGCCCCACGCCCTGATCCGAGGGCAGAAGAGAAAGAAGAACGTGCGCGCGCGCGCACTGTGCAGAAACTCGCGCGCCTCTCTCCGGCGTCCCTGCGAGCCACGAGGATGTCAGGCGAGGCAGCAGGTAAGTGGACGGCGTGTCTCCATAATCCTTACAATTATACCCTTATGCGCTACACCATTGTGTGCTCTCTCTTTTTTCATTACATCCTCGGGAGGTACACTCAGAATTTACGGACTTCTTTAGCTCATCAGATGTACTGATTTGACACCTATATCATAAGAAGGCATCCATCAGACCAGGGCTCCAGTCAAAGAGAGAAGGGTCTCTGACACGTCTGTTATTTACCTAATCATTGTGAGTGAGACCTTTTTTAGAGATATTGTTTGCACCTACTGTATCTGGTCTGCACTATTATCTCTTCCATTTTTTCCCTGTTTATTATCCCAAGATTTGAGCGCTCCCCCCACCTGGAAGAAAACGCATGAACTCTGGACCTGGACAGTCCTTTAAGGGTGTAGAGCTGCTGCTTTTTTATATACTTATTTTCACATTTGGTGAAGGATTTTTTTCACATCATATTTTTATTAATTCTTGTTATTCGTATACATCACGTTTATATCACTTTATTGTCGTTTAGTCACTATTAGAAGCGCCCGGTACCATTGTTTTGCTACAAGAGCATCAAACCTGAGTGTTAGCACAATGTAAAAGTGAATGCCTGACCTTAAAAACGTACGCTCTGCCCTCAGAAGGGAATTCGACGCAGGTGTAAAGGTGCAGACTCGGGTACTTACTGTACATGGTGTTGTTGTTGTTGTTGTTAATGTAGTCGTATAACAGAGATCCTTATGCTCTTCACATTTAATTTCTTTGCAGATATACAGTAGCCCTCCAAAATGATAGACCTTTAACTGAAATTAAGATGGCTGCTATTTTCCCCATATAAGTCAATGGGATAAAGCATGGGTGATAAATGCTTATTTCAGCATTTCTAATGATGATAACACAATGTTGTATATTTTGAAGAGTACTTCAATGTTATGTGATTTTTTCCTTATGCTTTTACCTGCTACATGGAACTGTCATTTTAAAAGAGATGGTGACGTTGTTACTGTATTTGGCTTTAATTTCATTGAGATGTGGTCAAGACAAATATATATATATTTTTCTTTTGAGGCCTTTGCATGGTATGGTGCTCGTCAAGCAGGTGTTTAATCAACCTCTAGTCCACCCTGGCCCTGTTAGAACCAATAAAGATGAGTAGAGGGGAGGGGAGGTTGCCTATGCAAACTCCTGCTCAGCACATAGTGATATCCCACAAAAGGAAGCACCCAGAGTAAACATGGGACGGATGTTGATCCAGGGATTAATCCGATTGCCAATTCTTGGAGTCAGGAAGGAATTTATTTTTCCCCTTATGAGATATCATTGGATGATATGACTCTGGGGTTTTTTGTTTGCCTTCCTCTGGATCAATAAGTAAGTATAGATATAGGATAAAGTATCTGTTGTCTAAATTTAGCATAGGTTGAACTTGATGGCCGCATGTCTTTTTTCAACCTCATCTTCTATGTAACTATGTAAAACACCCTCATATCTCAGCTCACTATATTTACAAAAATACTTTAAAACATAATTTGAAACTATAGGTGTCTACAGTTAAAAAACAAATTATGTGTCAATCCCATATTTAGCTCACCTTTAGACATCTACAGTAATTCCAACAGGAAATGGTTCTAGGAGTGATTACACCATTAAAGGTAATTAATTGCAAAGCATATGATTTGTGGGAATGAAGCTTTAACCCTCTCCAGCACTGGATGGGGTTAATTTGGGGATCTGATATTTTGTCAGACTTTACTAAGATGAGCCAGTACCATATGGTCATCCTTTGTACATGGCAGGATCTCATGTGTATCATTTCAAGCTTCAGCAAAAGTTCCGTCAGAGTTATGGATGAGATTACACACATCCACACGCAGGTTCCTGCGGTGCACACCTGGGCTTGGCTTCTTCTTCTGCTAAACACACAGCACATCCAGTAACTGGCAGGTCCAACATTGCCACCTGCTCTTGAACAGCTTTATGCAGTACTGGTTTTTTAAAGGTACAATCCCAGTAAGACCCTTATTCAATCAGTTATTAAGCTGCGGGAGAAGAGATCAGCTAAACTTAAAACTAATGGGACTGAAATCTTCTGCAGCTCTGGGAAGCAGCTTCCCAGGTTTTGTACGTTTTAGCACTGTTTAGTAAAGCTGAACATCTTGAAACCTGTTTAAATAACATGCAAAGGCGTTCTTCTGTTAAACAGAAGATTATTTTCCTTGAAACCATGACGAAGACAATAAATGTCTTGATATGAGTATGAATAACCTCACACAATCTTTATTTGGAATAGATACTGCTGGGCAGTGGGAGGTAGGAATTAATGGTAGGGCCCATAGGTCCTCTCTCCCCCATCCCTAAACAGATAACCAGTTACCAGGAATGGAAAGCAATTAGCTGTCTGCCTGCAATCTTTCAAACAGGAATGTTCTCTTCTCTAAGCAGTTTACTTATAAGGCCTCTCAACCCCCACTCCTTTCTTGGCAGAAAGATGAGGATATATCACACTTAAAAAACATCTGTGACAAGTATTAAACACGCTGTTACAGGAGAAAATGTATGGGAGAATGAGGGAATCCATAAATCTTGGTCAAAGTTAAAGTCAACCCAAGAAATAATACATGGAGATGTGGAACATGCCTATGTTGTGTCATGGGAAAGAGTTTAGGTTTAGCCCTTTCCCTGCCCTCATGACGTGCCTTGTACATTATGAGGGCTGGCACACCAAAGGCCCTAATGATGTACTGCAGGGCTCTTCAACTAGTTATTCAAACAAGCCCGATCAGAAAGTTGAGGGGCCACAAGCTTATTGTAATGTATTTTTTAGGTACAGTGAAAGACTTGAAGAATATTATTTCAATACTTTGTAAGCATGTATAACATATGTACCATATATATTTACATCACCATAACTTAAACAAGTGCGTTTCAGTGTTAAAAATGTCACTTAGCTGACTAAGCGACTATATGAAATACGTAAGAGCAGATAGTCCCAGGGCGACATGAAGGCCGTTCACGGGCCGCATTCGGTGTGTTGACTTCCAGTTGACGCACTCTTATCTAAGTGGAGAACGGTGAATGAGACTAGAACAGATGTGAAGCCCCCTCAACTTCTGTTCACATCAACGGGGCCGGTTTCGACAACATGATCGCTAGCCCAAAAGATCATGTGGTCACATTCCCAGAATAGTGCAGCAAAAAACCTAAATTGGTGAGAGTTGGGAGTTCTGGACCAAACATTTTTGTAATGATTTTTTATCAGTGACACTGCATTGTAGTCCATGAGATGCAGATGCTAAAAAAATCAGTGAGACTGACTCTAAATAAATGATACTCACAGGAAGTTAGTGAGAATAGTTGACATGTTTAAGAACAATGGTTCAGAAGTACGGAGCCATATCTTAGTGCCAGTCCTGGACTGTTTTGTCCCTGTTGGAATTTCTGCCCTCATCCTTCACTTGGTGAGAGTTTTACAATATCAATCAACACAGAGAACAAAATTCAAAATGGTCTTTCAGAAGCACAATGCAAATCTATACTGTGCATTCACAGGGACTTTAAAGCATTACAAGTACCATAGCTGGCTTTAGAGAAAGATGTTTATGGATTTTTTCCTCCTGTTCTATTCTGCTCTGTACAGTGTTATTTAATTTTTAATATGTTTCTGTTTGTTTTAGAAATATTAAAAAAAATGAAACATATATATTGTTTAAATTAAGCAATTTAAAAAGGAACAATGTGTAAACGTAATGTTTCTGCATCAGCTAAAGTTGAATTTACTGAAATTTTGAATACGGATTAAGTTGTTGGTTCTGTAATTAATATGGCAAGAGATATTAAGTATTTTAATCAATCTGGCACATGAGAGGTTAATGATGATTACGAATTGTCTTAAAAATATACAAATTGGTTAATGGCAGGACAAACCGCTTTCCATGCCTAGTTTTATGTGCTGATCTAGTGATAAGGATATCTGATACTGCAAATGGGGGGACTGAAATATGGCCTCCGTTATACTAGAATAATCAGGACCCTTTCAAATGTACCTTGAAATGCATTTTAGGGGATTTTGCAGGGTATCAGCAGGCGTGGCTGGCACGACCGGTCAAAAGTTGGTAGTTTGCTAAATATGAATATCCTGGCCCTGACCACTCTTTAAAAGAATAACAAATAGATATTTATAACTGTTGCAATTACACGAATCAACTTATATAAACAAACAGAGTTTTCTATGTATAATCTATGATATCTGTTTCTCCTGCAAAAATAGACATTAGGTTGTCAATATTTTATATTCAGGCTTGTATCTTAAGTACACAGACGCAACAGTGGAGAGTGTTGGTCTAAGTATTATGGGAATAAAGTTATGAAGTCTTTTATATATTGAGGCAAAGTTTAAACGTCAAAAGAAAAGTTTTTTCTCTTAGTCGTACAACCGTCATAGAGAGATTGATGAAAGGAGTGAGGTGAGAACATGGCCTAAAGGAGTGACATAGGTTGCTTTCAATTAAATGGTTTTAGTATATAAAACCCTACATTTTAATTATGAAGTAGAATTCAACAGAGGTGTATGTTGGGATCAAACATGTGAATTCTCATATTTCCTGCTGAAGCAGGGATATCCTGAAATCCCAACCTGTTGGTGGCCCTTGAAAACTGGAGTTGCCCATCCCTGGTCTAAAAGGTAGGGGGGTGTAACCACAAGGGGTGATCATTATGCTACTTTTACACAGTCCAAGTGCAGATATAGGCCTTTATTTACTAAGCAGTCTTCTGTCTTAACCCACTTTATGGCACTGGAGGACATCATACAACCTACTGATGCCAATGAGCTGTATGGTGTGTTCCAGCACCAGAAGGTGTCTTTTTGCAGAAGACAGATTAGTAAACATGGGCCACAATGCTGTGCTTGTGCATTCAAAAACAAAGACCGAGCCAATCCATAAAAGCAAATGAAACCATGGTTAAAATTGACCTGAGTCTACCACGCAGGCTCCGCACCTCTGATTAATATGCTCATTGGATTAATGGCGGTAATAACGCTCAACATGAGAAACGACAAGATGCTTTTCAAAGCGCTGGGAGGACATCAATAATCTGCTGGAAGCAGAGCACTGATAAAGCAGAGATATGGCGATGGTCCGGCCATTTGCTTTGTGCTGATTAGCACTTCAGGATGGGATATTGCTTTCTGATTGATCTGAGTGATCAACTGTATGATAGTAGTAAAGGTTACGGAGCAGTATAACTACTTTATCAACTGCGTGCCTATTTAAAAAAAGGATATATTTTATGCATTGGAGGGCTGGTGGTAAAGGGGTTAGGAGTTAAGCTCTATGCTAAAATATAGATATACAGTGGTGTTCAGGAAGTCTCTATCTGATGTTAACAGGATTATCTCCCATACTGTACTCCTTTTTTTACTGGTACTACAACTTCACTGCACATGATATAATGACAATAATAATAATAATAATAAAAAAAAAATAATAATACCTAGCTGTCAAAGGCTAACCAAAATTATGCATTTTTTAGGTGCAATCATCAGACAATAAATCAACTTTTATTCAACATATCATATGAAAGAATGGCCAGTTATAAGCAAAGCTCTAAGGTTTTGTCAACAATATCACAATATCTGCTAACTTAAAGCAGCAGAATATGCTAAATTGCATTTTAATTACAGGATTGAAGCAGGGGGTCTCCGGAGCTGAACTGTGTTCACTTCATCTCTGGAGACCCCCCTGTATCCAGAGATACTTTTCTCTGTAGGGGGTGCCAGTATCTCTGTATGCCTAACATAATGGTGGTGTTTAAATGTCCCGCTTCACAAAGGTCAATAGGAAGCTGTAACATCATCCCTTGCAGCTACCAGCGTGACCGACACCGCTACAGAGGTAAGTATTTCTGGAAGCAGGGGGTCAACTGAGCTGAATTTAACACAGTTCAGCCCCGAAGACACCCTGCTTCAATTCTGTAATTAAAATATATATATATATATACAGATCTGAGTAATGCTGCAACATTTCTGTGACATTTCGTCAAACAGACTAATGAATGGCCCATCGGATTAATACAGCGGGGGTCCCTGGCAGTCTCATTCCATTTGAATGGGACTGCCAGTGACCCCTGCTGTGTTAATCCGATGGGCCATTAGTCTGCCTGCAGAAATGTCGCAGAAATGTCACAGAAATGTTGCAGCATTACTGGGGTATTGCCCCAGATTTTCAAAGGCAAGTGTTCGGATACTCGTGGCTGCATCAGTATGTCTTTCTTTTTAAACGCAATGCAGCTTGTTGTGCTGCTTAAATGACTGCAACTATATTATTGCAGCCCTATGATTGGTTGTGTACATTCTTACAGTCACTATGTGTAAGCAAACATATACAGTACATAGTGACTGTAAGAATGTCCACCTGAGATTGTAACATTGGGTTTACCTATTTGTATATTTCGCCACTTTATTGCACTTCTGTATTCACAGTAATGTTTCTCTCGTTAAGCTGAGAGGTTAAGGTTAAGGTTGTCATGCTTTTGTTGTGGGGCTTGAGGTTATCGAGATCGCTCTTTCTCACTTTTCCCATTCCGGTCCCCCCCTGGTGCAGAGTGACGATATTACTGATTTCTTATTTTGGGCGGGAACTTTTCCTAGCTTGGAGTTCACTGTAGGGTATATAAACACAGGTTAGTCAATTGTTATGTTGTCTTGAGCAAGGTTCTAGGTTGAACCAAAACATTGACCACTACATACTGTACATTGTTATAACTATTTTTGTCAAGTCCTGTGACTGCCAGTTCTCTCTTTGATAATTAACCCTTTTGCATGCGCACCCTGGCACGTCTATTTTGTATTGGTTGTGTTGCAGTTTTCCCTCTTAATTCTGTATAATATGTATATGTATACAGTATATATATGTATGTATGTATGTATGTATGTATGTATGTATGTATGTATTGATTGTGTCTTGTTATGTACGTATGTATATATATATATATATATATATTTACCGGTATATATATTTTTTTTTAGAAAAATACTTAAATACATATAATATACATAATGTTGTTATGTAATGTAAATATTATATACTTAGCTATATGTGTGTGTGTGTATATACAGTATATATATATAACAATGTATATATATATATTATATACACACACACACATACACATGGGCAAGCACGCACACAAATATATATATATATATATATATATATATATATATATATATATATATATATATATCCTGTCCTTGCTGAACTCACAGTGGTGAGAAGCACTCTGCCAATAACAGCATTTGCTGATGTATCTCTGCAGTCGATCCCTATGTTCCCTTTACTCTGTCTCCGTATAGAATAATACGCGATTAATTGATTTCCTGTCGCTCTTTTAGCACGGAAAATTAATTTCCGAGAAAACCCAGCATGGCACATCCTACACGGGGAGTAACTCAGCCTTAAATTATTCATGGGAGAAAATAGTGATGGACTGCAAGAGAGTCACTGCTCAAGGCCACAGACTGATAACCCTGTGTTATTGATACAGCAATATTCCTCTGATGCTTCTAAATTATTCAGGCCCACAACTCATTGAGGCTTGTGCTGAAACAGACAGACACCTTAAGAAAAAGAAGTGAACGAGCAGGTTTTTTCCCCAGCCAGCAGTTCCTGGAACTGCAAGAGGCAATGGAAAGCATCAACAATGTAAAACTTATTTACAGTAGTACAGTAGCTCAAACTTCTACTAGCTACTGACAACGCAATACATGCTGTGTCCTTTTAAGTAATTATTTTGTGAGAAATACTTTACTTGAGAGAGAAACAAAGATTGTCAGTGACACTGAAGGACACAAGATGACAGTGATTGCCAGTGACATTGAGACACAGGATGACAGTGATTATCAGTGACCCTGAGAGACACAGGGTGGCACAGATTGTCAGTGACACTGAGAGACACAGGATGACAGTGATTCAGTGACCATGAGAGACACAGAGTGACAGTGATCATTGATGGTCAGTGACACTGAGACACAGTATCACAGTGATTGTTAGTGACACTGAGCCACAGGGTGACAGTGATTGCAGTGCCACTGAGAACCAGGGTGACAGTGCTTGTAAGAGTAACCCATTGTCATGATAATATCATGAGATATTAGGTATTTTAATCAATCTTGTGTTTCAGGGGTTAATGTAGCCACAGTTTGGTTTAAAAATACAATATATTGGGTTTATGACAGGTAAAGACTTTTCTTGGGTCGGTGCTGGTCTTCAAAGAGGACTTAATTGGGGGGCCTATCATGGATAGCCCACAAAAAGTGACATATGTGTTGTTTAGAAGGTCATAAATGATAACCAGAGACGAATCTGTCAGCCTCAATGAAAACTAAACATTTGTGCATAATTATTGGTGCATTCCAGAAAGAGGTGACACACAGTACCACTTTCATTGGAGGACTTTATTAAAAATGAGAATATCATGTGACGTCATCTACTGTACATACAAAGAGTCACGTGTAATCATGGCACAGAGTCACATGCCATGAGGCTAGACACGTGAGGTCTAGCAGGTAATAAGGGACAGATATCCATTTGTCGCTGAAATGTAGGGGCAAGGCAGTCATACTTCATCTCGTTGCATGCGTAATGACCGCCTGAATCTGTTGATGTGACTCGCATGTGTCTAGATACTAAAGAAGGGAAATTATGAGTTTGTTTATATATTGAGGCACAAAGCTTAAACGTTGTTGGTAGAAGTTTTTTTCTTTGTCGTAAAACCATCAATCTCGCAGCTGATTTATGACAGGTGGTCTTATGTTGTTTCAATGGGGGGGAAATAGTACATAAGACTTAGCAAGTTATTATGAATTGCAGATTTCAACAGAGGTGTGTTTTGGACCAAACATGTGATTTCTCATATTTAGTTTGCCATTGACCTCTCTGGGAGAAAATATTGACGTATGGTAACGTAGAGTATAGGGATTTCGTTTTTCTGTTTTATCCTGTAATTTTTCAAAAACTGTTCTGCATGTACAGTAATTGTATGTTCTTGTAATCCTTTTTCTGTAATCTAAGCACTATATTTTTATATATATATTAAAACATTTAATAAGAGATGCTTTGGGGCTCCGAATGAACTGGTGCATGCTCTGAGAGTGTCTTTACATTTTCTGACAGATTTTGCTACAACCGATTTTTGTGTGATAACTGCATAGTTTTTTCTATAATTAACAGGGACCGAGACCCTGGCAGATATATCAATTACATATTTTTGCATATTTCTTGGGTGGTGGAAGTGGATAGATCTGATTGCAATTGAGTAAGGGGTTCATTTTAACTAATTGAAAGTACCTTGCACAGGAGAAAGGTGAGTTGGCTAGAGTAGCCGTGTGTATTAACCCTCATTGCATTTCTGAGTCATGTATTCACTTTTGTGCTGTTCATGACAGATGAGATATGGGGACGGATTGAGTGGAGATATTGTTAATTTGAGGGACCTTTGCGAAGGAGAAAAGTGGAATCAAACAAACGTATGAGCTGATGCTATTGAATTTGCATAGAGAATAACAGTGAGCATATATAAATATAGCTAAATGGATTTACCTCCCAGGCTCACAGAGGAGGTAAAAACACACTTACGCTAAATTTCTAACACCCATATAGAAATAAACCACTTATACAAAATAAATATATAAATATTGAGACAGAGCCTCAACTACAGGCGCTCAAATGACACTATTAAATAAATGGTTAACCAACCACTGTGTGATCGATTAATTGATGATCACAGGAAAAAAATTTAAAATAGCAGAAACTCAATTCAGTCCAGTTAGTCCAAAGTAGGGTGCTGCTTTCTCAGTTCGGGATGTCACCCAGCACTCCAGTTTCACTATGAGAAAAGACAAGAAGAGAAAGCGCACACCTCTGGGTGCAATACATTTTTTACTATTAAAATGACACACAAAAAGAAATACACTCACAAGCATCCGTTTAAAATGGGCAAAGGTTGGTCGGGTTGCAATCAGGTGCGCGGTGTCCTCCTTCCGTAGGGGTATTTTGTCTGCTGCCACAGCACGTCCGCTGCTCCACGGAGCCCTGACAGTGTCCATAGTCTTCATCCGCCCACGTGACCACTACTCGGTGCGTCACCACGTGACTCCTTCCTCCGTCAGCGTCACCACAAGCCGGCAAATCAGGGATGATCAAGTCATACTGCACCGACACACTTTATTCGAGCAAATACCCGGTATGTACCTGGCAGATACCTGGAATGCGCCGCTCCTCACCCCTGACAAGCCCCGTTGCATTTGCCTTCCCAGCCTGGGTTCATGCCTGGCTGACGGGCGGCTGATCTGTTAAATGATAATGATTAGGATTTAATAGGCTGCAATGCTTCGCGTGTCTACCAGATGGCATAAATTCATGAATTGTAATGCAGTATATATATATATATACTGTGCAGTATTGCAGCCAGCGGGAATAAAATGCTTCAATCCCTGCCTGGAAAATAACCCAATGCACTCGGGCAGAAAACAGTCACAAACCTCAATACACCCGGGTATACCCGAATTCGTGGGACTAGCCGAGCTCGAATAAAGTGTGTCGCCAGTGTAGCATGGATCACCCAAGTGATGCACTCCCTCGTTTCCCCTCTAAGCTGTTTAACACCACTGACGAAGAGGCTCCGCCTTGAAACGCATACAGTGGCTTTCATTGCTTTGGGAGCAAGGTGTGGAGTTGGAGGAGCGTGAGGAGTGCTGTGATTCGCCAGCATAGAGGGGAAACGAGGGAGCGCATCCCTTGGGTGATCCGTGCTGTGACTTGATTATCCCTGATTTGCCAGCTGGTGGTGACGCTGACGGAGGAAGGAGTCACGTGGTGACGCACAGAGTAGTGGTCACGTGGGCGGAAGAATACTATGGACACTGTCAGGGCTCCGTGGAGCAGCGGACGTGCTGTGGCAGCAGACAAAGTACCCCTACGGAAGGAGGACACCGCGCACCTGATTGCAACCCGACCAACCTTTGCCCATTTTAAACGGATGCTTGTGAGTGTATTTCTTTTTGTGTGTCATTTTAATAGTAAAAACTTTATTACTGTAGAATGATGGACTTTAAATTGTTTGGAAATGGCCTTAGAACCGTTCCCGGATTGATGGGCAGCAACAATTGCTTCTCTAAGATCATTGCTGATGTCTTTCCTCCTAGGCATTGTGTTAAAACACACCTGAATGCTCCAGACCAGCAAATTGCTAAAACTTTGGCTTTTATAGAGGTGGTCACACCTGCTGATGATCAATTAATCAAGGGCATTTGATTAGCAGCACCTGTCTGCTACTTAGCATCTTAATTCCTATGGAAGCAGTAAGGATGTACTTAGTTTTTCACACATAGATTCTCCATGTTGGCTTTATTTTTGTTAAATAAATCATCACGATGTAATATGTCATGTGTTGTTCATCTGAGGTTGTATTTACCTAATTTTTAAACCTGCTAAGAAACAGATGATTGTTATTATGTCCTGATATGTAAAACCATAGAATTCAAAGAGGGTGTACTTTCTTTTTCACACAACTGTACGATGTATACGTTTTATACAACCTGACACTGTGATCCTTAACTGCAGGATCACCTTATACACTATTGAATGTCTAAATGGTACAGTAACAATGTGATCACTGTGCAACTATTCAATCACCCACATAATGGGAATTCTATCAAAATCCATGATTTTCTCAACTGTGAATCGAAATTCGTGGTATACTTCATTAAGTGCCCTTGTGGCCTTTTTTATATAGGAAAAACCACGAGAATGTTAAAAGAGTGCATTGCGATGCACCGTTCGACCATTCGGAAAGCTCTCCTGGGTCCAGATGTTGGTGAAGATCTAAAGCACCTACCAGTGGCGAGACATTTTAAAGAAAAGCAACATTGTCTCGTAACATTAAGATGCATGCCAATTGCATAAGCACACATCCCCATGAGGGGCGGTGACAGAAATAAACTGTTGTTGCAATTGGAGGCCAAAATGATACATCGATTGAATACAATGTCTCCAAGGGGCCTGAATGAAGACTTAAACCTGGGATGCTTTCTTTGATTGACTTTAACGGTTATACTTGCCTTTTAGTTTTGATGGTTCTCTTGATGGTGAACTATGCTTTTGATTGTATGCTGTATTGGACCTTTATGTATTATGTCTGTTTCATTCTGTAGGAGATATGGATCACATGGTTTTACAGTGATTATGAACTTTGCCCGTTGGGTAAACACCTGAACTTTTTATATAATAGTGTTTGTACACATGCTGATAATGTTGACATATTTCCTTTGGATACTTTTCAATTATATATGTTTATTCAGAGTCTGGTGCAGATGATCCACTTGCAGTAATAATTGACACACGTTCTGTTAATAATTCTTTATTTATTTTTTCAAATCATTGGTTCATGTGTGTCCAACTGCTATAACCATGTTTATTTCTTTCTATATTGCTTATATATGTTGTCCCCACTTTCTCACTCACCCTTCCCTCATGTGTCATGTGTTGTGCAGTCTTTACACCTATTTATGTGAGTCTCTCTCCGTTTGACAGGACCTGATGGAGTGCGCATGTGCTAGTCCAGCACCATGGCTACCAGGGATGCAAAGGGGACCTGTTGGCTATGGACAGCAGAGGTGCAATCACCTGAACAATAGTGCTGCTATTCAAGATGGCCGTCTGTACATACATCTGCTTACCAATAAAGGAACCCCGCGATAGATGTGCTTAAGGGCTGATGGGACCTGCAGGCTCAATAACGGACCCTGATCGCTTGCTGGGGATTGAAGATGGCCGCCTGACCTGGTGGAGTGCGCATGTGCAATAACATCACCATGGATACCAATAACGCGGGGACCTGCTGGCTGCATACCAAGAACAGCGAATCTGTGATCGCCTGCAACCCGGTGCTATGATCCAAGATGGTCGCCCGCATTTACTTACACTAACTGCCCACCGATGAGGGAGCAAGAGACCTGTAGGCTAAACAATAGCCATGACTAACATCTTATCGTTCACCACGTATTTAGGAGGGCTGCCTATTAATGTATAAAGCATGGTCAGCCAATGAAGCAGTCTCAGCACATGGGGACCAGGCCTGTTGCCATGCCTCCCCGGGACACTGAATTCCTATAGCTGTGATATAACAGCTGATCTATATGACTCATGATTACCTGCTGTTGGGGACTAGCCTTTCTAAGATGGCCGCTTGTTGTTGATCAGTGGTCATGTGATTATCACGAGTCACACACGTTTCTTGTTTGTCTTAATTAGTTTGTAGTTGTGGGAGCACTGGGTATGTGGTATATAAGTATTAACTTGGAGGGTAGCACTGTACACACATCCCCTTGAAAAAAGAACCCTCTGTGGGTTCCAAACGTTGGTTCTTTGTGATGTTTATGACAATATAGTTTTTTTGCAACTTACCTTCTGAGTGCTGTCTCTGCCTTATCGTTTGTCTGGATGGTAACATATTATCTAAATAATTTTAAGGGATTAGCACCAGGCTATATTTGGATTATTTCTAATGGAGTGCTGTCTCTTCTCTTTACTGTGTATATATATTATATATATATATATATATATATATATATATATATAATATATATATATATAAATATATATATATATATATTACAGTGTGCGATACACATGGCATGGGGCTAGAGCAACTGGACAAAATAGAACCTTAGGGAATTATAAGAGGCTTTATATATGGATGCATACGTTTTATACAACCTGACACTGTGATCCTTAACTGCAGGCTCACCTTATACACTATTGCACATTTAAATGGTACAGTAACAATATGATCATTGTGCAATTGTGTTGTAGAGTCTATTACTGTCAGGCCTCCCAGTCCTGCGGGTACTGGCCTATATGTTAGGGGTGCCGGCACGTCCATTGGAGCTCATGAGATAGTGTGTGTGTGTTGCTGGTCTGTGATTCGCAAAGGATCTTTGGTTCCAGTATGACTGCAGGCTGCGGGAGATATCCTCTGCGGTGTCTCTCATCCACTCACACTTGCCACATGGTCCTACTCTGCTGGGGCTCTGTTGAACAGTGGTCTCCTTGTCAACGTTGCTACTTTTATTCTGGTCCTGATCTGCTGGGCACTGTTGCATGTGCTGGTTTAGCTGCACAGTGGTCCCTCCAAGCAGCTCCTCGAACTCCTCCAGGGTCCTGCAGGAACTAACAGAACTGTCATGCTGCCCAACCTTAACAACCTCTCTCTCTCAGTCCCTCCTCGATTTCCAGCCTTCTTACTGGCTTACCACAGTCACATGTCCTATATAGAGGAACCTGCTAGGGGGAAGTCAGCCTGTATTGCTTGCAGACACATGGGGGTTACATCCTCCCCCTGCTGAAATGTTGATTTCCCCATCAGATAGGTCTGGAACATATACACACAGTCTACACTAATATATACTAACTCTCTAATTACACAGTATCACAGGTACCTGGGAACCAAAACTCAGAAAGTTCCTACATATTAACAAATACACAGAACCCCAGCAAGCTCATTTTAGGAACCCCTAGCCCCCACAAAATATAAATGTATACATATGTATTGAGTGTAGCAAATGTATAGAACATGCAACAGAGAAGCAACAGTAAAATACTTATATATTCTCTTGAAAATGGGTCATTTAGTTTAACCCCTTGGCCAAAGCATTGTACGCCTGTGAGCCACGACAAGGCAGACCCAGTTCACAGGTCCTAACACTACCAGATAAAATACTAATATACCTATATTAGGATTACAATTCTCATGTACCTCTATTACCTCTATCTCTGGTTTAAGTAGAGACCAGAAGGTGTTGCATCCTTTGCAAGAAAAGTACTATGGATGACCTGTACTATGTATGCTGTGAGTACATTAATAAATCCCTTTTGCACTGTTCCTGGCATTCTGCATTCAATTACTACTACAAGGTTCCTGTGAGGGGTTATCCCTGCTCTGACTGGGTCCTTACAGGATGGAGGTGCTACACCACATGAAGATCATCTTACCTACCCCAAGTTCCTTCCATTGCGGAGGCCCAGGCTCCTGAAAGACCTACAGATGAGCATGACTAACACCCACAAGCACCAGTAATATCAGCTATCTCTTGTTGGAGCAGGGGGTTGTGGGGGAGGAGATAGGGGTTTTACATATATGTATATATATATATATATATATGTATATATATGTATATATATATATATATATGTAGCCCCGGTAAAAAATGTGGGCTATATATCTTTCTCCTACTGGTGTAAGTCCTGTTAAGGGCAGGCCGCCAGTAGCTATCATGGATTTCCCCAGCTTCAAGCCTTGCCAGGATTGGTGGAAGTAGGCACCTGACTCTCTGGCTTATGCAAGAGACCCAGGGGAGGGGCCTGCTGACATCATGATGGGCGGGGCTGTCTCAATTTAGTTGCAGTTCCTGTGTGTTCTGTCTCAGTCTGTTGGAGTTGGAGTGTCTGGCTGGACAGTCAGACTGTGTGAGCTAGCTAGGTTCCAGAGGAGTAGGGCCTAGTTAGCAAGAGGTGGACCAGTGCCTCTCACCCTGCCTAGGGGGTGAGGGAAGAGCTAGCCCCACCCTGAGTGCCTGCGGCTTGAGGTGGAGGCAGGGACACAGTGAGCACCATAGACCATCCTGAGGGTGTGCAGTCTGAGGAGAGACCCTGTACCTGATACAAGCGTGTGTGCTGTGACTACTGCTGCTGCTGTGTGCTGCTACTGATCTGCTGTGAGTACAATAAAGAGAGCTGCTGCTGTTTTAGAAAGAACTGACTGAGACTGGAATCTCTCTTCCCTGAGTGGGAATTCTCTGTAAGGGTTCCACCCCATATCCCTGGGGCTTATAGAGATGGAGGCGTTGCACCACTAGAACCAGATGCAGACATACACCCCAGAAGCCTGTCCCTGTTATCCCCAATACCAACACGGGAGACTCGGGCCCTCCTGTTCCTCACAGGTACGCACCACCAACATACACGTAATCAGCCCTCACTACACCCTAGAGGTCCAATCTGCGACAATAATCAAATAATAATAATCAAACAAATAAAGATGTTATAAGAGGGTGTTAGAAATAGTCATCTATATATATATACACTCACACGGCCAAATGTGAGTGGCAGTCACATCTGTTGCAGAGTATGAATGTCTCTGATATCGTCACTGCTGTACTCACGACTCTTGAACGTCAAATCTTCCTCCTGGGGTGCTTGGATTAGTGTGGATGCTCCTGTAGACCATATTCGCGAATCTTCTAGGGTCTCCTCACTGCAAAACTCTTCCAATGGTACCTTCATCCGACTGTGACTAAAATCGGAAGAGCCCCATCGAGTCACCGCTTTCTGGTGAAATATGTCCTCTGCTGTACTCCGTCCTTCCGCTCGCTGCTATCTTGTGTACATCTATTATTTGAGGATCCAGGAAAGGTTCTCCTCCTAGCAGCAGTGACAGTTTGGGCCAGTATATTTTCTAATACTTTCGGCCTCTCACTGCCGTTCACCTACTATTTATCACTGCGTATTTCTCGCCTCGTTACACTATATTTGCACATTTAGGTAGCGCCCCAGTGTTCTCACCTTCTGTATCAACATTCTACCTGCATGGCTCCTGGGACATGTAGACCTTTGCAAAGCCTGTCCTAAAATGGCCGCCCTAACTCAGGGGACTGCGCATGCGCAAAGACTCCACTACGCATGCGCGGACCTAAAATGGCCACGCGACTTCTCGCCTCTCTGCGCATGCGCACAGCTGCAATTGCGCATTCGTGAACTACAAGATAGCAGCCCCGCTTGCTGGGTACGCTGCGGAGCTGCGCCGCTCCCATACACCACAGCCGTCCCCCTCCCTGGCACTAGAAGTAAGAGTGGACATGGTTACAGACGTATACTTTTTATTCAACCTGACACTGTGATCCTTAACTGCAGGATCACCTTATACACTATGTACACATTTAAATGGCACAAATGGTACGGCACACCCATTGAAGCTCATCAGATAGTGTGTGTGTGCATTGCAGGCCTGTGCTTCGCAAAGGAACCAGTTCCAATATGACTGCAGGCTGCAGGAGATATCCTCTTCAGTGTTTCTCACCAACTCACACTCACCCACACACTTGCGGTCCTGCAATGCTGGGGCTCTGTTGCACAGTGGTCTCTTTGTCTACTTTGTTCCTTGTAGTCTGGCCCTGATCTGCTGGGCTCCCTACATGTGCTTGTTCAGCTGTGCAGAGCTTCCTCCAAGCAGCTCCCTGAACTACTCCAGGGTCCTGCAGGAACTGACCGAACTGTCATGTCTGACCACTCTTAATAACCTCTCTCTATCAGTCCCTACTCCTTCACCAGCCTTCCTACTGGCTTACTACAGTCACATATCCTATAGAGAGGAGCTTGCTATGGGACAGTCAGCCGGTGTTGCTTTCAGACACAGGGGGGTTACATCAGTTACGCTGAGAGACACAGGATGACAGTGATAGTCAGTGACACCGAGAAAAGGGTAACAGTGATTGTCAGTGGCACTTAGAAAAAGGGTGACCATCAGTGAAACTGAGACACAGGGTGACAGTGAATGTCAGTGGGACTGAGACACCGGACGACGACGGACGAAAGTGAATGTAAATCTCTGTTTAACAGCAGAAGAGTGTAACACATGCATCCCCCCACCCCCCCCCCCCCCCCCCCCCAGCCCCCGCACTCGGAAATTTCACTGCTACACGGTGTAGTTTGGTGCATACCTGCTGGCACACAGTAGATCTGAGTCGCCTGAGGTGTTGTGGAGGAGGTCAGAACAGGCTTCTGGGGTAATAACTGATTCGTACTCACAGTGACAGTGCCTCCATATCTTGCAGGCCCCAGGGATGTGGGTGGGGGATCCCTACAGGAGAACTTCTTTACCCTTCCCCTGATAGATTGCATTCTCAGGCAGGAAGGTATAGTAAAACACTGGAACACTTTATTGGCACATTCCAGATCTTACAGCTTCACAACAGCAGGCAATTCTTAGGGCCTTCACCCTCAGGATGTACCCTAGACCTTCACTCCAAGCCAAGGGGCCCTGAAGCAATCCTTACTCTTCCCTTACTCCCTGGTGAAGAAAGAGGTATAGTCTCCCACTCCACTCCCCTTGGGGAGGGAGTACAAACTGACAGAGCCCTGCACAGTTGTTGGGGTAGACCAGCCTCTCTCAAGGGCAGAGGCAACTGCTGAATTTGGGGTGTGCAGCTTCTTAAGTACAGGAAAAGCAGGAACAAGGTCTGAGTCCCTGATTGGACACATAGGCCTAGTTGCACCACCTCCCGTGACTCACTGAAGCTGCTGGGGGTGGGAAAAACCCAGGATTAGTCCTGGCAGGCCTGCTCTTACCAGGGCTTACAGCCAGGAGAAGGGCATGCTGGTAGCCAGAAACCAGCCATGGCTACAAGAGCATATTCTTGGGAGGTAACGTTTGTCTGCGCCTTACGGAGTGCTTTTCTCGCTCCCTGTTTACCTTACATAACCCAACCCTTTAAGCATAATTTCTATTTGCAATGGTAAACCATAGAACCGACTGTTGCAAACCTACATATAATTAACAGCCGCCTCTGCCATTCACAGGCACGAGAGAAAAGTGTTATCTGAGCTGTAATGTGTGAGAGATAGCTTGTTACCATCATTAAACGACTCATTAACTGCGGGGACAATTAATTTTTGAGGGGCTTATTGCTGTTATAAACTTTAATCAAGGTTTACAGCAGGGATAATGTGGTCTTTCTGTTTAATGGCCGGTGGGGACGCTTCAAAGGTATTGTTTTATTACAGATAATAAGAGGCTGGCATTATTTTTTTCCCCATATCATTTCAGCATTCCAATGCCATTGTACGGCAGAGTTTTGATAATAAAATCGACCCCATTTATTTGAATGGGGCTTCAAGCTTCCCTAGCAAGGAGAAAGGTTTTGCAGCATACTGTCATTCATCTTGCTTACTCCTTGTCCCTTATTCAGCAGTCAAATCTGTATAATAACAAGGGTGGGACTTTTGCTAGTATTTTGGTTCTAAATTTTTTTAGTGTTTTGGTTTTACTGGACATTGATTAGTTTCAGTTTTGTAAAAAATAATGGTAAAAAAACCTCAAAAAAGGCAGCAACATTTTTTTAAAAATGTTTCAAATTCAATTTTGTTCGGGTCATGGGTCATAGGTCATGACGTCATGGGTCAGTTCCTCCTATGACCGAAGTTTAAAACAAGGTCACACGAAAAAGTGTGACCTGCACGTTAATCATTTGACTCCTGGAAAAAAGTTTGGGGAAAACTTGCTGTTTTTTCATAAATTTCTTTTAGCAGAAAACTTCCAATTTTGCCCTTGTTTGTGACTTTTTTGAAAAGTTTGAACATTTCTTGTTAGAATTAAACAGACTCGAGGAAAATAGTAATGGACTTTACTTTAAGGAAGATTGAGTCTTTGATTAATGGTTTAGAAAAACAGTGGCAGAGGGACCTATAGAAAGGATATAGTTGAATCATCATCATCATCATCTTCAGCCCATGTCGATCCACTGCTCCTCAATGATCTTCCAGGTACTATAGTTGCAAATCTCTATTCTCCATGTTGCGCCAACAAATTCGCTGATTTTATCCTCCAATGTTACTTTTGGGGTGTCAAGCACTAAGCGGCGAAAAGGCACTTTTCGCCCATTTTGCGCCAAAAATGCCTACCACGATTCAGTAAGCCCCGAGAAGTTGGCAAAAAGCGAAAAAAACGCCATGTTTCTTGGCGGTTTTTTTGTTTTCCGCCAGGGGCACAGCGAAAAGGCACTTTTCGCCGCTACTCGTCATGTTTTCAAATTTGCTCAATTCTAGTAGCCCCAAGCAGCTTTGCGCCGCTACTCGCCGCTCTAGAATGGAGATTTTCACGCCAATCCGTCAAGGCAACTCAAGTTGGCAAGTTGGTGGTGGAGAAGCATCGGCAAGGGCGACACTTAGAAAAATTAGGCCTTTTTTCCTGCCTGGGATTGATGCCGGGGGTCTCCGGAGCTGATACCCAATAATACCAGCACCGGAGCCCCCCGGCATGCATCCGAGGCAGGAAAAATGCATTTACAGCCCACTTCATTTCCTTAGCGGCTATCCGTTAAGGGAATGAAGGGGTTAACCAGCCGTGCCAGGTTTATTGTGGGTAGCGGGGGTGGGTGAAGGGGGTATTTGGCACTTGGTGGCTGTTTAGGGGCTTGCGGGGGGGTTGCTGGTGGACTTAACACCTTCATTACCTTAGCGGTTAATACCGCTATGGTCATGAAGGGGTGAAGCCCTCCCGCAAGCCCTAAACAGCCACCAAGGGCCAAATACCCCCTTCACCCACCCCCGCTACCAACAATAAAAAAATTACACACACAACAGCCCCACAATTAAAAAAATTATATATATATATATATATATATATATATATATATATATATATATAAAAACATGTGCGTCCCTGAGAAAGGTCACATTCGGATGACCGAAACGTTGGATGCAGTGCCATGTACTTATTATGAATACAGTTTTTTTGTACTTTCCTGGCTGTGTGCTGTCTCTGTTTCCCGGACCAACATCTGGTAAATATTTCTGTTCATGTGTGCATATGGGATAAGCATCAGTGGATCATCAGTTTACAGTGTGCCAACTGCCCTTGTTTTTTGTATATTTATATATATATATATATATATTACACCAACAACCCCTATAACCCCCTAACATACAATACATACAGTATATGCACAGCAATGATACTATAGGCCGGCGATGGTCCTCGGGTGTTCCCCGCAGCTGTCCCTGCGGGCCTGCAGTACCAATTCAGTGCCCCCTCAAAATAATTAAAAAACACATAAATACTTATAAATAAATTCACCCCCCCCTAACACATACAGTTTAGTAATGGGCAAAATTACTATTATCCATATATATTTAAGAAACTGTACTGTACCTATAAAATTATTCCTTGTCATTACAGAGCGTACCCTATGATAAGGGACGTTAACAAGATCAAGAGAGTGGTCCAGGCCCAGCATGGATCGACAGTGGAGAAACTTTTCAGGATTGCATCTTCACTGACAAGTCTACTATATCGCTGGAGAGATTTGCCACCTTTGCATTCCATAAAAAAGGTGGCATATCTATGAAGCCGCGTCCAAAACACCCAGTGAAGATGCATGTGTGGGGTGCCATCTCTAGGCGTGGACCAGGATGCATTGTCATCTTTGAAGGTAAAATAAGTCACACACTTTTGCCTTATGCACTGTACTGTACTAGTGTGCAGTATTTTGAGCACTTTTCTTGTTATAGGAATCATGAATAAAGCTTTCTTCCAAGAGCAAAGTGTGCCTGAGATTGTGGAATACATCACACATGAGTTCCCAGACGGTCAACGTTTCTATCAGGACAACGATCCGAAGCACACCACGTCAACAGCGCATATTCTTGAGCGCGGTATCAACTGGGTGAAGACACCAGCGGAGTAAGTGCGGTAACCGTGTCTCATTTTTTCCCACTGTTTACTGTGTATCTCTTTAACTAATTCTCCTTTTTTCCCCTCCAATGACGGATCGCCAGACTTCAATCCAATCGAAATGGTCTGGCATCAGCTGAAGGATCATATCCAAAAAGTCGTGAAACCCTCCAAAAAGGATTAGTTGGGGCAAGGCATAATGAGTTTTTGGAACGATGTACTAACCGTGGAACGATATAATAAATATATTGACCATATTGCGACTGTGTTGCCCATTGTGATAGAGCGTAATGGGCAAGCATCCGTAAGGTAGTATGGTACAATACTGTACTATGGTAAGTACAGGCCCACCAAGTACAGTATGATACAGGTAAGTATGGCACAGATTGTTTTACAGCATGCACCTAACTGCAGAAATGTTTTCTTTCCTGAGAGAGCAGCACTAGCCATCTGGTTACAAAGTATTTAACAGTAGTTACAGTATACAGTAGTTACAGTATAGACTAGTTTGACAGTACTAACTACATACTGTAGTCCAATATGGAGTAGCTATACAGTATACAATGCCATAATACTGTATGCACATACAGTAGCGACATACTTTATTAAAGTAAATGCCGGCGGCATGCCGGGATCTACCCCAGCTGCCGCCAGTCAGAAACCCGCGCCGCCGCGTTTCCCCCACGCACCCCCCCTCCACATCGCGCGCAATTACCCCCCCAAAGACACCCCGAACCCGGCTTCTACTCTGCCCCTCTGCTTCCCCGCACCCCACTTACCTAGATTTGAACTCCAGGGGTGTCGGGGAAGCCTGGGGAAGCCGGGGAAGACGGGGAAGCCGGGCGCGCTTGTGACCGTGACGTCACAGTGCGCCGCCACGCGCCGCGGCTACCCGCTTCCCAGCCTCATACAGCCAGCGGCATTTGCTCGAATAAGAGCTGCCGCTGCTGTAACTGCACTCATTTTTTCTTTTCTTGTCTTATCAGAGAAAAAACAATGGAAAGGGGGAGGGGGGTATCATGTGTAAATTGTGAGAACTGTGTGTACAGTAAAGTGTATCTAAAGTGCAGTCATGATTTACACAAAACCTCCCCTCTCTCAATGAACTACACAGAATGAGGAAGAAGATAAAGACGGAAAATTTGTATTACTGTTTTTATTATTATCAATGTGCATTATTCATGATTATCCACCGGCCCTCAATTTTCAACTGTGCTGTACTGTTTTGTTATTTCTCTTCTGCATACTTCAATAATGTATCACCAGTCATGATTTACACAACCCCCCCCCCCCTCTCTCAAGGATTATTTCTATTTTTCTTTCCTGATAAAATAAAATACATATTTAATTATATTCAGATTATTTTTCTTTGAACTTTAAATTCACTGTGAATGTGTGTGGGGGGATTCTTCAAGAACACATACAGTTTTATTAATTGGTTACATAATCAGATTAACATAAGGGATTAGCCAAGCATTTGAAAATGAATGTGAAGTTATACACGCATGCGCATTAATCATCAACTGGCTCCTTTCCCAAAGAGGATCACACAAAGCCAACAATAGGAAAATTAACGAATGGTCTGAGAGAGGTGTCGATAAGAGGTTGAAATCCTTGAGCGAGCCTTGTGTGTGTCTGCGGGGGGGTGGGGGGTATAGCTGTACTGTAGTTCAAAGACATGACATATTTTCAACAGGTCTTCATAATGATTTTATCCCCACACCCAAAAATACATAAAAATCACACAAATCATGTGCAGTCAAATGCAGTGTCGCAGTCAAAAGCTACAGCACCGATTGAATATCGTAATATCAAGATGGTTTAGGCAGGCACATGTGGAGAAAATAAAAAATGACGAGAAAAACATTTTTTTTGGTCACTCTTGAACTTCGCAAGCAATGGTGAAGTTATACATGCATGCGCAGTAATAATCAACTAGCTCCCTTCCCAAAGATGATTACACGCAGGCGCAGAGAGGTGACGCTAGGCTCGGGACGATTAAAAGCACAAAGACAAGTTTTTGAAAATGAATGGTTTTCGAGAGGTGTCGATAAGAGGTTGAAATCCTTGAGCGAGCCTTGTGCTTGTCTGCGGGTTGGAGGGGGTTAAAGCTGCATGAAGGATTAGCTATACTGTAGTTCAAAGACATGACATATTTTCAACAGGTCATCATAATGATTTGATCCCCATACCCCCAAATACATAAAAATCACACAAATCATGTGCAGTCAAACGCATAGTGTCGCAGTCAAAAGCTACAGCACCGATTGAATATCGTAATATCAAGATGGTTTAGGCAAACACATGTTCAGAAAATAAAAATAAAAAATTACGAGAAAATTGTTTTTTTTTGGTCAGTCTTGAACTTTTTTTCCCCCAATGAGCATTAATAATCAACACAGAAGAATAAATCAAACCAGGCTCTGCACTGCACTGCACTGTACGTTATACACGCAGGAATGTGATGACAAGAATGTGAATGAAGACAGAAAGCCATCCATTCAAAGGAATGGTGTGGGAGAGGTGTACTGTAGATAAGATAAGAAGTTGAAATACAGCAGTGCAGTACATTAGCCTGTGTCTGTGCGGGGGCAATCGAGGGGAGAGCACTGTGTACACCGAAATGTGATACTGTTACAGTACACGCCTATGCATTTCAACAATGTTCAAATGAGACATACAGTACTGTACATGCATGTATAAATATGCAAATTTACAATTACTGCACGCGCACACACAGACTGTGTACTGACGTAGGTTGAACTGCTACAGTATTAGACTTTGAAGACAACAGCTCACAAACGCACACCTGAGTTTTTAGACGGTATTGCAGTATTGCAGACAGCGCTAATAATATGCTAATAATACGAGCGCTAAAATACCGGAACATATTCCAGAAAAAAAGAAAATATACGGCATCTGCCCGCGGTTATCAGAGTTACACCGCTATGGCCACATTCGAATAAAGGGGGCCGCAGCTGTATAGTGCTGTACTTGAAGTATACTACGTATAGAATGCATGCTAGATGAAGAATATCTTTGTAGGTGTAGCACCCTATCCCCCACCCTAAGGGAGATTGTGTTGCTACCAATGCATTCTGGTGCGGTGCATATCTGTGAGGTTGAACAGGAGGCCTTGAGAACTCCGCGGTACTGTGGGGAGGCATCAGGACAGGTTCTCATAGATGATCTTCCATGGTACAGCGCCTCCAGCCAATGCGGATCCTGGTACAGCCAGGATGGTCCACACTGGCAACTCATATAATGGCCCAGACAGATAGCCACAAAGTATAGTTCAACTGAGTCTTTATTTACAGCATATGATGTTCACAGCAGTCACATTCCCTGGAGCAGCACCCACAAGGCTTGAGGTCCAGTAGGCACCTCCTCAGCTCCTTTACCCCCTGGTGGAATAAAGGGTAAGATGCTCCCACTCCACAGGGGTAGGGGAGAGAGACCTGACTTCTGGGAGAGTGTCAGCTTATGTACCCCAGGGGAGGGGCTTGTAACCCTGCCCCATAACAGGGCAGGTCCGATACTGACAGGCATCACATTTTGTGCATGTGATCCAGCCAGTATCCTCCCCAAGGATGACACTCTCAGATTGTTGTTAGGCTCGCCCCTGGATACAGTAACAGTGCATCCAGGCTGCAACAACAAGCTAGGCCTTTATGAGAGAGCTTATCCCTCACAATGCATGTGCCTAACAGGACTTATACTGTTAGGTTCAAAAGAAAGATTTGCATTTGAGAGGTTGGGGTGATATCTATTTGGGAGGTGGGAGGGTTTATATGTATTTGGTTGAGTGTTTTTTTTAAATATGTGTAAGGATGTGGTAGGAACCTCATATGTGTGTTCAGTTGGTGTTTGACTCTGTTCAGTAAGAGGCCTGTGGAGTGTTTGCAACAGTGTTGCAGTGTGTCAGAGCAGAGTCAGACAGGCAGTGGCTGATGCAATAGCTGTGTGTCTGTGCAGTTTAAGGCAGAGAGGCTCCATGGAGAAACTACAACTCCCATGAGCTCCTGGGCAGTCACCTAATGTAAAGAACCAATCAGAAGGCTAGGATTACGGGACCTCCTGACGAAGCGCTGTACTGCGTGAAACGCGTTGAGGGTTGCTCAATACTTTTATGTTGCACTCCTGGGTAGGAGTGCATTTCTAGCACGGTAGATTTTTCCCAATTCCAGCATTGCTGATATCCCCCTGTCATCTCACGAGTGGCTGTTGCTATTGCCATAGCCTTTGCCTTAGCTCGAGAGCCCGCCTACCACCTTTGGGTTGTTACACTTCCGGTTCCGGGTCAGGGACCCTGTGAGACTCGGTAGCAGTGTGTTGCAGTCGGGACAGGGGGTGCCAAACAGACGCATATACAGACCTCTGTGGGAACTTCTACATGTATGCTGTTTTAAACCAATTGTAAGTAATACTGTGCATTGTTGTTCAAATAAATTGACCCTATCTTACCTTGGCATTTTCTTTCTCTGCGCTCCATCTCCGATTTTGTTTTTTACTAGGATTACGGGAGCAGGAAAGGGAAGTGTGGGGGAGAGACCACGCTAGTCAGAGGAGATCTGGATGGAGCTGAAGGAGGTAGTGTGAGTGCAGGGGGTCTGTGACCCCCCAGCATAGGCCAGCTATCCCCTCAGGCCCATAGGAGCATCCCTTGAGTCACAGTAGGCTGCTGTACTGCAGGGACGCCCTGTAGTGAAAGTGATTGTCACCCTACTATACATTAGTTAGGGACAAAGCACAGAGTTGCGGCCGGTTGCAGTCATCTGGGACCAGACGGCTGGACACCGCGACATCTGGAGGTCAAGGGTCGGAGGCATCGGATCCTTTGTGAAGAGGTACCGGTCACCACCGTGACCGGAAGGTACATTGTAACCACAAGTGCACCAACACCGGTCATCAGGCGCTGATCCCGCCTTAGGCTAAACTCTTTAGGGACACTAGCGAGTGGCTAGAGGATTGAGCCTATACCACATAATACAATACAAGGACAATACTCTATAAGAGCGTATAGAAAGGAATGGAATAAACTGCGCCCAAAGTCCTACTGTATAGTCTTTGTTTTCAGTCCTTCACAGAGTGTGATTACGCAGCCCAAGTCTCTCAGAGGTGATTCACCAACCTCTGTAGTAATTGTAGAAAAGGGAGAAGGGGGGATCCTCAGGCACGCTGCTCCACTCGTGACTCCAGGACACATGCAAACGTAAAGGAGAGATGGGGGACCACAATCAGGGATTATTCAATATACATAAACAATATCCTTTCAAAAATGGGAGGGAGGAAACACACTTACATAAGGTGTCTGGTCCCTGTGTTGGGCTGATCCTCTGGTGCAGATGGAGGGGGGGAAGGGGGAAGAGAGGGAAACCCCTTGATGGTTCCTCAAATTTACGGAAGAGAAGGGAAAAAATAGTGTAATAAAGTTTATTAACAGAAATAGTAAAGAGATTAAAAACTCACAAGCGGCCAAATAAAATTTGCATGTAGAGGAGATATGTCCAGACTTCACAGAGCGGCCCTCTGGTAGATGGGTAGTCTCTTGTGTCCTCTGTTTCAGCTGGCAGGGTCTTTAGAAGGTGTGTGAAGTCCAGTAGGTAGCAGGGGGGATCTCCAAAAGCCCGTGCACGGCCTGTGTCTCCTTCCGTCTGCTTCCTTGCACACACACTCCTTCCACAGCTCCTGTCCCTCCGCGCATGCGCATGCGCTCCGGTCGAGATGCTGGCCAAAACTGAAAATGCTCTTTCTCCTCTGTACGGTGGCCTGTGATGTCCAAAAACCTTCAGACGCGTTTCGCATTAGCTTTCTCAGTGACGCTAAGGGGAAGCTAATGCGAAACGCGTCTGCGGACTGCGCACCACCCAGCTACTAAGGGGCTCCTGCCACTGCATCCGGTGTCCGTACGTGTCAGCGGCTGCCTCGTACCCGGACAAGCCTTGGCGTTTAATGACCTAATGGACCGGGTCCAAGCACATGAGACTGTGCTGCTGGGGCGTTACTTAACCCCAGGGAGGAAGGCATCGAGTGGGAACAAGAACACCAAAAGGTTGGAAGCTAAAGCCGAGACGTCCGAGAGTGGGGACCCCGACAAGGAGGACTCGGAGGTGCCGACAGCTGCCCGGGAGCGCTCTGTGTCAGGACGAAACTCGCCACCCGTCCGAGATGATGTCTACCTCAGTCAACTCCGGTGTTATGCTTATGGAAAGATGGGGCATCTTCGGGCGCGCTGCCCCTCCCTACGGAAAACGGAGTCTCGACCGGCCAAGTCCATGCTGTGTATTCCCCAGGACGGCAGAGCCGTGGGCCAGCCTTCGACGAGTAATCGGATCGGACCAGCCGCCATCGTCCGGGTAGTGATTGAAGGCATCTATGCTTCTGCGTTGATGGATACAGGCTCTCAGGTGACCATAGTGTATCGGCCCTTCTACGATCAACACTTACACTGGCTGCCGCTGTTATCTGCTGACTCTTTACGGTTGAGAGGTTTGAGTCACGAAGATTACCCCATCGATGGAGTGGTGAAGGTACATCTGGACATTCCCCAGCTGAACACTGGTAAGCACCACCCCATGGAAGTGGAACCACAAGACCACCCCAGTGCCCCGATAATCATGGAAACCAACACCGACATTGTGCAATCGGTGATCCGCATGTACTTACAAGAAGCGGGCGAAGCCCTGTTGCTGGCTCTCGCTACGTGTCCGGCACTCCAAGAGGCTTGCGGTAAAATCGCGACTGAAGAGGAGCATGGAATGCTGTACAGTCAAGAGTGGGGCGTGACCCAGATCCCTCCCGGGGAAGGGATAATGATGATGCGGCCTGCCACTATCCAAATATCAGCTATTCTCATTGGAGAGCACGACACGGGATGATCAGCGGCTTGGCTACGAAATATTAGCTTCAGTGAAGAAATTGCCGGGGAAAATTCTGAATAGAACCTGGGTATATGTGCAGAACATCGCCCCGTACCCCATGTGCATTGATCGTCAGCAGCCTCTGGGTAGAATCTATCCCGTGATACCTGAAAAGAAGGCCGTAGAGGAACGGCCGGCGGCCACCATCCATGCAGTAACTCCCCTGTTGGCATTTGACATCGGAGATTCGGCGCTAACGGAGGACTGGAGAAAAAGACTGCAGACCAAGCTAGAACGACGAGAGGTGTTCTCCACGAGTGATATGGATGTGGGGTGTAGTCGCAGTGCCCGCCACACCATTCGGATGAATGACACCGCCCCGTTCCGAAAGCGTTCCAGCCGCATAGCTCCCCGAGACGTGGAAGAGGTGCGGAGATTAATAGCCGAAATGGAGAAAGCTGGTATCGTTCAAGGATCACGCAGTCCATACGCCTCTCCCATCGTGGTGGTCCGCAAGAAGAATGGGACGGTACGTCTATGCGTAGACTATAGGACACTGAACAATCGTACGGTACCTGATCAGTAAACCCTCCCACGCATTGAGGACCTTCTGAACGCCTTGACGGGAAGTAAATGGTTCAGTGTACTAGATTTGAGGTCGGGATACTATCAAGTGCCCATGGATCTGGAAGACCAGGAGAGAACAGCCTTCATCTACTAGTTCACCCGCATACCACAAGGGATCTGTGGGGCCCCTGCCACCTTTCAGAGGTTAATGGAACAGACCCTGGGAGACATGAACCCGCAAGAATGCTTAGTGTACTTGGATGACATTATAGTTTTCGTGAAAACGTTGGAGGAGCACGAGGAGCGGCTAATGAAGGTGTTGGATCGACTTCAGAAGGAGGGACTCAAACTGTCCCTGGACAAATGTAAATTTTGCCGGACGTCCGTGACTTACGTGGGCCACATTGTATCAGCTGAAGGGATATCCACCGACCCAGGGAAGATAGAGGCCGTAGTGAATTGGCCCAGGCCCAGTAATGTCCAAGAACTCCGATCCTTCCTGTGGTTCTGTGGCTACTACCGGCGCTTCGAGGAGGGCTACTCAAGAAAAGCTAAGCTCCTGAATAACCTTTTAAAGGTCTATCCTGAGGATACGGGCAGGAAAAACATCACGGCGCAAACGCCCTTTGGAGAGAAAAGACCCCTGCTTGTGAGCAAGCGTTCTTGAAACTGAAAGCCAGTCTAACGCAGGCCCAGTGCTGGCCTATGCCGATCCTGACCGCGAATACGTACTACACGTGGATGCCAGTTTTATTGGACTGGGAGCAGTGTTGCACCAGAAACATGACACAGGGCTCCGCCCCGTGGCGTATGCGAGTCGAAGCTTGACCCCAAGTGAACAGAACTATCCTGTCCACAAGCTGGAGTTCCTAGCCCTCAAATGGGCAGTAGTGGACAAGTTACATGATTACTTGTATGGGGTACAGTTTGAAGTCCGGACAGACAATAATCCAATGACGTACATTAACACGTCCGCCAAATTAGATGCGACAGGTCATCGGTGGTTGGCGGCGCTGGCCAACTACCGTTTCAACCTCAAGTATAAACCAGGGCCCACCAACGTAGGGGCCGATGCTTTGTCACGAAGACTGGGGCTCCAGCCTGTCCTGGATGAGGAGGTGTGGGAAGAAATTCCAGGTCCTGGTATACGTGCTCTATGCTTCATAGCCGCAGTAGTCGACGATCAGGTCGCATTCTCGGAGCTAAGAGTAGCCGACTCATTAGGGTGTCAATTCTATGCTTTCCCTCGGGCCTACCGAGGCTTGGAGGGAATGAACCTTACGGAAGACAAAATTATCTCCTGGAACGAGCTAGTGCAGCATCAAATTCAAGACCCAGTGGTAGAATTAGCTCGCCAAGCCCTGCAGCAAGGAAACCCCTCTATTCTTAAGCAAGCCCCCAGAGAATTGGTGAAACTCTTGTTGAACGAGTTCGGGAAATTCGAACTGGACAATTGCCTCCTGTATCGGGTCATACCCTACCATAATCATCCCGACCGGCGACAGCTATTCCTGCCCAAGATTCTACGGAATATGGTCCTCAGGGCCCTACACGATGATCGTGGCCATCTGGGTGTCGACAAAACATTCGGGTTACTTCGGGACCGATTCTACTGGCCGAAGATGAGAGAATCCGTGGAATTGCATTGCCGATAGTGTACTCGCTGCATACAGAGGAAGACTCTCCCCACTCGGGCTGCCCCCATGGCACATTTGAAAAGCTCCGGCCCCATGGATTTGGTGTGCATGGACTTCTTATGTACACTGGCGACACACTTTATTCGAGCTCGGCTAGTCCCACGAATTCGGGTATACCCGGGTGTATTGAGGTTTGTGACTGTTTTCTGCCCGAGTGCATTGAGGTATTTTCCAGGCAGGGATTGAAGCATTTTATTCCCGCTGGCTGCAATACTGCACAGTATATATATATATACTGCATTACAATTCATGAATTTATGCCATCTGGTAGACACGCGAAGCATTGCAGCCTATTAAATCCTAATCATTATCATTTACAGATCAGCCGCCCGTCAGCCAGGCATGAACCCAGGCTGGGAAGGCAAACGCAACGGGGCTTGTCAGAAGTGAGGAGCGGCGCATTCCAGGTATCTGCCAGGTACATACTGGGTATTTGCTCGAATAAAGTGTGTCGGTGCAGTATCGAGCCAGACTCCCGGGCATCGGTAATGTACTAGTGATTACGGACCACTACACAAGATATGCCCAAGCATTCCCCACCAAAGATCAACGAGCGGTGACTGTGGCTAGAGTATTATGGGAAAAATACTTCATTCATTATGGATTACCGAACCGGCTACATTCGGATCAAGGCTGAGATTTCGAGAGCACTCTCATTAGAGAACTGCTGAAGTTGCTAAATATAGCTAAGTCACGAACGACCCCGTACCACCCAGAAGGAGATGCTATGCCTGAACGGTTCAACCGCATGCTACTTGACATGCTGGGAACACTAACAGGCTCTCAGAAGACGGAGTGGAGCAAGCATGTGGAGACACTGGTGCATGCATATAACTGTACTCGCCACGAGTCTACCGGGTATACTCCATACTTCTTGATGTTTGGAAGGGAAGTTAGACTGCCCGTGGATGTGCGACTGCGGATATCTACCGATGGGGTATCCAACAGGACGCATTTCCGATATGTACAAAGACTACAAGACAGTCTACAGCAGGCCTATAAATTGGCGGAAAAGACGGCGGCGCAATTAAATGCAAGCAACAAAAGACGCTATGACCACAAGGGGAGGCATAAAGAGATTCGCACGGGGGATGCTGTTTTTCTTCGTAATTTAGGCATTCCTGGAAAGCACAAATTGGCTGATCAGTGGAGAAGTGGGATGTATGAGGTAGAATCACAGATGTCTGGCCTCCCGGTGTACCGCATCAAGGATTCAGAAGGCCGGGCAAATGCATGGCATAGGAATCATCTGCTCCCCATACCTCAAGTAGGGGACAACGAATTGGAAGTGCCCACTGTTTCAATAGATGGAGAAGATGAAAATACAGAGGTTGGCCAGGGACTGTAATAAATGCAACCTCTGAGAATCCTATGGAGGGAACCTCTCAAAGGGGCCTTCCGGCCGCGGGGGCATCTTCCGAAGGAGCTACGGGTAAAGAGCCCCTTGGTCCAACGACAGAGACGCTGACTCCAATGAAACAGCCGCTAGATCCACAGAGCCCGTGCTTTGTGCCACAAAGAGACTTTGTAGACTTATCAAGCCCCTCAAGGGAAGAGTTGGAAATGCCCAATGGGAATTGCTACTCTCCAGAGGAGGTAGCTGAAGAACAAATTCGCAGAAGCCAAAGAGTTGGTCAACCTCCAATGAGGATGGCTTATGATCAATTTGGGGTACCCTATTATGAGGCTCAGCAGTGGGCTCGCCGCAGAGTACAGTCGGTAGTGGTAATGTTCACTGAACTGTGCAATTTAATATAGAGCAATAAGTAAGATGTACTGTGTTGCGTTATTTTTGGTTATATAACATTCTGTGTATAGTTATGTAGGTGTAGCCCAAGCGGGGAAGTTGGATTCTGCAAGGGGGAGAATGTAAGGATGTGGTAGGAACCTCATATGTGTGTTCAGTTGGTGTTTCACTCTGTTCAGTGAGAGGCCTGTGGAGTGTTTGCAACAGTGTTGCAGTGTGTCAGAGCAGAGTCAGACAGGCAGTGGCTGATGCAATAGCTGTGTGTCTGTGCAGTTTAAGGCAGAGAGGCTCCGTGGAGAAACTACAACTCCCATGAGCTCCTGGGCAGTCACCTAATGTAAAGAACCAATCAGAAGGCTAGGATGACGGGAGCAGGAAAGGGAAGCTTTGGGGAGAGACCACGCTAGTCAGAGGAGATCTGGATGGAGCTGAAGGAGGTAGTGTGAGTGCAGGGGGTCTGTGACCCGCCTGCATAGGCCAGCTATCCCCTCAGGCCCATAGGAGCATCCCTTGAGTCACAGTAGGCTACTGTACTGCAGGGACGCCCTGTAGTGAAAGTGATTGTCACCCTACTATACATTAGTTAGGGACAAAGCACAGAGTTGCGGCCGGTTGCAGTCATCTGGGACCAGACGGCTGGACACCGCGACATCTGGAGGTCAAGGGTCAGAGGCATTGGATCCTTTGTGAAGAGGTACCGGTCACCGCCGTGACCGGAAGGTACATTGTAACAACAAGTGCACCAACACCGGTCATCAGGCGCTGATCCCGCCTTAGGCTAAAGTCTTTAGGGACACTAGCGAGTGGCTAGAGGACTGAGCCTATACCACATAATACAATATAAGGACAATACTCTATAAGAGCGTGGCTGAGCCACTATTGTACAGGACAATATTCCCTAGAGGTGTGGCCGAGCCACTATAGTATAAGGACCGTAGCAGTTATAAAGGTGTTAGGTATTTCTGCCAATCCAAGCATTATAGTATAAGAATATGTTATGTGTGATGTCATATAGAGTATAAGGTATGATTGCATAGTAAAACTTGGTTGCACGCACTGTGGTGGTATGTTTCTTGCCCAGGGGAATCTTGCATAACGGGGATCCTGGGTAAGTGGAGGCGCTGAGCTAGAATAGTTACGCCAGGCTCCCAGCTAGCAGAGGCTCAGATCTCCTGGAGCCGCAGGTTGTGTACAGTGACCAGTAGTCCCTTTGGGAGGCGTCAGAAAAAAGGCTACATATGTATTTGGGGGGGTGGAAGTGGGGTTATATGTATTTAGGGGGTGGGGAGGGTTATAGGTTTTTGGGGGGTGGGGGTTTTATATGTATTTGGTAGGGTGTTTTTTTTAATATGTGTAGCCCGGTCCTCCCTTTAGTTCCCCTCACCTTCGCTGCAGGCGGGTAGCCAGTAAGGGCATCTCCATTTTGTTGTGCGCTTGAATGCGCAGAAAAGGTCCGCGCATGCAAAGGTTCCAGCAGCCCCAGGTGCTGCACAACACATGACACAGTACAGCCAATAGGGCTGCTAGAATCTCCTGAGGGGACATTGGAACTTTGGGTGTGCTTGAAGTTTGAGCTGACAGTTAGGACAGTGGCAGTTGGAGCTGGGACAAGGAAGGAGTAAGTTATATGTGCAGATGTCAGTGGCATCTGCACTAGGCCAGATACCCCCTATTATGCCCCAGCTATGCCCCAACTCCCACATTGTTTGTGGCTGCGATAGGGACTTGCCCCTCAGATAGGGACCCTGCTTAGCAATATTAGTGTTAGGGACACAGGGAGACGCCGCACGGTGGCTGCGGCCTGTGGTCCAGGACACAGATCACCCTACATTAATAAAGACATTGTTTACGGTGGAACAATCCACAAGGGACCCACCCAACGTAGAGGCAGAGGCTGCGCAGTATCAGCATCGGATCCGTGGATCCCAGCATCGTGGCATCAGCACGCCCGGGTGTGGCATCACCCGGCAGGTACCCAACGCATGAGTGCACCAACTCAAACACTATAGTGGGGCAGCGCTGTCACACACACCTTGTGTGGGGGAGCGGAGCATTGGAGGGTACGGCCGTGCGTGGCCTGGTTGGTGATATATATATATTTTTATATCTCCTAGGTTATTTATGTTCAGTAAAACTGTTATCTTTCATGTGTGTGTTTTATTGTACGCGGGTCCTGTAGCGGGGTTATTCTACATCATAGAATCCTGTACAGCTGGAGGCGCTGCCGACCGAACATCGACTCAGGTATACCCCACGTTCCCAGTAGCGGAGACTCAGATCTCCTGTGCACCACAGGTATTGCACCATACACACACCGTAGCCACACATCTCTCAGGGGGTGGGGAAAGTGCGCTACATATGTATTTGAGAGGTGGGGTTTATATGTATTTGGGGGTGGATTGTTTTTTTATATGTAGTTGGGGGTGGGGTTTATATGTATTTTGTGGGGGTTGGTATGTATTTAGGGGGTAAGGAGGGGTTTGGTATATATTTGGGGGTTAGGGGGGTTTGTATGTATTTTGGGGGTGGGAAGGTTTTTTATATTGGGGGGGTGGGGTTTTTGGTATGTGTTTTGTGGGGGGGGATTGTGTGAGGGGGGAATGAGTGAGGAGTGAGGTCATTTATGGAGGGGAGGGAGTGAGAAGAGAGAGGGGGAGGGAGTGAGTGAGGAAAATAAGGAGTAAGAGTTAGACACAGGAGAGAAATACATGTGAGGTGGTAGGGAATGAGTGAGTGGGGTAATTGATGGAGGGGGAGAGTGAGAGTGAGAGGAGAGAGGGGGTGAGTGAGGAAGTAAGGGAGTGAAATGGAAGGGAGTGAAATGGAGGGGAGAGAAATACATGGGAAGAGGGGGGGAATAGAGGGGGCGTGCGTGGTGTGAAATGGGGAGCTCACAAGACATCTGACATGGGGGGAGGCTGTCGTAATTCAAGTCCTGGGCCCTGGGAAATCTGTTTGTGGCCCTGCATGCAGTGTATCAAAAAAGTGTAAATGACAGCATAAACCGATGTGGATTCATTAAAAAAAAAGTGTGGTAAAAAAATGAGGCATTGAAGCTACTAATATAAACTAGTTCATAATAGTATGTAGCACCTTTTCCCCCACCCTAAGAGAGATAGTGTCGCTACCGGTGTATTCTGGTGCTGGTGCGTACCTGTGAGGTGGAACAGGAGGCCGGAGATCTCCACGGTGGCATATGGATTGCATCAGGACAGGCTATATGGATAGTTCCTCGTCAGTGGCAGTACCTCCAGCCCAAGAGGATCCTGGTTCAGCCAGGATGGATCTCAGGGGCACTTCTTCTTCGGTTGGCATATTTCAATCAGCACACCAAAGATGATATAACTGGGGTTTATTGAATACAGCAGGATACATTACAGGTAATTTCCCTGAAGGCAAGTACCCTGGGCTTGAGGCCCAGAGCACCCCTCCTAAGCACTCCTTACCCACTAACAGGGCAAGGCCTCAGCCTACTCCCTTTCAGGAGAGAATCACTGCTGCATCCTCATAGCATGGTGGGCAGCCAAGAACTACTCCTAGAAACACTTACTCTAACTTTTGAGGGAAACCCCCTCGTTCCTTGTGTAGTGGCTTGTAAGCCGGCCTACCTACAGTCATGGACCCCCCCCCCCCTTACAATAACAGGCTATTCCTGAACTTTATTGATAATGCACACACAGACTAATATAGCCATGCATAATAATGGTATACTACTTTCCTCTCTGTTGGCAGTAAGTCCTGATAAGTACGGGTATGCCAGCAGTAGTTATGGAGGTTTTCCCTCACCCCATGGTGAGGTGCCCTATGTATGGAGGGGAGTGGCTGTATGCTCTGAGTCCCTGGATAGTGACATCAGGGATGCGCCTGCCTCCTGAAGTATATAAGGCACAACACAGTTAGTTAGAGTTGGTTCCAGCATCTGTGGGAAGTTGTTGGGAAGTTGTATTTTCCTGCAAAGGGATTGTAGGAACACTTTGTGACCCTAGTGTAGTAACTAGCGGTCCAGGTTGACCAATCAGCCTGTCTAAAGCCACTCTGTGTCCAGGGACCTGGCACAGAGAGGATCTCCCTAGGAGAAGAGGGAATCCCACTTCAATACGGGAGGGCGTACCTGGCAAAGGGACAGCACCAAGAGATGTGCGGCTAGAGCCAGCAGCTGCATGGGGCAGTCTGCTACATCACCGTCTACAATAAAGATGACCTTGTTAACGAAACCCCCACTGTGTGAGTGTGAAGTTACTCTGCAGTGGCAATCACCACCAAGAAGGAGTTCCTCACCAGGACCATCTCCCTGCGGAAGCATAGATCCTGATGAGGTGGAGGCGCTGCACATGATGTAAGTTGAACTCGCACCCACTACCTCAGCTACCTGTCCTGATGACATCCCCTAACACCATCAAGCGGGAGACTCAGGAGTCCTGTTGCCTACAGGTGCACCACCAAACACAAACATGTAATGGGGGTGGGTTTCTAGAGTACCCGGGCCAATGTGAGATTGGGGGGGGGGGGGGGGAAACCCGTTACACTTATATAACAGACCCTGCATGATCTACTCCCAACACTGCCCACTATTTACTGGGACTTACAGTGTTAGAGGGGCCAGGGAATCAGTAGTCCAAGGGACTTGGCTACAAGTACAAAATGTATGAAATGGTATATACTGTAAATTTAAAAAGGCCTATAATTCTCAAAGAAATATATAGGATTATTATAATAAATATGTATAGTGAGTGATGTCTCTACTGACCCCTACTTGACACAGCTGTTATCTTCTAGTATCTATCAAGGAGAAGCAACATCTAAAAGGTTCAAATGTATTGTATATACAGAGTATAATCCAGATAAGTCATCTTTTAATGACTAGTGTGTAATGTAAATAATAAAAGTTAAAATGTTGATAAAATTATATATATATATATATATATATATATATATATATATATATATATATATATTATATATATATATATACACATATATATATATATATATATATATATATACACACACATATATATACAGCTATGCATTGGGGCTCAAAGGGTTAGCCTTGGTGCGTTTCACATTTTCCAGCAGCACTCCAATAAATGAAGCGGAGGGGGAAAAAATACAGATGTTAGTGGTTATACAAACATCTCGTAAAAACGTGTTTCATTTTCCAGATCTAACAAACATATTCATAGTTTGGACTAAGCCGGTCACTTGTATATAATACTCCTAAGTGCTTCTAAATGAATCACCCCATTAAAGTAACTTAAGGTAACCCCCATCCCATATAACTGCATGTGGGTCAAAGTGACTGACCTTGGGCGTTTAACTGATGTGAGGTGGAATGGGAAGAAATGCAGTTTTGGCAATCTGACAATACAATATATAATGCATTAAAGCTGCAGTTTCCCCCAATGTGACCCATATTTGAAAGTGAGCTCAATGTGATACCTTTAAAGCAGATCACCAGACATTTTTTCATTTTTTTCACTTGCTGTATTTTATTTTTATCTAAAGGCCCAAAGCCTGCAGTAGAGTGTTCACATAACAACACGCCCACGTGTTCACACTCTCTCCATTCTAGCAGGTAGATATATTTTTGCTGGTGTAAACCCCTGTGCGATGAGCTCACACACACTTAAACTGCCCCTTGGCAGGTGCTTCTCCAATGTGCTTTGGACATGTGACTGTGATGGACATGAGAACAGCCAATAATAACAGCTGTAGAAGAGGAGGGACTATGAGGCAGAGGAGCTTTTAAAAAAGGGAGGTGGCCATGTTGAATCAGATCTGCCCAGACCTGAGTGCTATCAGGTTCTGTCGAGGTCTGCAGAGTGTGCACATAGTAGCAGAAGCAGAGAGTTCCAGTTCCAGACGAGGACAAGAGATCAAGCGTCGCCAGAGTTGACCCTCAACAGCTATAAAAGCACAGTGGTACCGAAGCATCCTTTTTCGAAGAACGGGCCTGTAATAGGTTCAGTACACAACAAGCTTGCACAGTGTACCGGCATCATCACAAGCCAACATACTCAGGATTGGGTGGTTACTACACCACTGACACTGTGGGAATTGTGTAGTATCCTGTATACTGTGTATAGTGATCCTCATCTGAGGATCACAAGGTAACAGGGTCAGTAAGTTCTAAGTAAACTAGTTGCATTACCCATACTGTGTCTCTGTTATTCCTGTCGTCTGACCATAGGCCACGTGTGGCCCAGTAAATCATTATCAAGGACTTAGGCTCCAGCCACAGCTATAGTCATAAGTCTGAGAGCTAAAAGTAGAAGAGTTACACTGGTTTGTACTGATTGGCCCCAGTCAAGCCAACTAATTAGAGCGACAATTAACTCTGTCTAACTTTGGAACTTATGAACAAAAGAAAACCAGTCAAACAATTGAATAACAAAAACACAAGTAACAGTAAAATAAAAGTAAAGTGCACTAAATTAGGATGGTGAGGGTAATAGAATCCAAGGGGGACACCGAGCAGGGCACCCAGTCTTGACGCCTACCACGAGGCAAACTCTGACACCAACCCAGTGGACTCGGCGTGGGTGTACCCTGCCCGCATACAGGAGCGCACCAGTGCCCGGAACAACTGCACAATGTCTATGGGGCCCCGCAGCGTCATTTGACACGTGTGACGTCGTCGCATGGCGCCGCAACGTCATTTGACACCGCGTTGTCATTGTGACGCGTCACAGCCGGCTGAATCCCGGTAAGTGGAGTGTTGCAGAGGCCTCACACGATCCCCCGGCATTTAATTTAAATGCCTTGGGGAAGAGCGCAGGGCCTCTGCATCCGCTCTCGCCCTCCGAAACTAATCTCCCGCGTCCCCCCCAGGGGCGCAACCCCCCAGTTTGAGCACCACTGGTGTAGGTCACAAGGAGCTGACACCAGGATTTGAACCAGGCTCCACCTGATTCAAATTCAGTGTTTACAGTGTTAGTTGCTGAGCCGCTCCTCCCACCGAGTGGCACAACTACCTTTTTTGTAACACATTTAGTGTTCCACTTTGTTTTAAAGAAAATTAATTATTTTAGGCAGCCTCTCACCTTTTTTTTGTTTTTTTTAAAATAAATATTGTATAAATCTTAATTCCTTTTTTCCTTTGTTTAATTAACGCAAAAAATTTTTACATCTGGTCCAGCATCACTACTTTTTAAAGTAATTTTGACCACTGCTTATCATTATAAATAAAGAAAGAGTACTATAGACACTATAATAATTTCAGTGCTGATTCAACCCCCTTCCTCTACTGGTTTTATAAAAACAGAGTATTTAAAGTGACTTGCCCAAGGTCACAAGGAGCTGACACCGGGAATTGAATCCACCCCTTATTCAAATTCAAAGTCGTTATTTACAGTAGTCAGTGGTGTCTATGCACTAAGCTCAAAGGCTTTGCGTTATGATTTGGCCAAAAAGCAGGTTCGTTAAAAAGTGAAGCCGGGGACGCGATGCACTAAGGCCTTGAGGCCATTTTTTTAACGTACCTGCTCAAAATAGCTCAGAACACCCACAGCGTACGTGTTGTTTTTTTTCCCCCTGCTAGCGTTCTTAACCTTTCCGTTCGCTAGCTGATAGAAAAAAAAGCCGTATGTAACATTTGCATGGAGATTTGCCATCTCCATGCAAGACTGTTACAGGCGATCGTACACTAAATAAATACATTTTAATAATAGTGTACATGAGCAGGGGGTCTCCTGAGCTGAACCGCATTGGATTCAGGTCCGAGGACCCCCTACTTCAGGAGACATAGGCCCCATTATGGGGTGCCGGTATCCCCTGCAGTTTAAAGCTCCCGCGTGAAGTGACCGGGTTATTTACATTCTGCAGGGGATACCGGCACCCCATAAAGGGGCCTATATCTCCTGCAGTAGGGGGTCCTCAGACCTGAAACCAATGCGGTTCAGCTTGGGAGACCCCCTGCACATCTACACTAGTATTAAAACACACATTACAATAAACAATAATTCATTACCGTAGCGGCTATACGCTATGGTAATGGAGCAGCATTAATGTATTTTTAATAATAGTGTGCGGGAGCAGGGGGTCCCCTGAGCTGAACCGCATTGATTTCTGCCTCAGAGACCCCCTGCTTCCCGAGTTACAGGCCCCGGTATGGGGCATCAGGTGACAGTGCTGCCGCCATCTTTATAGCGTCCAAGACGCGACGTGGGCTCTATAAAGATGGCGTCCGCACTGGCACCGATGCCCAAAACCAGGGCCTGTAACTCGGGAAGCAGGGGGTCTCTGAGGCAGAAATCAATGCGGTTCAGCTCAGGAGACACCCTGCTCCTGCACACTATTAATAAAAATACATTAATGCAGCTTCATTACCTTAGCGGATAGCCGCTAAGGCAATGAAGGGGTTAAGGCACATTAGCATGTTTATTGGGGACAATTGCCCCCAATAAACAACACGCATCCCCCCCGCCCCCTAACACATACAGTACTGTAATGGGCAAAATTACTATTATCCAAATATGGATAATAATGCATTTGCCCATTTAAAATACATATAAATGACAATAAATACAATAAAAACATTTTACACTTACGTTTTACAGGCACCCACGATGAAGGTCATCATCATCCTCATCTTAATTCTGCCCATGCCTCTCCGGTGCTGCAAAACATGCACAACAATCACAATAGCCAATGTAATGTCTCCTAACCCCTTAATCACCATAGCGGTCAGTAACCGCTACAGTCATTAAGGGGTTAACCCACCCTCACCCACCACTCGGGAGGCCTACATACCCTCCCACACTAACCCCCCCACCCCGTGAGGCCTAACCACCCTCATCCACTACCCACAAGGGAGGCCTACCCACATACCTTTGGGGCCAATACACCCCACCCACCCCCAACACATACACTGGCGACACACTTTATTCGAGCTCGGCTAGTCCCACGAATTCGGGTATACCCGGGTGTATTGAGGTTTGTGACTGTTTTCTGCCCGAGTGCATTGAGGTATTTTCCAAGCAGGGATTGAAGCCTTTTATTCCCGCTGGCTGCAATACTGCACAGTATATATATATATACTGCATTACAATTCATGAATTTATGCCATCTGGTAGACACGCGAAGCATTGCAGCCTATTAAATCCTAATCATTATCATTTAACAGATCAGCCGCCCGTCAGCCAGGCATGAACCCAGGCTGGGAAGGCAAACGCAACGGGGCTTGTCAGAGGTGAGGAGCGGCGCATTCCAGGTATCTGCCAGGTACATACTGGGTATTTGCTCGAATAAAGTGTGTCGGTGCAGTACAGTACAATAATGTGCAAAATAACTATTATCCAGATATGGATAATATATTATTTGCCCATTATGAAACACATAAAACATGCATAAATCAAAACATGATTTTTTAATCTTAAAATCACCACATTGCATGTTAAAATAAATCCAGCATCTATTGTAAATATAAGCCAACAAATCAGCAGCTCCACAAATGTCTATGAAATGTCACACAATTGCATAGAGTGTGTACATGATGCAATTAATCTGTGCATCATGTAACACTATGCAAAATATATGTAACAATAAAATACACTATGAACAATGTCCCCTAACCAGCAATGCCATCATGAAAATCAATTAGAAACTAACCAACATCAATACAATTAGCATCAATCAATTAATCCATTTCCTCAAACAATTAAAATACAATACAAATCAATTATACAATTCCGTATTCAATTGCTAAAGAGAAACCATTGCCAAAACAATTGTAATTTAAAGTAACCACCATCATTCTAATCTAAGTACCATAAAGAAGCAATTACCTAAATACAAATTACATTATTCACAACAATTACAAAATAAAGATGCTAAATACATTATCCATACATGAAAAGAACCTAAACATGAGCCAAACAATCAATTATTATCCCTGTATGTCTATCCATACAGATAGATAAGCATAACATACAGGGGCAATAATAGAGCATAAAATACAAAGCATTTACATACAAAAATCACATACAATACACCCATTCAGTGTCTGTGAATGTATGTATATACATAGATACATTAACGGGCATTAAATGGGACTGAAAAAATAAAAGACATGAATCAAAAACCAAAAAAACCTGTAAAAGTAAAAATAATATACTTTTCTTTTGTTTACTCACCATTAGATGTCCACTCACAGAAATCCAAGCAATCTGGAAGCACAGGAACCAATCCACAGGTAAGCCATAAAATAAAAAACCATAACAAATCCACGTCTGTGTCTTCTTTCTTCTTTGGGGTATTTTGGGGTCTTCCGTCTTCTTCCGTCTTCTTACGCCACGCCCTTCTTCTCTTCTTAGGAGGAGAGATGTTCCCTCCTCGGCGACTAGCTTCAAAATGAGGCGACATAGGCTTTTTATAGGCCTATGACGTCACATTTTGGTCAAATGTTTCCCACGGTCCTGATTGGGCCGTGAAAAACATGTGATTTGGTCGAGCAAAAAAAAAATTATGACGTCATTTAAAGTTAATGATAGCGCAGCCAATCAGAATGGCTTTGCTTCAATTGCCTTTAAGATTACGTCATTAAAAGAAACATGATTTATGATTTTTCATTCTTGTCTTTTATTTTTTCAGTCCCATTTAATGCCCGTTAATGTATATATGTATATACATACATTCACGGACACTGAATGGGTGTATTCTATGTGACTTTTGTATGGAAATGCATTGTTTTTTATGCTGTATTATTGCCCCTGTATTTTATGTATATCTATCTATATGGATAGACATACAGGGATAATAATTGATTGGTTTGCTAATGTTTATGTTCTTTTCATGTATGGTGTAACAGGGGAATAATTCCTGTTCAAGTAATGTGCCTTTAATCTAGCAGTGTGGTGGTTAACTGCTGGTAGTCAATTAATAAACACCACCTGCCTGATTTAGATTTCTTACAAAAGCCTGTCTGTTGAGATAGGAAAAGACTCCTTAGCTCACTTGTGAGCTGACCTTTGGAGACAGAGCAGGGGTTCTTGAGTCTCCCAGGAGAGACTGACCAAGAGAACACAGATCTCTGGAGCTGACCATATCTTGAGCTCTGCCAGAAGACACAGTAGAGCTGATTTCAAGACATAGGGAAAACTACTAAACCTGAAGCTGACACACCCTGAGGGAAGGGAGCTGAACCAGGAACTGAGAAGATTTTCCCTCCAAGAAACAGATAAGACTTTCATTCTTAAGAGACTTCTTATATCTGCTTATTTCATGCTATGTGTTTGGGGCTGGGAGAAATGCTTGACTAAGGGAGATGTGAATTAATTGCATAGTGTTTCACTAGAAATACTCCCAAGTGAATAGAAGCTTTGTCCCCCCACCCCTGTGTTTGGATGGATTTCCTGATGAAAAGGAAAAGGCACAATAAAGCCTTGTTATAATTTCACCTTATAAAAGACTCCAATTGTGTACCTCTGTGAACGTCCGTCTACATATGGCTAATGTATTTATCAGCTTTATTTTGTAATTGTTGTGAATAATGTAATTTGTATTTAGGTAATGGCTTCTTTATGGTACTTAGATTAGAATGATGGTGGTTACTTTAAATTAGAATTGTTTTGGCAATGGTTTGGCTTTAGGAATTGAATAGGGAATTGTATAATTGATTTGTATTGTATTGTAATTGTTTGAGGAAATAGATTAATTGATTGATGCTAATTGTATTGATGTTGCTTAGTTTATAATTGATTTTCATGATGGCATTGCTGGTTAGGGGACATTGTTCATATTGTATTTTATTGTTACATATATTTTGCATAGTGTTACATGATGCACAGATTAATTGCATCATGTACACACTCTATGCAATTGTGTGACATTTCATAGACATTTGTGGAGCTGCAGTTTGTTTTTTTTATATTTACAATGGCTGCTGGATTTATTTTAACATGCAATGTGGTGATTTTAAGATTAAAAATGCATGTTTTGATTTATGCATGTTTTATGTGTTTAATAATGGGCAAATAATCTATTATCCATATCTGGATAATAGTTATTTGGCACATTATTGTACTGTAGGTGTTGGGGGGGGGCGGAGGGGGGGATGTATGTATTGAATGTATAGGCCAGGTTTATTTATTTTACATTCAGGGTTGGTTCCTTGGTTCTGCGTGAGACCTCTGGAGACCACCTGCAATATCCTCGGGTATCTCACGGGTATCAGGCTGGTGGTTCCACGGGTGACACCTGCGGGGAAGAACCGGTGGCCTCACATCTGTGGGGGCACCGCGGACCCGTAGTGTGCGGGGAAGAACCGGTGGTCCCACATCCGTGGGGGCACTGCGGACCCGTTGTGAGCACTTGTGAGTCCCCAGACCCCCGTGAGAACCACCCGAGGCCCCGCAGACACCTGTGGGTCTGACCCGGGGCTCCCAGACATCCGCGGGCCTACCGTGGGGACCCATTTGTGGACCACGGTGACCCGCGGAGACCACCTGGGGGCCATAGCGCTTGGCGGGACCCACCAACAGGCCTCCAGAACCTGTGTGAAACAAGTTGCTGGTACCCTGTAGGTCTGTCAGGTGACCCGCCAGGGACTCGCGTGGGGCTGGGGTATGAACCTTGTATGTAAAAGGATAAATCATGTATTTATGGGGGGGCACAGGGGGTGGGTAATGTATTTAATAAATAGAATGATGTTTATTGTGGGGCAGTGTGTTGTTTTTATTGTGGGTACAGGGGGTGGGGGAAGGGTGTATTGGCCCCAAGGGTATGTGGGTAGGCCTCCCTTGTGGGTAGTGGGTGAGGGTGGTTAGGCCTCACGGGGTGGGGGGTTAGTGTGGGAGGGTATGTAGGCCTCCGAGTGGTGGGTGAGGGTGGGTTAACCCCTTAATGACTGTAGCGGTTAATAACCGCTATGGTGATTAAGGGGTTTGGGGACATTACATTGGCTATTGTAATTGTTGTGCATGTTTTTCAGCACCGGAGGGGCATGGGCAGAATGAAGATGAGGATGGACGGCCTTCATCGTGGGTGCCTGTAAAAGGTAAGTGTAATATGTTTTGACTGTATTTATTGTAATTTATATGTATTTAAAATGGCCAAATGCATTATTATCCATATTTGGATAATAGTAATTTTGGCCATTACTGTATTGTATGTGTTAGGGGGGTGTATTTAGTTATAATTATTGTTTATTATTTTTGGAGGTGCAACATTTGTACCGCAGGCCCGCGGGTACCCCAGGACTCCCGCGGGGACCCCCGGGCTCCCTCGGGGACCTCAACGGGGTCAGCCGGGGACACCCGCCGGCCTGTGTATGGGTTTTGCGCATGCAAAAATAAAAAGCAAGAATTTTTTCTAAGTCCAGATTTCTTTGCGTCTACTCTGACCTGGCGTGTTCTGATTAACGCAACTTTCGCTAAGGTTGCGTTGCTTAGTTCATCCCGCTTAAGGGCAGAATTTCACGCAAACAGGGTTGCGAACGAGCAAAGTTGGACTTAGAAAAAATTCCAGAAAAAAGTAATTTTTAGATCGCAAAGTGCCTGTTTGCGTTGCTTAGTGCATCGGGTTGAGCAAAAAATCATGATCGAAGAGCACTTTGCGGTCTAAAAGTGACTTAACGGAGCTTAGTGCATAGCCCCCAGTGTATTTAAAGAGGAGCCGGCTAATCATAGGAACAAAAATTCCATTGGGATTAGCCAATGGAACAATGAAAAACCAGCAAAACAACTATAATCAAAAAACAATTATCAGTGCACTGTAACATCAAGTGCATAAGTCAAGTGCAGTTAATAATGATGGTGATTGAAAAAGAATCCAAGGGGGATACCGAACATAGCACCCCGCCTGTCGTCCACTGTGAGGCAAACTCTGAGACCATCCCAGCGGACTCGGTGTATGTGTACTCTGCCCGGATATGGGAGCACACCAGCACCTGGAACATCGCCACAATGTTTATTGGGACCTCCCCGTCCAAACGCTACTTCCTGGTCTTATAAATGGCTAGCTTAGCCAATGCCAGGAGCAGGATGATGAGGAGATCCCTAGGCTTATTGTCTCGCCCTTGTTTGCTAGTAGTACCTGCCTCCAGACGGTATCGGGGCGCGCAATAAGGGCAAGGTAGTGCACTGTGTGGAGCACAAGAGAGAACAGCCCGATCCTCGGTATACAGGGTAAACATGCCGGGGTCATGTCCCCCAATCTGCTGAGGTTGGGTACGAGAGGAGCCTGATGGGGTTGCCGTGGCTTTGATAACACATAAAGTTCTGGAGAGCTGGGGGTGAAAGGTGAGCAGGGCTCTCCGGTTTGCAATACAACCTCATTGAAGGTGCGTGAGTGGGGGGGAAATGGTATCTTTAAACTTGGATCAGACAGCGAGGGACGCGGGCAGTAGGTAGACCATACGGTGTGCAAGCACCTCTGCCTCTACCCAGTCCCATCACTCGTAGTCCAGGAGATCCCTGACTGGTCAATCTCACCAGGATTAGTTGGCGACAGATATAGGGGGTATGCAACATCCGGGCCCCCACTACCGGATTAAACAGTAGCGAGGAAATCAATCCCCACCCCCGCCTTTCCTTGTCTCAGAGACCTGGCTCCAGGCCCTTAGTAGGTCCCGGCAGCACCGAGAGGTCTCTACCTAACCCCTTGGGCTTGATTATAAATAGTTGAAGTTTATACCCCATATCGCACAGCTGGCGAAAGAAACTGGTCGCCAGCTGCCACCACTGCAGATACAGATCTGTAAATAGGTATCTCTGCAGGTATTGGAGGTGGAAAGTTTGTATCTGGGAGCGGACACACACTACTCCCTGGCCACCTTCTCTCAGAGGGATGCACGCAACACCCACAGAGACCCAATGCTTCACCATCCAGAGAAAGTCTAGCAACTTCCTCTGACACTCCAGATCAACTAGGTCCCAGGCCACGAGAAGCACATTATCAGTATAGGCTGACAGGACTACCCGCATATCGAACTGTCGCCGAACCAGCCCTGTGAGCCTGTTCCTCAGTAGGCAGAGGAAGGGCTCAATATGGCCAGTACATACAGTTGCCCGGATAGGGGGTATCTTTGACGTACCTCCCCGACCAAACCTCAAAGGTTTTGTCAGGGGCCAATTAATCTTCACGAGACACCCTGAAGAGCCGTACAGCATCTGGAGAAGGTGCACAAATTGTGGGCTAAAGCCAAATGCCTCCAGGGTCTGTATGAGGTATCGGTGAGCCACCCTGTCTAGCGCCTTCTCCAGATCTAAGGACAGGAAGGCGAGTGACAGACCAGCCTTCTGTGCATAGTGCAGCCGGTCTTGGACCAGAAAGATATTATCATGAATGGTCCGGCCCGGGACAGTATAGAACTGGTCAGGGTGAATCACCTCTGCCAGCACGGACATGAGCTTCAGCGAGATTGCTTTATGATCTTATAGCCTATGTTGAACAGCGAGACCGGTTGCCAGTCAAAGATTTGTCGCAGTTCCTCCTTCTTCAGCAGTAGAGACAGTACTGCCTGCAGACATGAAAGGAGCATCTCACTGGTCCTGAGGGCTTTGGCCAGGACCTCGGTGAACTCAGGTCTCCCAGAAAAACTGGAAGAACTCCACAGTCAGCCCGTCTACCCCCAATGCATTTCCACAGGACATGAGAAGGAGGGCTTCAGATAGCTTGGTAACTCAAGCTGCTCCCTTTCACCCTCGCTGACCATGGGAAGCCCCTGTCCCGAATGCTCTCCGGGTCCATCAGAGGGAATCCGTACTCTGCCAGTAAGCAGGTGACATGTTTATGGTTTCCCCTGAGCTCTCTGATCTTACAAGTCTCGGAGAACGCACTTCATCTTTATCATTCCGGTCCAGAACCTCAAGGGTGCAGTTGAAATCACACCTGAGCACCACACACTCGTCTGCGTCGACTGTCTCCAGGTATTCAGTCTATCGAAGAACTACATTCTCAAGGGTCCGTGGCAGGAGCATACAACTTCAAGAAATTGAACATGCAGTCCTCGTGCCGAACCCTTGTGTAACGCTCGGCCTGCCCACAAGCCAGACGAGACCCCGGGACTGAGGTAGAAAGGAGAAATACCACACACCTAACAGTAAACGGGGGCACGGCCGGAGTGTGGAAGTAGCGTAGTTGGTCCAGGGAACAAAAATAGAAAGAGTACCGTACTTGCCAACTCCAGCGTAGAAGGGTAAAGTCCGTAAGCCAATGGTCAAGGTGTAGGGAGAGCAGCGTGGTAGAGTGTCCATAAACAGAATATAGGGGGGTAAACCCCTCGGAATACCGTGGCTAACAAAACCGTGGTGGTCTGTTTATGCAAGTCCGTGGTAGCAAGAGGTAGACATCCATGAAAATATAAAGACAATAGGCAACCAGGATATAGCCGTGCAGACTAAGACAGGGCGGGGGGCCTAGACCGGGGGAAATACCAGCGGGCACGTCCAGGGAAATGCCCGAAAATAAGTCCCTAATGAACCGGTAGCAGGACGCCTCACCCACGCCCTGTGTCCCGGAATAAACCCAGCGGTCAGTACTCACGACTCCTTTGTGATCTGCCAAAATGCTGGTTTGAAAGTTGCCCAGCGGTCTGCTGTATGATGATGTCCTCGTGTGCTCCAGCCGGAAATAGAAGAGGTGAGTAAAAAAAGAGTTATCTTTGATAAAGTCCGTGACCCGGACGAAACGCGTCAGAGGTTGACTATGGCTGTTGTTCACTTGTTCGATCAATAAAGTTTTTTATTTTTCTATATGCGTTTGGCTGTTTAGAGGAGTCGTGACCGCGGCGTCACTTGCTTTTTTTAGAGTGTCCATAAGCCTGGGTCGTGGAGCGTAAAGAGCAGCGTAGTAGAGGTCCGTAAGCCGTGTCCAAGGGATGTAGAAGACTGCAAGGTAGAGAGTCCAAAGCCAAATCCAAGGGTACCAGAGAGCAGCGTAATCAAAGTCCAAAGCCAAGGGTCAAAATCCAGGGAGGTCAGCAGAGAATCCAGGGACAGGAACAGGGACTGAAACAAGAGAGCAAGGCAGAAGCAGACAGCACCAAGGTACAGAAGCTTTGCAGAGCAATGTGGTAATGGCGAGGGGAGACTAAATAGTGGTCTTGGACCTATCAGAGGAAAGGGAGGTGCGGAGGTGCGGCCCAAGGGAAGCCCCGATAGGGGAGAATAGTCTGGGGGGCGCACCTGAGGAGGCGGGGTCAGGTTCCCGGCGCCACTAAAGGGAAGCCTGGGTCCGCGCGCATCACGGAAGTGCAGGAGCAGCCGTGGGGGAGACGCCGAGGGACGGGGCACGCCGCCGGGGACCAGAGGCAGCGGGGAGAAGAGGTAAGGAGGCGCTGGTAGCGAGAGTCCCCGCAGCGCGGGTCCTTACACCTTGTTTTTGGCACTGTGGTTGGCCCTCATATAGTCCATGAGAGAGTGGAGAATGAGTGAGGCATCCTTCCACCTCTCGAGGGCCAACTGTACCTTCAGATTTCTTTGCCGTAGAGGGTTCTTTCCAGGATCTCAGCTATTTCCTGGGCAGGGATAACGGGGTGAAGCAGTCCACTGACTCCGCGTTGCCAGAGGACTTACCCTCACTGAGCCCCACTCCCGGGGTTCCTCTTGGCTGAGGATCTTAAAACTCCCACCCTTCCGAGCAGGAGTTAATCTCCTCAGCTTTATGATGGGCCCCCCTTTGATGTTCTCACTGGGGGGTCCATCGTACCCTCTACTTGTGACCCTGGGGTAGAATGTTCAGTGGTAGCTGGTGGTATTTGGGAGGTAGTGGCCCCTTGAGTGACCACCACCAGGGCAGATGCGATATAGCAGGGGTGTGCAGCACTCTTGGGAGGGTTCTCCTCAGTGAGCACTCCATGGGGAGGGTCCAGCCAAGCAGGCACCTCCTGCAAAGAGATACAGAAAGAAAGGGGGAGCACAAGTAGAGGAATAATATTGTAATGTATAATATTGTAATGTATAAAACCTCTAATAAAAGGTGGTGGGAGTAATAAAAAATGGAAACACACTTACACGACCTTGTGTAAATGCTATCACATCAAGGTTTCTTTGTGGTCTTCTTTATTTTCTTCTCCTCTTTCTTTTTCCTCTGTTGTGATGTTTTTTTTCTTCTCAGGTCCAGGTATGTTCTTAGGTTTGCCTACGACTGTCCCTTCAGGCGTCACCCTCAACCTCCTGCAGAGAGCCCAACTGAGACTCCCCACAGAGAGGGCCCACCTCAGATACCTCCCTGATATAAATTGGAGCTCTCGCCACAACACCCCCTCCTCATATCCGCTTCCCCACTCCATCCCTCATACCCCCAACCAGTCCCTTAATCCCACTCCCAGAGTCATCCATGGGGGTCAACTCTATTTCATCACCCTCCTCCAGTAACAATACCTGGGGCATTGACCCAGTTGTCCCTCTCTAAAAGTGGCACAGCCAAAGGGGGATCTTTACCCCGAGTTCCTGAGGACAGCTACATCCAGTGTGGAAGATAGACCAAAACACGAGTCCCCGGGGACAATTTACAATTGTTCCACTGCATCTTCAACCTGCGCTCATGATGTAAATAGGGCTGCAGGGGTTAAGCTACCAGCAGGAGCTGGAGGAGGTGCAACCAGGGCACTGGATGTATTAGGCTTAGGGCTGTGGCCATGGTTGGTGCTCCTAGAGCAAATAGGTTTGGGGGTCAGGGGCCCAGGTGCAGCCCCACCCTATTATCCCTCCTCCCCTTAGGCATGATAATATAAGCCAGAGGGGGATCTTTACCCCAAATTTCTGCGGACAGCCACATCCAGTGTGGTAGATACACCAAAACACCAGTCCCCGGGACAATTTTACAATTGAGAGGGCTAGTAGAGGGCACCCCAACATCTATGTCCAGGGGAAGGGCCTCATGCTGTATAGTACTCTGATACCATACCATTGAAACCTGTGGTACCTCCTTTTCCCCTTCCACTGCTTCCAGAACCCCTGTCCCTATGACTTCATACCCTTGGGGATCTGGAGTGGGGGGCCAGGCTGACTGATATAAACCAGTTGGCCGGACAAGACCACCCTGTGCGGAACACATGCCTTGTTCCACTTAGGAGTCTTAAGAGGGTGAATATAGTCATGTTCACCCACCTCGTCCTTAGCCACCCTCCAATGGGTTTTACATTGCCTCTTTCTGGGGGCGATTCCCCAGGAGAGGGTGTGTTGCAGGGTACATGCAATCACACGTGGATTTTCTTGATAAGGCTTATTTATTGAGCCTTAAAAAATACAGTACACAAAAACAAAACAGCTTCTTGTCAGCATACAAAAACAAAATAGCTTCTTCAACATAGAAAAACAAGACAGCTTCTTTTCAGCATGCCGGACACAGACAGACCATCAAACATGTACTTTGAAAACAGACCTTGTAGCAGTAATCTTACTTCAGCATTTCACTCCTGTCTCCTGACCATCTAGCTTCCATGTGTGTCTAGCCTGGTGTTTTTAAAGCCCCTTAATGAGGCAGTTGGGATCAGACTAATTAAGCAGCCCTCTCAACTGAAACTTAACTCGTCACTGCTGCACTTCAAACCTAAACATAGGTTTGCCAGGTATATGGCTGGTGACGTTTATTCACCCTGTCACAGGGTGCTACTGTTTTCCCAGCTGGAGTTTCCTCCCGCTCCTCAGCACTCTGTATGGTGCTATAGGCACTTAGTTGTTGCGGCTGCATCCTTGCTGCCGCCCCTCTTCCTTCTGAACCGCAGCGTCAAATGACACCAAGAAAGTCACCAACATGGCGTTGTACAGCGTCGCGTTGCCATGGTAACATGACGTCATGATGCCATTTGAAGCTGTAACGTCTCGATACCATGGCATCGAGACACAGTGCGACGTCATGTTGGTGACGTCCGCAGCGTCATTTGATGCTGCGTTTAGAAGACAGCCACAACAGCTACAGTAAGTGACTTCCCATCAGTCCCGATAGGCCCAAGAGTGCGGCAAAAGTATATGGGGGCGGACATTTTTGCCGCCCCAAAATGTTGCCGCCCAAGCATAACGGGCCTAATGGGAAATTTGCCACTGCACCAGGATATTTATTTATTTATAAAATATTTTACCAGGAAGTAATACATTGAGAGTTACCTCTCGTTTTCAAGTATGTCCTGGGCACAGAGTAAAACAAAATAATACATGGTTACAAATACAGTTACATAAATGAACAAGGTATACATTATATACAAGACATTGCATGCACAGTTAAAGAAAATATATATTATGAGCGTATGAAACAGTTACAGACCAGATTAAAGTGTGAGACAGCCTTAGATTTGAAAGAACTTAAGCTGGTGGTGGATATGAGAGTCTCTGGTAGGTTGTTCCACCTGGTAGGATATGGGTGACAGCATACGAAAATATACCCATCCCGTACATCTTGCTGGCTGCCACCACTGCAGAGGGACAACTACTTCAGTCACAGTCCTCACATAAGCTTCAATGCCCTGGCTAGGTGATGCAGGGCACCTTACCATGTTTCCTGCTTAGGCTAAGTCGGGCCCCATCGTTGTTGTTGCTAGGGCTAGTCCCTGTATCTGCCACCTGTGTTCATGATGTAGATGGGGCTGCAGGGGTTAAGCTACCAACAGAACCTGGGGGAGGTGAGACCAGGGCACTGGATGTACTAGGCTGAGAGCTGTGGCAAATGGTTGGTGCTCCTAGAGCAAATAGGTTTGGGGGTTAGGGGGCCAGGTGCAGCCCTCCCCACCCACCCCCCGCCCTACGATCCCTCCTCTCCTTAGGCATGATATTATTAGCCTTTATGCCAGGGGAGGAAAAAGTGCTTGGGGAGAGAGGTACAGAGAGCAGATGTCCCATTAACAACTAATTAGCTGCCTCTTTGCTAAGGCCGAGGCCCCGCTGCCTAAGTCAGCGCGCCCGCACTGCATGCAGGTGGCGCGCTGAGAGGCAATTGACCGCTACCTTCGGTCTGTAGGGAGCAGGAGCTGGAGCGGGGGGTGGGGGAGCGTGGTTTGAGCGTAGGTTCCATCCGTCCCCCGTCCCCCCATCGGTCCGTCCGCCCCCCCCCTCGGTCTCCCCCCCCACACACAACACACATACATTCACACACACACACACGCACTTCCCCCCGCCTCCCTCCAGCCAGTAGCTTCTTCCCTGCTCCCCTCCTTACCTCCTCATTGGCTCACTCGCGCACCACGTGACGCATCAACGCTTCAGAACACCACCTTCTGGTAGCACTGGCCGGTTGACACGTCACAGCACGTAGTGAGCCACAGAGGGAGGAGGCAACGGGAACCAAAAGATTGCAGGTTAGGGGCTGGTAGCGCACGCGTCGCTGACCGCAGCGGGTCCTCAGCCTAAGGGAGGGAAAAAATGCAGTTTTTAAAACCAGCAGCTCTCTTTTTTTCTTCTTCCTTAATAAATCCTCTCTCCCCAGCAAGTAGCTGCACCCAGGGTTGCCACCACTCCGGGTTTGACCCACAGACTATGGGTTTTGGCCACATTGACGATCTTCATCGATAATTCTTGTTCTGACTCAAGTTCACTGTGGCAAGTGAATAGGATCAGACAGTTTAAGACTTTTTCTTAAAAAAATGTTTTTTTCATTATTATAATTTTATGCAAGATTAAAACCTATATATGCACTTTCTTTAATTGGGAGATGAAACATCCATACACTAAATATAATTGAATGTGTCTGCAAAATGTCTCTGTAAAACGTTACGTAAAACTAGCAGTGCAATACAGGAACAAACAATTATTATTATTATTATTATTATTATAAGGGGATAGCCCCCTATGGGTTAATTATTGTGAGCCATTGGGCTATTTAAGGAGCCCAGTATTGCTGGATAACTGACCACCTGATGAAGCAAGTAGTGAAACGCGTTGAGGTCAGCGGTGACGTTATTGTGCACTGACTTTCACCGCTGTGTGTAGTAGCAGGAAGTGAATTTGCAGAGCAATGGTGCCGCAAAGAACATCAGGGAGGAAGGCCCTGAGGTGGACAGACTGAAAAATAAGGATGTTCCATCAGTTATGGAGGTATTTCGATCCAGCAGCATAAGTTCTACACTGTGAAGTAAACAAGGACCTGCTACACAACAGAAAATGGTCTTACATGTGAGCTTTGTATTGCACTTTATAGGTATAAAATATATACTTTTATTTATATCGGCTCTTTTGTGCCCTCTTTTGTTTGGATGATTATGCCCTGGACGGAAGTTACCCATTTTTATCGTGTATTTGAAAGTGGCTGCAGGGACAAGGAAAAAATTAATCTATACCAAAGAAATACTGTGCGCTGGGGGACACTTTTTAAGATATACAGCGGCCGTTATCCGAACATTTCACGGAGCCGTTTTCGTGAACTCTGCTGTATTCCACACGAATTTACTCGTTATTCTTCCGTGAATGCTGCTGTGAATGCGCGCCGGCACTAGTAAAAACACCAGTAAACACACGTTTTAACGCGGAAAAGTTTGAAGAAATCATGCGGCACGACCTGGAATACAAATCGTGAAATGTTCGGATAACGGCCGCTGCATCTGTACACTAATAGTTATTCTGTGAACGATGGAGTGTTTTTGGCACTTTGTACCCACCATAAAAAAAACATATATGTCTCTACCAGCTTCATATTGCACAATCGGTGACCTGGCTCAACATAATGAGTCCAAAAGAAGGAAAGAAATGCCAGTAAATGGAACCATGTTTTAGAGGTTAGCTGTGCAAATTGTGTTATGCAGTAGGCAAAAACTGTAGGAGTCCCTGTAAAAATTGAGAGCGGCTAGAATTGACATGACCAGTATGCTTCATAGGATGTCAATACCCAGAATCCTTTTCTGCAGTTTAATCGCTATATATGTGACACAAGGGGGTAAATGGAACAGGTGTGACAGAAACGCATGTACACCCTTCAGTTTCTTATCTTTCCCATCCTGCAGATAAAACTCTTGCTGTGCGGATCCTACAGGTTCTACGCCACAAGAATAATAATAAAGAGAAACTCATTCAAAAAGTTAATGATTTATTTTATAGTTTCATTATCAGGGGTCGCATTAGTCAACGGCATTTCAAACATGTCATTTGTACAAACTGTGGTAATTAAAATTTATAACGTACTTTGCGGGCAGCATATGAATCTTTTAGTCTGCACTCGGCTGTCGCATAAACAGTGTAATTTCGGCTGCAATTCGCCCTTTATTGGCTCTCATTTGTGATTTAACAGCCATCAATGACTGTGCTGTAAAGAATAACTTAACCATCCGTAAGCCTGATGATGACAGGGACAGTCAAAAATACTTAAACTGCTTCTAGCAGATCACATTTAGCATGGAGGGGGGGGGGGGAGGGCGTGCAGAGGAAACGAGACTCACTGCAGACTTGTTAGTCATTTTGTTTGCGTTAACCCCTTCAGCTGTACCTGCCACCTGACTACATGTCACCTGTCGGCAACTGTAATACCCTATATTGCTACAGTTGCCAATAGGCCAGCAAATGGATGATCAAAGTGTGAATGGGTCAGTACCACACTGCCAAACTGTAATCAGCTGGGGCTTGCCACACATTATTTGTTTTTAATAAATAGATGGGTCTATGTCCTCTTTCCAACTCTTCCATTCTCTATTCTTTAATAGCTTTTCAAATGTAAAAGGCCAGTCCGTCCTAGGTCCAAAGTGTACTGATGATAGTGACACGCTTAAAGGGTTAGATCTGGGCTAATAAGGGAGTGGGGGAAAGTGCGCTACAACGATCTATCTCTATTGAGAACAACCATGAACCAACCAAGTGAGGTGTGAAAATGGATGACAATACATATGAATAATACGTGATTCTGGGTGTTGTACAAGAGAGTGTCTGCAGCCGTGGAACAGGGGTGGCTTGGACACCCCCAGGGCTAATACAGAAAAAATACAAAAAAACAGCGCACAACGCTCATAGTGTAAAATGTAAAATATAATATTAGTTGACAATTAAAGGTGAGTATTCTGCATACATCATTTGATAATTCTAACAGCATGTCAGGGATATTGGCAGCTTTAAATAAAAAATCTAAGGGCCTCATGCAGAGAGCAGCGCTATTTCAAATCTCGCCATTTTTTGGGGAAATTCGCGCAGAAAACTGCCGAAAATGGCGAGTTACGGAAAACGCGCCATTTTTTTTTTTCGTTTTCAAAATCTCGCTGCGCGGCTGGCGAGAACCTACATCTCGCCAGTTTTAAAAATATCCTAATGCAGAGAGCCGCGAACGGCATCTAGCGGCTGTTCACGCCAAGAAAATGGCGCGATTTGCTAGTATTTGCCTCGCCAAGAAAAGTTGGCAATTACATGGAGCTCGCCGCCTATAGGAAAGGGAAAAAAAAATGCGCGATTTTTTTTAACACATTTCTGCAGCGCGCATCTCTCCAATTCTAACTCGCCACACGCATTAATGCCAAACATTGCAGAATTCGCACTTTTCTGCATATGGAGAATAAAACTCTCCAAAAAAGCTACTTTTTATTAAACTCTCCAATTTTTAAATTCGCTGCTCTCTGCATGAGGCCCCATATCTGAAAATGTTGAAATCATTTTTTTAAAGTTAGTTTGTTAACATGAGGCGGGGGAGGCACTAAGGGCCATTGCAAGCTATTACACCCAATCCAGTGTTAAATTCCATTCACGTTAACAGCAGTTAACGCCGGATCGGGTGGGTTATCGCGCAACTGACTTTATTGGATCTTGCTTTGGTGAGCTGAGAATTGGGAGGGCCTTGATTTCCTCTGGCAACTTCATTTGTTTGATGTCCCTGGGGTTCAACAAGAGCTTGCACAGAGAAAACCCCTCTCTTCCCCTGCTTTATCTTTATGGGTTTTCTAATAAGGACGTGGTAAAATAGGGATACGAAAAACACTAGATGTTTCCGACAAACTTTCCCCTATTCAGAGGCCCCAAAGATAAATAAATTGGGCTTAATTTCCAAATAAATAAACATTACATTTGTTTCAGTAAGACAATCAGATTCCTAAATTCTTTACAAAATGTAGTTTCTAGGTTAGAGATACGATACTGCACCCTAAAGCTGGTATACTCGTAGTAGCTTGGGTTACCAAGTTAAAGCAAAGCCAGTATGGGCACTAATACAATAGCAGCAGGTAATACTGCTCTTTATATACAACTAGCCAGGTGACCCACTTTCCCATCTCTGTCTCTCCCTTCCTAGTCTATGCTCTGTGCATTTTCGATCTACTAGACTCAGTCAAACATATAGCAAGGCAAGCCATCTGTAACTGGCCATCCAACTTGAAGTTAGACACTCCTTACAAGTTTGGGACAATCCATAAGTGGGACAGTTTTCAACCCTTGGTTTTGGCCCTATATAAAGCAAAAACAACCATTCAAATGAATGTTTTCTTCACATAATGTGTAGTTCATGTACATGAATCTCAGTGGTCAAAGTGGCTTAATAAAAGTAGTGGTACTGTGCCTGATTTATTCAACAATAGTGCATAGCTCTTGATTGTTTAAGCAATGTTTATGCTGTAAAAATAAGAAGAGTGGCATACATTCCTTTTTTTTCAAAGGAAAGCAGAATTATATATGTGTGTATATAACAAAATGTAGTGGTACTCTGCATGGGAGGAAAAATAAAGTAGTGGTCCCTCCTAGTACCATAACCCTTTGGCCAGGATTAATCGACCTGATTTAGCAGTGACTGCCTTTGACTTCAATGGCCTTGAGCCCCGGCCTTTGGGCACTGATGGATCCACCCCTTTGTTGTTCTCCTATCATAGGAATAAACTAAAAGCCATGGTTGAAATATAGCAGTTCTAGTGGCTACATTTTGATTTACACAGAAGTCTAGTCCCTGAAAATTCTATGTACACTGAAGCATCGTATAACAAATATTATAGGCTAAAGCAGTCAAATTCAGGGCATTATTGAAAACCCTGCTCCCTGATTGGTTAAAATTCCGGGCATTATTCAATCAGTAATGCCCGGAATTTAAGCAGCAGAATGTGTAGTTTTCAATGTGTTTCTTTCCAGCCAATCAGCTTTCAGAACAGCTGAGACAGGGCAGGGGATTCGTCTGATTGAAGTAACAGCTCTGACACAGGGCAGGGGATTGGTCAGGACGTATCAGCCACGGGTTGACTCCTCCCCCTCCCGAGCTGACTGAGATTTTCTGTGCAGATTCAGTTGAAATGGGAGGGAGTCTGCAAATAAGTAAGTGGCTGTCTGCAGTTTCTTTGTGACTGCAGTTTGTGTGTGTCAGTAGCAGTGTGTGTGTTGTGCTGTTGTATATCTGTGTAGAGGTGCTGTGTGTGTGTCAGTGTCAGCAGCAGTGTTTATGGGTGTAGCATGTGTGTGTAGCAGCAGTGTGTGTGTGTGTGTGTGTGTGTGTGTGTGTGTGTGTGTGTGTGTGTGTGTGTGTGTGTGTGTGTGTAGGTGCTGTGTTTATAGTTGCAGTGTTGTGTGGTTGTGTGTGTGTGTGTATGTTGTGTGTGTAGACGTGCTGTGTGGTGTATAGAGGTGCAGTGTTGTGTGTGTGTGGGGGGTGTGTGTAGAGGTGGGGGGCGAGTGCAAAGTTTAGTAAGTGGCTGCATTTTTTATTGTGGCTGCAGTGTGTGTGTGTGTGTGTATTGTGCTATTGTATGTGTAGCAGCAGTTTGTGTGTGTAGAGCTGATGTGTGTGTGTGTATAGAGCTCCAGTGTGTGTGTGTCTGTGTCATCAGCAGTGTTTATGGGTGTAGCATTTATGTGTATCAGCAGAGTGTGTGTGTGTGTGTGTGTGTGTGTGTGTGTGTGTGTGTGTGTGTGTGTGTGTGTGTGTGTGTGTGTGTGTGCGTGCTGTGTGTGTGTGTAGAGGTGCTGTGTTGTGAGTGTGGAGGAGGTGCTGTGTTGTGTGTCTGGAGCTCGTGTGTGTGTGTGTGTGTGTGTGTGTGTGTGTGTGTGTGTGTGTGTGTGTGTGTGTGTGTGTGTGTGTGTGTGTGTGTGTGTGTGTGCTGTGTGTGTGTGTGTGTGTGTGCTGTGTGTGTGTAGCAGCAGTTTGTGTGTGTTGAGCTGCTGTGTGTGTGTGTGTGCGTGTGCGTGTGTGTGTAACAGAGGGGCGGCAGTGTGTGGCTATAGATATCTGCAGTGTACACTTAATATAGAGGTGGTTTCATGTATTTACCATTTTATTTTAATTTTAAAAATCTATTTAACTATACAAAAGTGTCTATTATTTATGAAAAAAGTCTACATATAGCCTATAATAGTAATAATCCCATCAGAACAGGGCATTACTGGCCAATAATGCCCTGGCTGGGTTAAAGTCCCTCGGCTTCGCCTCGGGCCTTCAACTCTTCCAGCCAGGGTATTATTGGCCAGTAATGCCCTGTTCTGATGGGATTATTACTATTATAGGCTATATGTAGACTTTTTTCATAAATAATAGACACTTTTGTATAGTTAAATAGATTTTTAAAATTAAAATAAAATGGTAAATACATAAAATGGTAAATCCTCTTCAGGGATTATTACTTAATTATGGGCCAAATGTGTGAAAATTCCAGGCATTAATGAAATCCCTGCTCTCTAGTTAGTAAAAAAAAATACCCCTATAGGCCCCAGCTAGGCCCCAAATCCCCTGTTCAGTTTGTAGGTGCTACAGGGACACTGCCCCATTTCGCATTCAGAGTATTAAGGACACAGAAAGACGCTGCGCAGCAGTTGCAGTCTGTGGTCTGGAACCAGACCACATCCATTGTATGAGACTGTATGGTGATATTATCCACACCAGAAGTCACCCCACGTGGAGGCGGACGTCATCGCAGACAACGTCACTGAATCAGCAAATCCCTTATCTTCAGTCGGTGATGGAGCACCTGGAAGGTATACCAACATTCTACAAGTGCACCAACAGTAACACACAGGTGTGGGCAGCGCTGTCACACACACTTTGGTTGGGTTGACTTTGTGGAGACCAGGGTGGTTGGGTGCCCAGGGGCACCTCAATACTTTAGGGTAAACCCCACCGGGGTGTGGATACGGTGTGGAGGGTACGGCCCTGGAGGCCTGAGGATTTCTGTTACTATCGTTATTATTATTACGCATGCAGTAAACTTCTTATACTGTGAGCCGCAGGAAACACACCACCCACACAGAAGCTGCCATATCTCCCAGACGGTGGGGAAAAGTGTGCTACATACCATTGTGGCCCAGCACTGCCGTCTGCTGCACTTATTCCCTCACCTGCTGTTTCTGCAAGTCTCCCAACATATTACTTAGATTGTAAGCTCTACGGGGCAGGGATTTCCTTTCCTATTGTCTTACTTTTTGCTGCACTTATTTTATTATTATAATTCCCTGTACTGTATTGTCTTTGTAAAGTACTGAGTACACGGTTCATGCAATATAAATAAACAGTGTTCGACAAACCTATACATTTGCTCGCCCCGGGCGAGTGGATTTAACCCCTGGGCGAGTAAATATTTGCCAAAGCAGCACACGTTTGGTACTAGGTGGCGAGTAGATTTTTTTGTGTGGCGAGTAGATTTTTTGGTGATTTGTCAACCACTGTAAATAAAGATATACATACTGTGGCTGGACGGCCTCACGGCAGGGTCAGTAAGACGCTAAGACACTGTATAAAGCTTAACTGTAGTGTTTATTAGCCACAAACAAAAACTCTGGGTGCACTGTCCCTTTAAGAAAACCAAATCATAGAAAATAAACAACTATTCCCTTTAGGGAAAGCTAACTACACCATAATGTTTGCCCTCACTTACTGCATGGCCAGCTAAGCTGGTTCCCAAGCCAAAAACATGCCCTGGCATTTGCCACAGTGTAACACAATTTCTGCATACAATAATAAGGGTTTTGCTTATCTTAGTCCTTTTTGGAGCAGACGTCCCTGCTTCAGCACGGTCTGTCCTCCTTTCTTCCTAGGGAACTTAGCCCCACGTTGAGCCCAGAGAAACTCCTCTGTAGGTCCTCTATATCTGCTTCCGCAGCTTGGTGAGCACTTCTATCCCCCCACCCCCTTCTCTGGGGAAAACATTCTCTCTGTCTCTCAGCTTCCTGTGTCTTTTAAAACACTTCCTCATTCAGTTCATTCAGACCAGGCTGATTAATTAGGCAGCAGCTGCATTAGCCATTCCAGTGAGGATTAACTCTGTGAGCTGGAAAAGTACACTTACTGCACTGTTCCAGCACCTAGAGATACCTGATGGTATCACAATACATACACATTATTATAATACAAAAATTAACAACTGTTGTTTTGTTTTTATTATTATTATTATATATCGCCTAGAATAGTAATAATCCCCTGAGGACATGGCATTACCTGGCCCTTAATGCCTAGGTGGGTTAAAAGTATTCCACCCTCAGCATTAATGGACAGGTAATGCCCAATGCAAGGGATGCACAATTTTTTTGCCCTGTGCTCCCCTGCCTGCTCTCCCCCCCTGCTCGCGCCCGCCCCCCCCCCCCCCTCTTACCTTGTCTCAAGCATCAAATGACGTCGCGGGGTCAAGTGACGCCACGGCACGTGACCAAATGATGTTGCGTTGCCATGGCGATGCGGTGTCAAATGAAAACCCGGTCATGTGACGAAATGACGCCGCATTGCCATGGCGAGACAGTGTCAAATGATGCTGGTCATATGACATCACATGACCCCGTGGCGTAATTTGACGCCTGAGACAAGGTAAGGGAGGGTGCGTTGCCATGACGATGTGTCGCCCAAAGCCGTGTGAGTCAAGGTAAGGGAAGTTACAGAAGCCTCGTGCTGTCCCCTAGCTGTCCCCTCACGCACCTCTTCCCTATAATGAGGAGATTATTACTTAATTATACTCCACTATACCTGCCATATTATATCTTTACAGTGCTGAATACATGGTAAGCGCTTTATAAATAAGCTATACGCACATACATCATTATAATTTACATAACTTGTGAACAGACACTCTGCCCAAGATTGTGGATAATTAGTTTTTCAATGCGATTTAGCTCTGTAATGAATAACGGGGCCGGGAATCGTACACAGAGGAAAACTGCCCGGTAATGACACCAAAATGACAATTATTGGCCGAGTTTCTCCCATTGCCTCGTCCCTATTAGATTGATAAGCTAAATGCGCTGCTTGTATGATCACGCCTGACACCATACAAAGCTAATAAACCAAATGGATTGTGTTTGTTACCCAGCCATCTCCGAGGCAGCGGGGTCAGATAAATTGGCCTCATAAATTCATCCTGACACACAGGATTACTACAGCTTTTTCAGGTCACCTTCTGAATGCTGCAGCAGCTGATGTATAGGACGCTTGCGTGTTATTAACACTGGCTCCTTTCTTCTTCTTTCTTTTCCTCTGTACCTATCTGATATGAATCACAGAGCCAGGGTGTTAAAAACCTTCTCTAGGTGCATTGTCTCTTGTTTTAAAGCATTATTACTTAGCCTTGAAAGCTAGAAAGGTTCATCCGTTTACAGTGACAAACCACACACAATAAGGCCAAGGTCAGAGGCAGAAAGGCAATGAGGCTAGTGGATACTAAGATTGCAAGCTCTTGGGGGCAGGGACTCCTTTTCTGCAATGTTTTCTTTTATGACGGGGGGGGGAGACTTTCCTATTTTGTAGCTCTATGTTTGATTTCCTTATTGTATTAAAATGCCCTGTAGTACAGTGGTTACAACTTTATCCAAATAGTGTTGCTTAGTACATTTATCCTATGATAGTGCATCTTTGTAAGACAAAGGGGCAGATGTACTGTATCGAAGTCTCCCGGCTGCAAAAGTGGGCCAAAACTGGTGCAAAAAACTGCAACCAATTAATCACACAAAAAAATCCCATTGGAAAGAGTGGGATTTTTGCCTTAAATTTGGTGTTCGGGTTTTTTGCTCCAGTTTTGCCCCACTTTTGCAGCCGGGAAACTTTGATACAACAGTCCCATACTCTCTGAGGATACTGTGTACTGTATGTGTGGGATTGAAATCCATGAACGAGTAATGTGTGTAGGAGAGAGATCCCATTCTGAGGACAACAGATTTCTTTAGAAAGTTGATCCCACATGAAGCAGATTCACTAAAATGCTGTAGGTATTATCAACTATTAGTCATAAATGCTAACAGCTGGCCTTATTAACCATAAACAGCTTTCATGCCTTAGTGATTATATACCCCCTAAATCTGTGGGGTGCCATATTTGCTTAAAAGGATCCCATTTAAAAAAATGCCTTTTTACGTCAATAGGAATTTTTTCATCTTCCGGAAAACTACCCGAACGGCCACTTCGGAAGATATTGGTTAACTGATCTGTCGAACAGGTTGATCCCATTCAAATCTATGGAGCTAAGCGACGTGTGCACGAGGACGATCGAGCTAAAGTCTATGGCGAATAAGCAGTGGCAGATTCCATTGAAGTCTGTGGGTACAAGTGATGAGTATAATGAAAGTGGTAAGTATGACTTAATAGTGTACAACACATTTGCTACAAGCACAGAGGCGCATTAAAAGCCAGTGAAGGATATGCTAGATTTCAGTTCAGCAGGACAAATGACTGCGCACATTGATTCATAGTGATGGCTGCCACATTGGTGAACACATATCACACAGGACTTGCTACTCCAGTGCTTCTCCCATTTGCATTGCAAGCACAGGAATTCACCATTACAGATCTTTGTCACTCAACCCTCACCAGCCCTTTGGCATAATCTACATGTCAGATGCAGCACAATATGAGAGATGCGTGTTTACTTTTTCTGACATCTCCAGAATGTCGGTAACATTTTGGTACACGCTGAATGGGTTAAAGGTAAAATCAACCCTCCGACGGGCGTAACATCAATATAAGCAAACAAGCACAGGCTTACAACCTCAGCAGTATTTAACAGTATGCAGGCATGTGTGTATCATTGTGCATGTGTAAGTGCTCATGTGCGGTATAGTTCTACATTGCTCTGCAATCTATTGCTGGCCCTTCTGGCTGCAAAGGAGTTTAACCTTTTCAGTGCCCACTCATTTCTAGGGGCATATCGGGCTGATCGCTTCGTCGGAAAACCAGCGCAACAGAAGGTCCGAAAGTCCACTTCTGTTCCCGGTATCCAAGGACCAGCTTGTTACGTGATGGCTCCAGTAGTGATCACATGATGCAGAAGTGCCGGAGGTTGGCGCCGGACACTCGGCACTGAAAAGGTTAAAGTATTTCCTATGTGTCTGGTCACTAAGACACCCTTACAGACATACACACACACACACCTTAAGACAAGGATACACAGAGACTGATATGCACACAGTAAATGATGCACACATTTGAGCATCTTTTATTAGACATCCACAAGAACACAAGAATATGAAATGATTAGGAATGGGGCTGTAATTGTAACTGGGAGGGGGCAATAAGTACATTTTCTACCACATTTCTTAATCTCAAACTGATAGTTTATGGATAGAATTTTTTTTTGTTACTTAGAGGTCTGGCATCTTGTTCCCTACAAAACAACACTGGATACACATACTGTATAGGGCTGTGTATCAAACATCTCCTGGCTGCAAAACTGGGACAAAACGAAAACAAAATCACTGCACCAGATTTATTAAAGAAAAGATCCTACGGGATATAGAACGGGATTTTCTACTTTGATACAGTACTTAGATGTTTTGCTCCAGTTTTGGCCGGTGGGAGACTTTGATTCATAGACCCCATAGTCAACAAACATTGACCAACCTATTATACACAGTGATACACAGAGCATCACATGTGCACTCACACATATACACACAAACCCACACATGCATATACACTGCTATGAACTGGTGACAATGCAAGCCTGGGCTTTTCTGCTTAGAAGGGTGCTACGCCCTTGTACAGTATGTTCCAGTTCCAGGAAGCAGGTAGCATGTGTTTCTCATCTACCATCACGAGGGGAAGATTTGGCCTTTTCTCGCGTTCCTGCTGCTTTATATTATCCCTCTCGCTCCCCTAATGCACAGGGACAGGTGCGATGGGCTTCAAAAGAGCATAATCATATTTTAAATGGAAGCGAATTGCGCGCATTAGATGCAAATTACCAGAGAATAGAAGGACAATCACTATTAGTTAGGGTCTGACACCTATTCTCCCCGAGCTTTTCCCAAACGCCACAACTCGTTTAGCCGCTTGGGTGCTGAGAGATTCTAATTACAAGGCAGCCGCCTGCGACCTCCAAAAGAAATATTTTAGCGAAGTGCGCGCGCTCTATTTATTTGACTGCTGAGGTATTTTAGAGGTTTCCCCGTGTAGTTCTGCAGTGTATGCAGCTGCAGAAAGAAGTTGTCCTGCACAAGCTCTGTCCCCAGGAACTTACACTCTAATATGTGGTGGCTGGCGCACAGAGAGAGACACTTACTGTACGACCAAATTGAACGAAATAACATGCAGATACGCCAGCTCTCACCAACTTCCTGGGAATCTTATTAATATGGAGTCAATCTCACTGATTTATAGCATCAGCGTCACTTAGACTTCAATGGAGTCTCACTGATAAGAATCAGTTCTTTTCCGTTAAAATGCCATTTTTTGGTACACCCAAATCTTACTAATTTTGGTTCATGGAGTTTGTCACCTCTGGATATGTAATATGTATTACCCCTTCACTGCTGTAGGGGCCAGTAACACTTACATTCCATTTCTCTAAAAACAGCTTCCTCTGTTAGGCCTCGGCCATGTTAACCGCTTGCTGGCGGAAGCGTGCTGAGGCGCGCTCCCGCTCAGCACTGAGCCCCTACAGCCGCAATTAGAACGGCTTTAGTAGGGGCTCACCTGCGCTTCCGCGCGCTTGCGGAAGCGCAGGTCTTAGGGGAATTTAAAATTTCCCCGCTTGCCGGCGCGACAGGCCGGTCACGTGAGCGGTTCGCCCAATGAGGGCGAACCAGCTCCGTGACGTCACTGGCCCGCCCCCGGCCAGTGACGCGCCTGCCCCCGGCCCGCCCCCTGACGGCCCGCTGATGGCGCGTGCGGTAAGCAACCGCAAGGCCAGGGAAAGCACCCACTTTCCCTGCGCCTCTGCGCGCCTCAGCGAGCAAGCAGGGAGCATGGACTCAGCCTTAGAACTAACCCCATAACTACTAGGCAGTGTATCCTATGATGTTACATGTTAGTCTATTTCCAGACTAAGCGGGCAAAGCTATTACAGTAGGTACCTCACTATATTATGAAAATGGTTGAAAATGATATGGGAATGTGTTACATGGCTGAGTGCAATGTTGGCACAAGTGGGGGAGTGTTCCCTGTTTCCTGTAAAACCCCAGATGAAAGTGGTCTTCTAAAGACTTAAGAGTCTCCTGCATCTACCACTTCAACTCATGTTATGTCACTTCGTAGGACTGACACTAAGGCTGCGGCCCCAGTGCCTTCTACAGCGCACGCCTCAGCGTGTGCTGTGTGTACAAACACCGCCCCTCAATGGGGCTAAGCCCAGTAAGTACCTTCGCGTGGAAGGTGCAGCCGCGCTGTAATACAATGTTTCCCAAAGAAAATTAAATTGAATTTATAAGTTGCTTGCTAAAGTGCACACTGGGACCGCGGCCTTAAACCCATAAAACATGTCACTGCCATTAGGTCACTTTGCTCCTATGTGGGAAATAACTTTTAACCTATCAAACATGTCCCTGTCATTGTGTTATTTACGTGCTATGTGGGAAGGACCCATTAACCCAAAAAACATGCCCATATTGTAGGTTATTTTGGTCCTATATCATGCACCCGTAACACGTTAAAAACAGTGTTATTCAACCATGTATATAGTGAATGTGGGGATTGTGGGGATGTAGTATACTTGAGTGTGGTGCTGACCAAGTAGAATAAGGGCCCTTTATAGACAGATAAAAGAAGGACTGGCCCTGCAAAACTTGCAAATCCACTATGTTACATTATGGGGCTAGGCTATTCTGTTGAACTGTGCCTAACATTGGCATTCAAAGCATGATCTCCAACTCCATTACCAATGTATTCAACCCTACACCACTCCCTGCAACTTTAATATCACACGCTTGCTTTATAATGCTATGCAAGGTCAGGAGGAGGTGCCTGAGTGCAGATCAAACTCCTAAGAAAGGAGGCTACAGCAGCAGCGAAGTGCTTAAGTTATCCAAATCATGGGATAAATGAGAACTGACAAGACCAGTCCCACAAGACCTAGTTCGGTAATATGGTTTGATCAAAAGTTGCAGTCCCACATAGGAGCAAACGGAACTAATGGCAGTGATATGTGTGAAAGGCTGAAAGCAGACGTGAAAGTATGATTGTACTAGGGCAGAGGTGGACAATTCCAGTTCTCAAGGGCCACCAACTGGTCAAGTTTTAAGGATATCCCTGCTTCAGCAGAGGTGGCTCAGTTGTTGACTGAGCCACCTGTGCTGAAGCAGGGATATTGTTAATGCCTGACCTGTTGGTAGCCCTTGAGGACTGGAGTTGTCCACCGCTGTATACTAGGGGGAACAGGGTACCACTACTTGTATATTTCCAAATTGACACAAGGCTTTCTTTTTTTCCCTCCCTTTTCATTTACCTCTTTTGTTGCCAGAAGGGGCTTCAATATATATATATATATATATATAAAATCAGCAATAGCAATCCAAGATGATGAAACTCAAAATAGATGGATGATCACTGTGGGGGTCCCATCTTGAAGCATGATCTCCCACAGCGATGTCCCGGCAGCACTGTCTCCGGAGCCGAGGCTTTCCGCTTTTACAGCTGCGTCTTCAGAAACAGTAAGTTCTGCTACATTTGTATGATGACATTTCTTTGAGGAAGACATTGACATTAAGTTGTTGATTTTTTATGCAAACTAACAGGGATTACACCTTTAAATTCTTAAAAATCGAAAGGGTTGAAAAATAGGGGTGCTATTAACCCTGTGATAACAGCATAAGGAGAAGACTTTCCTTTTCTATGTACTTTTTTGACGCTATTGTGGTTTATCGCCAGACATACAGTACCTACTTCTGTCAGCCTTGCGAGGTGGATTTCTACCAGTGCGATTAATCATCTCAATACGTTAAAACATAGCAGGCTTCAGAAGCTAGGGAACAAGGCAAGCTGCCTGTCAAGGAGTAATTAAGATATGTGGGTAAATATGATTAATAAGGCTTAACGGGCGGGGTGTGCAGTAAACATGGAATAACCAGATGGCAAATGGTTTTCCTCCGAACCGTGGAAAATAGTGAAAGAAGATCATTTCCATTTTGGAGCTCTGAGATTTTGGAGCGGATCCTGAGAGGTAAGGCTGTATTTTTTACAAGCTGCCTTTACTTGAAAAGTCTATGGAGACAAACCTATTGTTGTAGAGGGGGGTCCCGTGAAAGTCGTAGGGGATAAAATAGTTCTTATAGAGCGGGGTCCTGTTACGTTCTAGGGGACACAATATTTCACGTAAAAAAGGGTATCCCATGATAGTCCTTGGCCGGGGAGATAAAATATTTCTTGTAGAGAGTGTAGGAATTAAAAGCCCTTATTTACTAAACGGTGCTATCCCAAAAGAGTAAGCCATAAGGGGCCATGTAGTGTCAGAAGGTGTCTAATGGAATAGCACTGTTTAGTGATAATGGCGGTCACGAGAGACCAGGAACTTTTAACACCTTTTATATTTGTACCGGGATTATGCAATAGGCAAAACAAGGTAGTAAAAAGAAAATGTAGCTTATTTCGGTAAACCCAGGTACAACAAGAAGAAATACACTTACTGGGGGTCTGGGGGAAAAAATCTA